>NW_006799996.1:1009632-1014249 GCF_000485575.1 Poecilia formosa
ATATGCTTGAATGTTAACTTTGTCTTATTTCATATGCAGAGCAAAGGGAGGATAATACGGAAGGAGGACACGATCAATATTTTTACGATGACTAAAATTAAATGTCAATGTGATAAAGGATGCATGTTTCAGCTTTACAGGTTAACTGACCAGCAACTTTACAATCTACTTCTAACATCATTTCATGCAGAGTTTGCTGCAAAACTACAGTGCAAAAACACAAAGTCTTACTAAGTATTTTTGGTCTTTTTTTCTAGTTCAAATATCTTATCGCAATTTAAATAAGACAAAACTAACTTACAAGTGACTATTTGGCAAAATATAGGAGCTTATTTTAACTCAATAATTTCTTAATATTAATTAAAAAAAATCCAAGTTCCGTAGGCAGATTATTTCACCTCTAAAATGGGAAAATGTCTTGTTATAAGTAAATTAATCTTCCAGTAGAAATAGTACTTTTTAAATTAATATTTAGACATTATTGACTTAAAATAAGCTCCTATACTTTGCTGTAAAGTTACTTGAAAGTTAGTTTTGTCTTATTTCATATGAGAGGATAATGTAATCTATGGAAGGAGGACACGATCAATATTTCTGTGATAACTCCAAATGAAATATTAGTGCGATAAAGCTTTACAGTTTAACTGATCAGCAACTTTAAAATCTACTTCCAACATAATCTTATGCAAACCTTGGTGCAAAATAACTAAAAAAACAAAGATCATCAGCTACACTGCAAAAACACAAAATCTTACAAAGTATTTTTGACCTAGTTTCTATTGTAAATATTTTAGTACACTTGAAATACGACAAAACTAACTTACAAGTAACTTTTAAGCGTGAAATAGGAGCTTGTTTTAAATAAATAATTTCTTAATATTGATGGAAAAAGTTTTAGTTCCTCTGGCAGATTGACTAAAAACATTTTTCCATATAATAAGTGAAAAAATGTGAATGCAACTAGTAATTTATTAATCTATATTAAGGAGTTATTTACTTAAAAGCTAGTATATCTTGTTGAAAAGTTACTTGGAAGTTAGTTTTGTCTCATTTTACTGATATCTAGTAGAAACTAGACCAAAAATACTTGGTAAGATTTTGTGTTTTTGCAGTGCAAAACTTGTTGCCTCATGTAGAAGTCAGGAAAAGAGACGAATCCATAAACGGAGCATCAAATTTCTCTCACAGCATGCCAGTTGGCAGCATATGGCGCTGAAAAGGGCTTTGTGAATATTTAGTCAATTTGCCATTAAAGCTGATTATTGTCTTTGTCATTATGTAATTATCCAGAGGAGACAGAGAAGAAGAAGATCAGCAGCAGGTATTTGGAAACATAAAATACTGTGAAAAGTGTTCAGCATTTCTTCTGCTTTAGCTTTTTCATCACACAGAAATGTTCAAAATCATTCAAAAAAAATTTACATCAGACTAAAATAACCCGAATTTATGGAAAATAGAAAATCTTGTTTTTAAAATATGTTCTAATGTAATATGAGAAAATAAGGAATTCAACCCAACATGGCGCCCATGTGAGAAAGTAATTGTTTCCTAAAGTTTAACTAGCTAACATACATAAATACCTCCTTTTTATATTTTTATAATATATGTTTTAGCTTAACTAACAGAAAATCCATCAATCACTGCAGGTCATTCAGGCTTTAAATCAGCCAAACACAAAATGTAAGAGAGATATTTGTTTGTTTTTTGAATCTCTTTATTGCTTAATCGTGAGTATTGACTTTAACTGATGTTGCTGTGAGGTTTTTTGTGACTTCCTGGATGAGTTGTTGACTCTCTCTCGGAGTTATTTTGTTAAATCAAGGGTTTTCAATAGCAGCACCATTCTGAGGCTTTTCTTTTTAAATTGTGTTCAGGCCTCTGAGCCAGGGGTGTCCAAACTTTTTGTAATGTCGGCCAAAATGGTCAAAAACTAAAACAAAAAATAAACTAAAATGAAGCAGATAAAGTAGTCTGATTTTTATTTTTATTTTGTCCAGGATTTTAAAAATGATGTTTTTCACACTTGTATGAAAACAGAGGAATCTAGTTGTCAAATTGTTTTGGACTCAACTGAATAAATTTATTCTCAGTTATGAAAGTAGGATTTGGGTCACTTTCTTTCACAACAGTTGCTGAATTTAATGGGTTTAGTAAAAAAATAAATAAAAATAAAGATGATTTAGATGCAGCAAATTATGCTTTTAAGTAGATAAACATGGTTGTACTTAATTAAATAAATCAATTAATTGATCCCAAAGGGAATTTAATGCTGTTTTAACTCACATTAACTCCAATTATTCAAAGTCTTACTGTAAATTTACAAGTTTGGTTGTAAAAAGATGAATACTTTTTGCTGTATTTAATATTTTCTTTTGAAACAAAATTATGTTGGGCACAATTTTACCCTGATTAAAAATAAAAAGTCTTTATCTTTGTCGACATCTGCTAAGTTTTTATGATTCTTGAACTACAGTTGAGTGGACCCATAAAATCAATTCAACGGCCATTAACGGCCCTCCAGCCTCACGTTGGACACCCCTGGTCTGGACTGCATTTAGTTTTTTATGAGCAGATCTTCCATTTTTTTCTATAATGCAGAATGAGTCAGAAAAATGTGTATTTTGTAAATACATTCAGAATCTGGAGGGACATGAAGGAGGGTATAGTTTCTGTTTCCCATGTCTGAACAGAAAGCAACTTCAATTCAGTTCAGTTTATTTACATATGACAGAATTTGATTCTGAAGAGGAAACCATGTGGGATTAGTTTATTTAACTGTTTTAGGTAAAACTGTTTAATTGAAGTTTTCCTAATGTTGCCTGAATTTGAATTCCTTCTTTTCTTTGTGAAAAACAAAACCTGAGTTTTCCCAGATGACACTGAATTACATCTAAATTATTTAGCAGGTTTCAAATCATTACAAAACTCACTACTCTGTTGTCAGCTGCAGTAGTTTCTCGGCTACAACGAGAAACTATTGGCCTTAAAACTCGTTGGTTTTAATATACAAATAAACAGGGATATTAATCTGAAACGCCGTTTATTGTTCTGTCAAAAGAATCTCCTATTTAGTGTCAATAAGCTACAGATGAGGAAAGACTGGTGCGATTTCTCACTGCTGATCTCCGTCTCCTCCGGATTTATTGTGCAACATTATCTGCACAGTAAGCAAAATATCCCAACTGCATGAGAGATCAGCTGAGTGTTGAGACATCAGGAAAGAGAAATAAAGACACTGAGTCTGGAAAACTTTACAGAAGAAAGAAGAGCAGAGAGAGAAAAAGGCAAATGATGCATAAATGGAGGCTGATTTTTTTCTTTTTAGACTCTTCAGCATGAAATTTTAACTTTGCAGTGGTGTTGTTACTGTAAACATTATTGGGGAGAGAATTAAATTAAGTGGCACTAAGACAGACCTCATTGGCTACAAGTGCAAAAGATGATTCAATCATCAGCAGCAAGGCAGTTGAACTGCTTTACATCATAAAAACATAAAAAACATGCAGTTATTTAGAAAACCAGTAACAAACATTACATTTTGTAAAGTGCCATCATCAAAATCATCAAATATGTTGGTCAATATTCCAGTGATTGTGGTTCAAACCAACTTCAAACAGCTGGGTTTTTACTCTATGGTTAAAGGAACTCAGTGTTTCGACTGTTTTGCAGTTTCCTGGAAGTTTGTTCCAGAGTTGTGACGTATAGAAGCTGAATTCTGTTTCTCCGTGTTTCAGCGTTCTGGATCTGATTGATTTCTTAGGCATACCTGTGAAGACACTGCTGCAGTAATCAATGTGACTAAAGATAAACACATGGACGAGTTTCTCTGTCTGAGACTTCAGTCCTCTAACCCTGGAAATGTTCTGCAGGTGATAGAAGGCCGACTTTGTAACTGTCTTTATGTGTCTCTGAAGGTTCAGGTCAGATTTCAGCCTGATCGCTGGTTTCCAAACTTAATAACTTCTGTGACATGACTTGAAATTTGTCTTTTGTGAAGTTATACTGTGAATGAATCTTAATACAGCTCTTACAGCTGACACAACAATGTAACCACGCAGCTGCAAATCACAAGGGTAAAGAAATTATTGATTTTTCATAATCTGAAAGTTGTCTGTGGATTTATCTCCACATAATCTTCTGCATCTGAATTCATATCTGATTCAAACAACCACTCTGTCTAATATTACACTGTGGCCTGAAGAGATGGCTGAATCTGTGCAGCAAAGACATGCGGACGGGTTCGGTCGGGTTCAGTCCGATCCATTAGAAATGCTGGGGAGGAAAACCAGAGAGGCAGAAATATTAACTAAAAATAAACTGTTAAAATAAGCAAAATATCATGTTTGCTCTGGGTTTTAGACAATAAAGTTGATATTCTGTCTAAACAACTTGGGTATGTTTTACCATCCTGGGGATTTTAGATTGATCTTTTCAAACCAGCTCAACATTTTTACTGACCAAACATGTTAATTTATGGGGATAATTAGTCCTGATTGCTTTAAGTAACCAATATGTCATATAAATCTAGTTTTCTTGTTTACCAAACATAAACTACTAGTTTATGTTTCAGTGGCTCATTGGCGGAATCTGTTTTATTTTTAATAATAATAATAATAA
>NW_006799996.1:1015183-1044415 GCF_000485575.1 Poecilia formosa
GGTGGCATTTCAAAACTATTAGGATTAATCTGGCTTATTTATTTATTTATTTATTTATTTATTTAAGATTTTTAATTATTTTTCTTTGTCACATAATCATGTATAATGTTACATAATAAAAAGGAAACAAAAATCATATATATATATATTTTTTAATTGCATAGTGTTCTTTTAATTTTATTTTATTTCCGTTGTTTCGCTGTTTCGCATTGGATTATATTTAAGGGCATATGGGAAAGAAAGATTGAAAAAATGTATATAAAATTTTTAAATTTGTTTAATTTTTGCCGGTTTTAAAAAACATTTATAGTTTCTATTTCACAAAGTGTGTAGAAATTTGTCTGTCATGTAAAATTACAGTAAACCACGCTGAAGTTTGTGACAAAATGTCAAAAGAAAGATAAATAACAGGAATATATCTTTCTGCAGTAGATTTGAATCTGTGATTTTGATATTTTTGTCTGTGTGAGCAGAACCACCATAAAAAAATACAGAATGCATAGATTTGCTCATAATATTGTAAATGTTTAAATATGCACAACTTTTGTCTCACATTCATTTGTTCCCAGAAATCAAGCAGAAGTAATTTCAGTTTATGTGTTTCTGCTGCCCTCGTGTGGCCAACAAAGGAACTACGGCTACACTTTGGTGAAGATACGTTCAGTTTTTGACATAAATTAATCTTTTGCTGAAGTAACATAATCCCACCTTTAGATACATCTAATAAGGTGATTAAATTAAAATGTTACAGTTCAACTGAAGAGAGGCTAAGATAAATGAACCTCTATATATCATGTGATATATGTAACCCATGGTAACAGGAAATCATTTATAACAACTTATAGTATAACATGAAAATAGCTTAATAAAGTTGAAAAGTAACATATACATAAAAAGCTAGGTTTATGCTGTGTTGTTTGAAAAGTTACAAAATGTAAACTTAGTAGTAATTTGGGTTATTTAGCCTAAGAAAAAAATTAGGGAACATTTTTCAGTCATATTTTACCATGTTAATTCATTTAAAAATGTCACTGTTATAATATTAAAAAATAAGCAACCTAAACTTTTAGTTAGCAAGCTAAATATTTAGTATAGACCCAAATATTTAGTTTAGACACAAATATTTAGTTTAGACACAAATATTTAGTTTACAAACTATATATCAAGCTCCAAATTAAATATATAAGTAACAAACCTAATATTTAGTTTGAAGCTAAATATTTAGCTTTAACCTAAATATTCAGTTAAATCTTTAGTTAACAAGTTAAACATTTAGTTTGAAGCTAAATATTTAGCATTCAACTAGATATTTAGTGTACTAATGAAATATTTAGTTCATAGGCTAATTATTTAGCTTCAAACTATTTAGTTGGTGAGATAAATATTTAGGTAACTAAGTGGTCAGTTTGTAATTAACTATTCAGTTTTTAAACTAAATATTTAGCTTATCATTTAAATATTTTGTTTGAAACTTTAAGATAAATTAATGAATGACATGGAAAAAGTTTGACTTTGAAAACTGAGCTGCCATTTTTTTCCTGTTAGCTAAATAACGCAGATTATTGCTGTTGTTGTTTGACTATATAACTTTACAAATAAGATCAATTTAACACATCATCTTATGGGATTGGTGCTAAATGTGGAGGCGGCTGTTAATGAAAGTAACCGGGATGGAGTTTGAGGTCCAGCAGTTTAATTGAAGCAGAGGAAGTGCTGGTACTTCTCCTTCTGCTTTTGGAAACTTGTTAGCGGGAGGAAAAGCTGCCAGGGGCCCAGAGGAAACATGGCGGCATCACACAAAGAAATTTATTGCACATATGACCCGCTTCTTAACCTAACCACCTCTGATAAGTACTTTATCTGCGACACAACATCTGTTCCGTAAAGTGACAGGCGTGAAAAACTGGCTCTGAAGTTGACAGATCCAGTACTTCAGGTTTTGTCAGGGAGCCAACCGCCAACCATCCCCAGCCCAACTGTGGCTCTCACCTGATGGGAGCAGATTGCCTCCATCAACCACTGGCTCCTTCTCAGACGTGTTTGAATCCATCAGTGCCGCCCCGACTCTTTTGCTGCAATACCGCCGGGCCTTGTGAGCTGTTAAAGGCTCAACGTGGAGAGACATAATCACTCCCTGCTGCCTGAAAGCTCAGCAGCTCTTTGTCAAGCCTCCGGATCGGCTGTGACATGCTTACAGCGGTCTCCTGTGGCTGCACTGGCATTCGCTGTGCTGTGGATGTGTGACACATCTGATTGCACTGGTCAGGCCTGGTCCTTTAAGCCTGATCCCGTCAATTCTCATTTTGACCTTCTTTTCTAAGACGGCGTGTTCGGGCAGTTGTAAGAAAACAAAAGGAGTAAATTTCTACCAAAAAATTACTAGAAAAGACTTTAAAATTAGTGTAACTGGGTTTTATTTTAACAATATTGTAGATGTGAAGTTTGTCAAAATATTCATTTTATTCTTTGAACCTATTTTGTTTAGTAAAGGTGTTTCTCCAGACATTTATTCCAGTATTAAGTTCTGTTATTCTACTCTTGACGTTGGTGGTTTCCATAGCAACCAGTAACTGAGCTCCGCCCCCTTTTTTGTTGCCATTGGTAACTGTGGTAGGCGTTAGGATCAGATCTGTGTTTTCTTTACAAGTATTATATTTTAACATATATTTTAGACAAATGTAATCATGTACAGTGTTCCATGAGTAATTTTGCGATGTTTGGTTTATGTTTTTAACTGTTATCATTATTAATGTTGTGGATTTTCTGTTTGATTAAACAATTGTTAACTGCTGCTAACCACTGCTAACTGCTGTTAGCTGCTCATTAAGAGCCATTGCTCTGTAGTTTGTTTAAATTAAAAACTGTATTTACTGGTTTTTAATTTAATGTGTAGCGGCAGAAGCTGCTGGACTGATGTTAACTTGATTTCTTCTTTTGTTAGGTATGTTCTAATTTTTGATTACAAAGTTATGTTTCAGTTATCAATTTTGTGATAGTCTTTGAGTGTTACAAACAATTTTATTTCCTGCACTAAAAATATATGTTCATTGTTATTTATGTTAAAAATGAGATTAGCTATTTTGGTTTTTGGTTAAAACACGTTTGTTTTTCAAGTAAAAGCAAAAAGTACAGCTTAGTAAAAAATACTCCTAAAAGTAATTTTTTTTCCAAGTAAATGTAATTGAGTAAATAACTAGTTACGATCCAACTCTGACTACTTCAAAAGGGGATATTTGTAAACTATATGTTTTTATTATCTGGTAATGTTTGCTGTAAGGAAATGTTGACATGCGACTCCTGTTCCTGTTTCACAATCTATTATTTCAAAAGAACTGCCTTAAATCATGCATACAACAGATTCAACAAGGTGTGTGAAAAACAGACATTGGAGCAAGCTTTTGTGCAAAGCAGACCTTGTAATGAAAACTTGTAATAAAATCACTGTTTGCCTACTTTCATGTCAAACCAGTTTCCCCATTGTCCTTCATGGTGTTTCATCTGCTGGAGAGTTTCCCTCTGTTGAAGCCGTTTCTGTAAAGTTAAAAGATGGTTATAGCTAAATATTGCAGTAGATCAGCAGCTTATGAAATAGTCAGAAAACTGAACAGCCAAAGTGGGAACCCGAAATGCAGAAGTGAAATTTAGAGTGCCCAGCTTTTCCATTCTTTACAGTAACCGACTCTGCCAACGCAGGAAACGGCAGGCTTCCTTTCTCCATGTATATAAACTCTGCTCACAGTGAAAGTGGTATAAGTAACCTTAACTGGGGAAAACAGTAGAAATCTGTGGAAAACATGCATCAGTGTCTGAAAGAAGAATTCAGAGAGGACAGAAATGTTTTCTTTGAGTTGGAATAAACTCCTGCTTTGTTCATGTGGGGAAATGAAACCTGTACGTTTTGCAGCAGAAACTTGTAATAAATTGATAAATAATAAATTGTAATAAATTGATCCAACAGCATATTTAATTTTACATAATGATTGATAGGTAAAGTGACTGGCTGATTCACTCTTTATATTCTAAACACTTGATGACTGAATCAGTTTGTCTGATTAATTGTATTTCTCTCCCAGATGAAGCTATAAGGTGCAGTTACTGCCATTAACTTTAACATATAGAAAGTACCCCTGGATCAGTGCTTTTGTGTTTTTTATGTATAATTTTCTCCTGTTAAAAGGGAGTTTTCCAGTCCACTGTCGCCACGTACATGCTCAGTATAAGAGATTACTGCAAAATCAACCATGTAATGCAAACTATTGTCCACTATCCCATGCTTAGTCTATGACTTGATGCAGTCTGCTGGGTTTGAAAAAGTTTAACCAATTAAAATAAACTGAACTTTACCGTATTGTTTGATAATTAGAATCAATTTAAATGTATGTAACAGACTTTAAATCTGTCTTTGTGACTGGATTAAATGGATAGGTTTGTTATAAAGTACCTTGAGACAACATTTGTTTTGAGTTATGTCGATAAACTGAATTAAACTGAATAAATGTACCTAATAAAGTGGCCAGTAATTGTGTAGACAGATGAAATGGATCTCCAGTCCTCTAATACGCAGATTGGGTTCTGATTTGTTTAGGTGTAGGTAACTGATAAGACCTCAGGGTTGAACATTAACTTTCTGGGTTTCCATTAAACTTTACACAGAGAAGGTGAACGATGTCTGCATGTTATTATCATGTGTAACTCATTTAACGGTATTCTTGTCTGTTTCATTAGTATAAGTTGTTTCCTGTTGCTTATAGGATAGGTAGTTAACCTTTGTACTCTTAGTTTGGTTTACCTGTTGTTTCATTTGTTTTCTACCTGTATAAAGAATATTGAGTTTCAACCGTCTGTTATCAGAACATCATTTTGACTGTATTCCTGTCCTGGTGAATGAAATATCATGGGATCTCTATAACTTCCTTTATGTTTACGCAGGTTTTTCGGTTCCTTTTTGTTTGGTTTTTCATTAAATGGATGTCTGTCGGCAGATTACTGTCTGCTTCACCTGTCCTGGTTTAGTGAATAATGGCGACATGCTGAAGGACAGCTGTTATGTCAATAAGTGTAAAAGCATAACAAAGGTAGACCATTTTGCACTCTGACAAACAACAAATTAGCTTGAAAAAGGCAGGCAGCAATGACAAAAGCAAAAGCACTTTCACTTTTGTTTTGTGCTCTGAATATTTTATTGCATGCTGGAGCTCAGCCAGTCATCTTTTCATAAAAAAAAAGCATCCCAAAGTTTTTATAAAATAGTTTGGATATTTGTTTCAACTTATTCCTCTTTAAAACAAACTGTTTTCCCACTTTCCTCCTGTCATAGTTTCAGTTCATAATTTTTGTCCATTGGCATACTCCACATTTGCCTTTTTTCAAAGTCTCATATATTTTCTAAATATATTTATAATCATTCTAAACAAATACAGGATAATATAACCATTAAAATCTGAGATAAGAGGGAAAATCCCTTTGGATGGACAGTTTTACAGATACATTAATTATTGCACCAGAACAAGAATCAGAGCTCTCCTCATATGTTATAATATTACTTTCTGAAGCTTATTATCTTAAATAAGTTTTAAATAAAGTTGCCAACCAAAGCTTTAAGTAACTTAGCTTGAGGTGGATTTTTTCTCTCATTTTGTCTCGCATTCTTTTGGTTGACCTCCTGACGAAACACATAATCCACCAAAAGAAATCACAGCAAATATCAACAGTTTTTAATATTGACATAAAAACTTTCACACTGTGGTTGACATGGAGTCTTCAAACATTGCTAACTGGTACAAGACTAAAAGGTGCTGTTGAAGAAAGTGGAGACTTCTGTCGTTCTTTACTTTCTGGTGACCCTTGTTTCTTGGAGGATGGGCAAGACAAACAAAGACTATCCTGACCTTTAACCCTGTGAACCCACTGTGAGCTTCAGTACATTGTGGATGTCGAAATAAAAGGGATTAAAAAGAAGAATGTCAAGTGGCATATAGTTGTTTCTCGTTTAGTCCAATGTGCGTGCACCTGCAATCATTAAATCCACGACGTTTTCCGCTTCTCATAAAACTACAATACTATCACGACAAAAAATACTCCATATTTGAAAGAAAGTATTGTCAAACAACTAAAAGTATTTTTTATTTTTTTTTACAACAAATTAAGATTTATTAAAAAATATTTTAATTTATAGAAGATGACTTGATCAGAGTTCCGAGGAACTTTTAATTTGCAATCATAACTTTGTTTCCCTGATGTATAAATATTATGTGACACAAAAGTCTATGCCTCTTCTCTATATTGGACAAAGATATCCTCTATGCATGGTAATGAGGACAGCAAAGAAGGCAAAAATCTACAAAACTTTATGTTACAGTATAGATTGTACTTTGGGGATCATTGCACATTATCTCCATGCCAACCAGTTGTTTGGATCGAATGAGGGGAAGAAAGAGTTATACTGTAACAAACCTAAGTGGAAGGGTTTGCTAAACCTCACCCTGAACACGTTTTGGTCCAATAAGTTCAAGTTTGAGCTTTTCCGCTACAAAATGCAAAAGGTTGGTTGGTAGCAAAAGAAAATTACCTCAAAACCCATTTCTTTTTCAACGACCATGGGAAGTTTGCTAGGCTTTGTTTACAGAACGCTGTCTGAAAACTGCCTTTAAGGGTGTTGACTGATTAAAAAGTTCAAAGTTTAGTTTAAAGATCACCTGATTTGATATTAATAATATCCAGAATTCAGCATAAATTCAACATACATGGTGTGGACTTTGGACCTTGGAATGGGTCACATCAGATAAGAGTGCTTTGTTGAAAACCAAAAAACTACCTGTAAGCACTTCAACAAGCTTTTGCTAACTGGTGAAGTGCTACCCACTTTTAGCAGCAACATCTTACTTCTCCTTCAGTTTAAATCCATTCAAACACTGAAGTACCATTTGAACAGCACACTATGACCAGCTTATTCATAGACAAATTGTCAAAAGTGCAAGTAAATAGTTTAAACTGGCAATTTTAACTACATTACAATATGACGACGCCCAAGTAGTCGTTCTTTGTAGTACCTCTAACAAACATTGTTTTAAGCTGTACTTTCCACATGTATTGCAAACACACCTTATCTACCTTATTCCTACGCCCCATGATGCTTTGCGTGATTTATGGACGCGACTTCCGCCGCAAGCTCGAACTCCCATTTGTTTACATGTTACCCTAACGCTAACGGGCTTTCGTTAGAGCTTTTAGGCTATAAAATATGTGGGAACACCAGCGATCAAAGCTTAAATGTGACAATATTGCTTTACTGCAACCTATAGCTATTGGGGGGAGGGATGACAACTTGAAGACATGGCCGCATTTCTTCAAGTTACACTAGCATATGTAGCTACTTCACTGACTCAGTTGCTTCGGTTGCAGATGTGGGTTATCTTGAACTTGCTACAGCCACAAACTAAATGTGGTCTGATTATTAGAGTAGAGTACAGCCACAAACAGCACAACAGTTACCCGAGCTCCACAAGGGCATCTTACAACACTGTCCAGTGGCAAGTTGCTCTCTATAATAGGTTAATATGTGATTCGGTTCGGTTCTAGTCCAGTGGGAAGATTCAGCTGTTGTGCACGATCTGGAGCTCAGAAGCTGCGGTTATTTCTCTGCTGGTTTGATTTGCAGCGACACTCAGCAACAGAGAACCTCGAGGTTCTGGTTCTGATGGATTAAATAGATCCAGATATTTTATTTTGTCTTATAAATAAAATGTCCAGGCCCAATCATAATGATACATACTCAGATCATGAACTTTATTATTTTTTTCAATTCAAACGAAAAATAAAATTCACATCACACCAAGCTAATATTGTGTAGTTCTGGTGTTTCATACTGTTGGCACAACTCAGATCTATGACAGAGCTCAGATCTTCTCTGCTTTTCTCTTTATTACTGTCAGTTCTTCAGAGAAACGAGCTGTTAGCAGCGCTGCTAATTCACGGTCATTCTGTTACAAAACTTAACGATCGTGTTCCTGTCGCTCCCCTTGATTAAACTCACAATTATGATAATCTGTATTGAGCAGCTCTCTGATAGCAGATGGTGTGTCCGTAAACAAGTTTTACTAAATATTGTATTATAACCGAAAAGAGAGATGTAACTTCTATCATGAAAATAGACAAGCAAAAAAATCTTACAAATTACAATGAAATAATACTACTTCCGCTAGCCGCCGAAAGTAACACCCACAATCATTTCCCCAGTAAGCCGGTCAGGAATAAGGTCAATAGAGTTGTAGGTCCTACATGTAACATTCATTATACATCCTCTTACAAGTGTAGCTTGTAAAATGACCATGTTTTCACCAGTTTGGTATTGTTGATGCGAGGAGCAGCCATATTGGATCTTAAAGTCAGTGTTAGAAAAATTATCAGACTTTCCGATTGGGAAGTCTGACCTCTCAGCTTTCTCGACTCGGAAGTTGTAACTTCCGAGTTCAGACAACAAATGGAACACACCAGCTGAATCACTGAGTGCCTTTAAATCTCGACTTAAAACCCACCTGTTCAGAGTGGCTTGTGGTTAAATAAGGGTTGGAGTCCCATTTGACGGCGTTTCAACTAAAGTCGTAAAGGTTAGAGTCTCAGTTGACGGCGTTTCAGCTAAAGTCATAAGGGTTAGAGTCCCATTTGACGGCGTTTCAACTAAAGTTGTAAGGGTTAGAGTCCCAGTTGATGGCGTTTCAGCTAAAGTCGTAAGGGTTAGAGTCCCAGTTCACAGAGTTTCAACTAAAGTCGTAAGGGTTAGAGTCCCATTTGACGGTGTTTCAACTAAAGTTGTAAGGGTTAGAGTCCCAGTTGATGGCGTTTCAACTAAAGTCGTAAGGGTTAGAGTCTCAGTTGACGGCGTTTCAGCTAAAGTCGTAAGGGTTAGAGTCCCAGTTCACAGAGTTTCAACTAAAGTCGTAAGGGTTAGAGTCCCAGTTGACGGCGTTTCATCTAAAGTCCTACGGGTGAGAGTCCCGGTTGACTGCGTTTCAGCTAAAGTCCTAAGGGTCAGAGTCCCAGTTGATGGCGTTTCAACTAAAGTCGTAAGGGTTAGAGTCCCAGTTGATCGGCGTTTTAACTAAAGTTCTAAAGGGTTAGAAAAGGGGTACGGGTTTTAATGTTTTCTCTTTTTTATTGTATTCAATGTTGCATGACTGTGTTTTTGTTTTTAATGATGTAAAGCACTTTGAAATTCCTTGCTGCTTAAATGTGCTATACAAACAAATTTTGATTGATTGATTGCTTGTCTATTTTTGACTGGGAAAGCAGAAAATCTGACTTCCAAACAAATATACTGCACTATAAATTTATCTCAAAAGTTGAAGCACTAACCTGACAATTACATCACACACAAGAAAATAATCCAATTTAAACAACACCAAGAGAAATCCAACATTCCAAGTGACATAGTGGAGGGTTGCACGACATTGACTTGGGACTTGACTTGAAGCTGTTTACTTTAAAAGACTTGATATTTTACTCAAGTCAAAAGTTTAAAACACATTTATAATTCATTTCACTCGTTCCGTATTAACCGGCGCAGACCTCTCTCTGTTTTTCCACACTCCGCATGTATGTGTGCGTAGCTGCAGCACAACCAATCAAATTAACAGGATTTAAAAATAACAACGTGGTAAAAAACGAGAGACGAAAAATCGCTCAAAGCAGATATGCCCTGAGTAATTTCTTTTGGAATTATCTAACTAAAAACGGAGTGAAACATGCAAAACATGGAAATACAACTTCCAACTGTTCGGCATTTGAAGTTGCACAAAGAGGGAAGCGGTACTTTTCTTTTACTATGTGACAACTGACTAGCTAACGTCATGTTAGCAACTGTGGTTTACGTTGGTGATACCTCTTCTCTGTATACTATGTTTAGTTATGCTGTATAAATCCGGTGATTCATACGTATCCACATTAATGTTTACCATGTTAGCTCAGGAAGCCGGTGGATAGTGAGCAGGGAAGTCAAGTCCGAGTCATGTGACTCGAGTCCCCACCTCTGCTCTGTAATATTGAATTTCTGTACAAATGTGACATACATTTGAGACCAACCTAAAAGAACCAACATTCAGTGATAAACAAACCATTTTTCGCTTGTTTGTTTATTATTATGATTTCTTATAACTTCCCCCAGGTGTCAGTCTTGCACTGTAACATGTAATGGCGTCTGGTGTGTTGTGGCCACATCACAAAATGGCCGCGGCAGAAAGGAAAGTTCTAACGGCCGAAATTTTAAACCATGAAAACCGGAAACGTAAAGCAGCCGTATCGTTGATAGTTTCAGCGGTTTATCTCCCCAGATACACTATGTATTGTCCTGTCATGTTCATCGTACGCAATGGTTGGAATTAACAATGTATATGGCACACAATGGTAGAAGCGGCAGAGTTATCAGATTTTGTTTTGGACGTATGAAAATAATCAATGACAGCATTTAGCAAACCTAAATGCAAGCATTTAGGTTTGCAATGTTTGCTTTCGGTAGTGTTTGTTCTGTGCAGGGCTTCTTTTGGATACGCTTTTTCCATAAAACACATTCATTACGAATAACGTCCAAAGCAAACAGACCAGAAAAGCAAACAACAGAGCGGCCGCGATTGTCTCATTTGTGATTATATGTTAGTATAACATGCTAACACTTCCGTAACCACAAATTAGCGTCACGGCGACGCATATCGGGTATGGATATTATTGTGTATGGTTGAAATGAATTTACTTAGTGTGCCAATACACGAAACCGATTTTGTTTTTTAGTTTTCGAAATTCAAAAGTTTGATGATATAATATCTAGGTAAAACACTATTTTCGACATAAGTAGCTTTAAAAAACCGAAATCATTATTATGCTAAGAATTAAACGGACGACTTAACTTTATTGTCAATTGGAGTATTTTCCCTTATTCGGCATTGTGTGAAGACTATTGCAGAGTAATTATAAGGGTGTGGGCTGCGGGGACAACCTTTTTTTTTTTTTAACTAACATTCTATTGGGTCATCCAAAAGACCATCCCGGGGTTGTGTGGACGTCAGCAGGCAGTGCACTGAATCCACTTCATGACGGAGTAAAGGGAGGAGGACCGTCTTGTACCTATAGGGAAGCGGCCGTGGTAAGTCTGCCATCATATAATCACAGTATAATAAAGCTAGCCGTTTTTGTTTAATTTTCGTGTAGAATAGTTTTATTTTTTTTTACCCTCCAGTGAATGCATTCCTTTGTTCTGGCTTTTTGTGAACCCGGTTGTCTATAGGCAACATCAACAAAGACCGGCGTAACCAGCAGTGAAAGCCGCGAAAGGTTTGAATTCTTAGGGGTAACTACAAGTCAGTTCCTATTTAGTTTACTAAAGCAAGTTAGTGGAAAAAGTCGCCTTTGCGTTCCGTATCAGCGTGCACGTCAATAAAAAAGCTGCCTGGTTGTAAAATGTGTCGCTGTCTACGACGCAATAGTTTATGAAAAGATAAACATCGCTTTCTTTACACGGAAACACGGACTGTTAGTGCTCCACTGCGAAATGTGTCGCTATTACAAATGTGGAAACTGAACCAGAAGAGACAACATTCAATACATGTTGGTGTGGTTGTCACTATTGCGCTCATAATTGTTTTTCTTTGTGTGTTGTTGTCAAAACCGTAGGATTTTTAACTGAACGGGACCCCCAAAACTCGTGTTTTCGTGGTAGTAAAAGTTGCGTGTCGTGAAGAAGTTCGCGGCAAGAAAGATAACGCGAGACTTCACGCATGCTTTCTATGCATTGAGGAGATGGCAGAGGGGGCTGAGAGGAGGCATATCCCGCAGCATCATGACTCGTGTCCCGCAGGATTCCGATAAAACATTCTGTGGTTTGCTTCCGTGTACAAACTGGAAGATCTAGATACGACTAAATCGCAATACCAGATGGTAACATTTGATTTGACTGAAGAAATCTCAGCTTTTGTCCCGCAGTCATTCTGACAAAAGGAGATTAGGCCTTGTCCCACCCACCAACCCCCTCCTCAGACATCAGTCACGGAGAGAGCAGAGCGAACACCAGCCCAGCCTGCGTGTGACTACTTGTAGCAACCATGTGTGATAAAAATGCCAAAAGTGACGCCTTTTCTCTTTACTTACTTACGTTTGTTTTTTATTTTTATGTTTATCTTAACTAAAAATATTGTAGTACAAGTCTTTTCTGACAGTAAATGAAAGCAAGGTAGCTAAAAACAGTAAATTCAAGCCCACCCAAAAGAAGGCAATACTGATATTATCAATATTTTTGTCTATTTGCGAATGACGGGGATGTCTGTTTACATGAAGTTTTGGTGTTAAAACTCTTTTTTGTGGAAAGCCTCTTCTACAAAATTCTAAAACACCTTCTTGCTAAATTGGTCTGTTTTCTGGAAGAACCAAAGCGACAAGTGGTGTCAAAGCAACCAAACAAGGTAGTAACAGGTCTGTAACAGCTGCCTGAATTTCCTGTTTTATTGTTTCATGTAGTAAAATCCTGTTTCATTAAAAACGTAGGACTATCAGAAAGTCTTGTGATGGTGATGAAATTAGGGATGCACCAATGTGAAAATTTGGGCAAGTACCAATATTAATATTGCAGTTAATGGTATTAAACGTACTTCCTACTCTTTCGACGCAGTTAAAAAAACAATCTCACTGATGTCATCGCTTCTCCAGTTAAACGCTCTATAAGCTCGAGTGACCTCACCGTCACTGTCCCATGACTAACACACTGTCCTCCTGAAACAAAACATAAACAGCAACAAAATAGAAATAAACATCGTTTGTCGGCAAAGTTTTACTTATCGGACTGATACTGATATGTTTTAAAATCCCTACTACATATTGTCTTATTGCAAAGATAATCTTAGTTTGGATATATCCCTACTTTCTTCTTCCTGATCTGTACTTCCACCAAACTGCGAACTTTAGCAAGTTGAGCAATGTTATTTGTGTTAAATTCATGTTCCTAAAAGTTGGAATATATTCACCCACCATTATTTCACTCAATATTTTCTTTGTGATATTAATATTTCACATATCGTTGTCATGCCCTACCAAACGGTTCTGTCAGAAACTCAAAGGAATAAGCCTATCATTAGTTAGAACAAAGTCTTGTCTTGGACACTTGATACTTAATAACATAAAAGCAGGCATCAAAAATCAGAGGCACCACTAATAAAACTGCACTATTTCTAAATGGTTTGTTTTGTTTCAGCATACTAAGGCACAACAAATTCAATGTATTAACTTATATGGCCCAGGAATGTTTTTGGTCACATCACAACCTTAAGGTCCAAACCCTTAATTAAGCCAATTATTGCAGATTTGCGACTACCTTTCATGAATGCTACCTTCAGATGAATTAAATTTATACATGTTTACTTCTTCTTTTTTTTAAAGAGACACACAACATGGCAGGTTCTCCGGTTGTGAACCCCATCTCCACCCGTGATAAGTCGAGCCGTTTCTATGTGGTGTCGTGGATCAACAGGCTGCTCAAGACAAACTTCAAAAATGTGCAAGAGATGGGAACAGGTGATTGATTACAGCAGATGAACTGGTCATTTCATGCTCATCATGTTCATTTAGCCTACTTTTATCACATAGTGAAGGCGTGGGTAACGCCAGTCCTTGAGATCAGACGCTCTGCACGCGTTAAATGTTACTAATAATAACTGCATCATTAGCAAGAACTTGGTTCTGAGGAGATAATTCAATGAACTGTCTGACTTACCTTCTCAGATTAGAGTCCCTCACTTTCAGCTCCCAATACCTGTTAGTTGTTGTTGTTCCTAGCAAGCAATGTTCTTCAAATTTTGACAGTCCTGGCCTGTTCCTAACAATTCTGGGTTTTACCTAAAAATCTATTGTTTTTTTCACCCATAATGAAAATGTTCACAATAGGAGAGAAACTGTATTGGATCTTGCAGCTTCCCGTTTGTGTTACGTGAAGAAAGACTTGCACAGATTAAACAATCGTTATTGCAATATTTAAAGCAATGCACTGAGTTTATAAAGCAGAATAGCAGCTTGTTCACAGACAATTAACTGGAAGATTTTACCAGAATCAACAGGTAATATCAAAACAAAGAGGAAACCTGATCAAATGTATAGTAAAATAACTCAAAGAGCTTTAGCAATATAAAATAGAATTATAAAAAAATCATTTTGAACACCCTGTAACGTATTTAAGCACTGAGTTTGTTCATATTACATTTAAAGTGAATTCTACACACTTCATAACAGACGTTTTGTGCAACATTGTTTCTCTAAACCACATAGGGAAGTTGTTGTTTCACAAAGCAAACCCTCATGCCAACTCATGAGTTTGTTTAAAAGTTGGTTTAATAGATTGAAACCTTTAGTCTCCAGACATATTTTTTTACTGAGGTCTACAACATTGCCAAATAATTGCTTTATTTCGAGTTTGCATCTCATGAGGGGTCATTTTAATGTGATTTATCTTAGTTTATGATTGCAAAGTGGATATTAAAGACTGAAGTTGGACAAAGAAGATAAATACTAGTACAAACCGTGGCTCTGCTGCTGCCTGTCTTAAAGCAATACAAGCACCAAAAGGCTTTTGTTTTGACCCAACTTTAAAAAACTGGCTTACACAATACTGAGACGCTCCTTTACCACCATGATTTACATTTCATTATTGCAAATCCCTTCCTGCCTTCTTTCGTCACGGCTTGTAAATTTGTCTGTGTGGTTCAACAGGTGCATGCCAGTGTCAGATGATGGACTGCACTTTTCCTGGCTCCATTGACATGGCTATGGTGAAGTTTGATGCACAGAGTAAAGAAGACTTCAGGCACAATTTCAATCTTCTTCAGGACGCCTTCAACCAGAAGGGTGTTAAAAAGGTACAAATCTGTGTTTGCATTAACAAAATTCACTCTTCATGAGGAAAAAGTGCTGCTGCTCTCAAGGAATAATTTAGTTGCTCATTTATGTAAGAGTGTATTCACAACAAACAATTCTTTAAAAAAGTTACATTTTCCCTTTTTCTTTTCATTACAACCAGCAACCTTGTTGTATTTTATTGAAATTTTATGTTATAGAAATAAAGTAACACAATTAAAAATGGAAAAGAAAAATAAATATTTTTTATTCACAAATAAA
This sequence comes from Poecilia formosa, assembly GCF_000485575.1. Lineage (NCBI taxonomy): Eukaryota > Metazoa > Chordata > Actinopteri > Cyprinodontiformes > Poeciliidae > Poecilia > Poecilia formosa. The sequence continues at coordinate 1,030,325 of NW_006799996.1, forward strand.
AATTTGGAAAATGTGCAATACTAAATGAAGTGATGCTGGTGGTTTTCATATAAAAAAGTGTGCCAAGTTCGAGGGGCATAAATGATTGTACGAGATTCTGTAAAATGTCTTTAAATTCTCTCCTGTCTTTTTGTTTTGTTACAGACCATCCCAATTGATGGGCTCATAGAGGGAGATTTCAAAACCTGCTATGAGTTCATGAAGTGGTTAAAACTTTTTTACACAGAAAATACAAAAAATAAAGAATCTACTCCTGTGAAAGCAGCAATTTGTAACAGCGTAGAGATAACTCCAGTTTCACCATCTTCAGGTACCCATTTTTCACTTTTTTCCTCCATGTAATAAAAGAAAAAGGGTTTAGTTGGCTTTAATTTACAGGAGATGATTAGGGCAACCAAAAATTTTCTTGATTTTTCCTCATAAGTCTGAGTTTTTCCCTCATAATGTAAACTCAGAATTCTAATTCTGTGCCAATCTATGTCAACATCCAAATAAACAATACATATTCTTAGGTGTATGTTCATTATGTTATTGGGGTGGAAAAATCACAGTTTCTTCTCTGTTATATGATTTGTAAACCTGCATTTGATCCGCTCTGAAAACCTTTCCCAAATTCATTTGGTAAATTTGAGTTTTGAAACTAGATTTGCCTGATGGTGAATAAACAATTTAAAAAAATTCTGAGAAAAAAAAAGTCAAAATTCAGAGAAAATTGTAAAAATTCTGAGACTGAAGTTAGAATTCTTAGAATAAAGTCAGAATTCTGTGATTAGAATTAGAATTCTGAAACAAAGTGAGAATTCTAAAAAAAATAGTCAAAATCCGAAATTAAAGTCTGATTTCTGAAATTAAATTCAGAATTCTGAAAAAAAAAATCTGAATACTTAGAAAAATTCAGAATTCTGAGATTAAATTCAGAATTTTGAGAAAAAGTCAGAATTCTGAGAAAAAGGCCAAAATTTGAAGTCAGAATTAATTTTTTTCAGTTGCCCTAATCCTCTTTGGTATAACCAAATTCTTCTGTCTTTTCAGGGAACTCAGACGTTGAAACAAACGGCACTGCAAGGACAACTAAAACTTTTCCGTACACTGAAAAGTGGAAGGAGGAATACAATTGGGCCGATCCCAGCTCCCTGGGGGAGCAGCACACCTACTGCTCCATCTGCCACACCAACCTGGCTTCGTACAGGAGGGGCGCTGTTGAGCTGCAGCGGCACATGGAAACAAACAAACACCGAAAAAAGGTGAAGGATTTCCAAATCTGTCAAAATAAAACCGAAGCCGCCAAGCGATTCCCCTGCAGCGATGCGGCTGTCCGCTTCATTTTCAACCGCTGCTACACCGGGTCTGCTAAAGGCGAACAGGTCTCCAGACATTTTGCACGCTGCAGACTGGGGTCGAAGTACCCCAAAGACCTTGTCGCTGTTAGCAACCGCACGCCTTACTGTGTTTATGTTTACGACACACTGGCAGCTGGAAACGACGAAACTGTCGCCGTCATTCTGTTGGGCTTCTTCGACTCTGAGTCCTCTGGTCACCGCATCCGTCTTCTGGATGCCGTTGAGTCGGTGGACGGAGCCGGAGATCAAACTGCAGCGGCGGTGGTGCAGGCCTTGAAAAGATTCCAGCTTTCCACCGATAACCTCGCTGTTTGTTACCCCGGTGACGGCGAAGCTTCGGAGAAAATCTGCTCACATCTCAGGGAGCTGAACCCGAACATAATAGCTGTAGGAGGCCTGTACGCCATTGCTGATGCTGCGTATCACGCTGGGGTTCAGGAGCTTCCTGGTCAAATCCTAGAGCTGCTGGTCGACTTGTATGCACACTACTCCTCTTGCTCTATGAAGAACGACAACCTCAAGGCTCTCTTCGGCTCAGATATCACTAAAAACAGCAAGCCATTTTACGTCAGCATCAGCTGCCTTAGATTCCACCAGCTGGTCACCAAATTGACAGAAATATGGAGCGATTTGATTCTTTACTTCAGCTCCTGCTCTGAGGATGATGAAAAAGCCAAGTCATTGTGTTCCCAGCTGAAGGATCCCAAAGTCAAGGCAATGTTTATGTCGCTGGACCACACATTAAAGCCTCTGGAAAAATTTCAAAAGCAAATTCAGGAGTCGTCCTGGGCTAAGATGCCACTCATCCTGGAAGAAGCCAGCACGTTGCTCAGCACGTATGCGTCTCGCTTCCTTCAGCCCAACGCCGCCGCTCGCTACCTCAACGAACACGATGCTCAAATCCTGAAAAACAAGAAACACCACCTCTCAGGCCCGAACCTTAATCTGGGCGGGAAAGGTGTGGAAGATTTCCTAAAAACAGAGGAGGCTGCAGAGGTGTTGCCACAGCTGCAAGAAGAGCTGCTGCAGTTTTATGTTGCAGCAACATGTTGCATCGCAGAGGAGTTGCCTTTAAGCGACACGGTGCTAAGAAACGTTGCTCAGCTGCTAAACCCGGAGAGCAGCCTGAAGGTTACCGATGTAGCTGTGGAGGATCTTGGGAGGAAGCTGGGAGTGTGCAGCTCCCCTGAGGAGGTCAGGCAGCTCAAACAGGAGTTCAGTGAGTATCAGCAGGCAGAGGAGGAGAGGAGTGACCAGGGAGAGAATGGAGACACACTGGAGAATCACTGGGCGAGGGTACTTGAAGGCACAGAGCCCACCTCAGTGTTCAGGAAGCTGGTTCTGACCCTGCTGTCATTCCCATGTCCTCCACTGGATGCTCAACATGTTTTATCCCAGGTATTCTAACAAACTTCCTTAAAATATTGTAACTTTTACATTTAAAGCTGCAGTTTGTAACTTTTATAAAAATATATATATATATTTTTTTCACATATCTGTTTAAACATCCACCATGTCATGAAACTATTATATGAGACAGATAATCTGGAAAAAATCCAGCTCCTCCACATCCTCCCAGTGCTAACTAGAAACAACCAGTCAGAGCCAGGAGGAGGGTCTTAGTGCTGTCAATCACCCTTAGTGTATCGCTCATCTCATTCCCTTGCTCTCTGCTATGCTACAGCTAGTACATGAATGCTAAATATAGTTAGCATAGCCACTGATGACAGCGGATAAATTGTTTTCCTGTAATGGTAACTTGTTTCTCTACCATTAGCACATTTGGCAGGGAGTACACTAGATTGATTGACAGCACTAAGACCTGCCTCCTGGCTCTGATTGGTTGTTTTTGGTTTGATAATAGCCTTAGGGTAATTTTTTTGGCTAAAAGTTTTGTTTGTTTGTTTGTTGCCTAAAACTTCTGTTGTATTTTTAAAAAATCACTTTTGGCAAAAAATTAGAAAAATTGGAAGGTGACGATATTAAACTGTTACAATATGGTGACAGTTTTAGCAAATACATAAAAAACTGCAGCTTCAACTAAATAACTAATATTGTCCTCTTTCCTTCAGGCTTTAGACAACAATGATGCTGCATCGTCTTCTGAGAGTGATACCGTCACAGAAAGCGAATGTGAGGTCATTCCTGACCGTGTTCTCACTAACGGCAGCAAAACAGACCTCCACCTTTACGCCGCCGGTACAATCCTCCACGAAGCAGATAACTAGGGATGCAAGTTATCGATTAATGAGTTAATCTAAAGTTGATTGATCTTAATAATTGACTAATGATTCATTGATAAATGGTCATTTTCTGAAAAACTTGAATTTTCTCTTGTGTCAAGATGGCCGACTGTCTTTTAAGAAAAAACGTTCATAATATGCTGAGTTTAAAAAAAATCTTTAAATCTTAACATTATTTTTGTGTTAGCTGTATTAAATACTGACTGGATAAAAATGTGGTTTTCCCGCATTAAACTTAGACATATTTATAAAATATAATAAAACAGGAACCTCTGAGGTTACTGAATTAAAGAATGATTTAAAAACAGAAACACATAAAGTGCATTTTGCAACCCGAACCAAACTCTGGATCATTTCTTTTTCCCGTTCTGGTATGGCCCCTCCAGCTTTGTTTCTGTATCAGCTGGTGTCTCTTAAGGATAACCAGCAACCCCTTCTGCTTTAAGGTGGCCACACGTTTAGCAGGCAGTAAACTAGATTGAGAGCACTTTGAATTGCCTTGTTGCTGAAAATGTGCTATATAAATAAAATTACCTCACCTTATCTTACTACAACACTAAGCACAATGTCCGCTTAGAGACTAATAACATCTAAACAACGTTATTAGTTAATTGATTGCATATCATTTTAGTCTTATACACCATTAATCAACAATTAATTGTAAGTCGGTTGTTCACATCCCTAGAAATGCATCACATTTCTGTCATTACGTTATGATTTATGTTTTAGAATCGCATTCTGTCATATTTTAACTCTTGATTTGCTTTTCCAGCTTTGAATGGCTTCGATTTGAAGCCTTGTGAAGTCCGCCTAATCAAGATAAACGGTAAAAATGAATTCTTTTATTAGCTGTGAGTAACTGTATCAATACGTTTTTATTGATAAAATTTAAAAAATCTTGCTAGCCGTCAAACTTTAAAAAGTAAGCACCCACAGTGTCTGATGCCATCAGTAATAAAGCACTTTTTGTTTATTTAGATTGTGATGGCTTCATGAACGGCTCTCTGTCGCATGAGGTAATATAAGTTCATTATTTGCATCTTCTCTGATTTGGATTAGATGATAGACCATAAATGCAAATCTGAACTCTGCTATTGGACCTGAGAAACATCTGAATCTCTCCTCAGTGATCCAGTTCTTAAAACTTTTGCCCGACTTTCTTGATCTGTGTTTGGTTGTCCTACATCAAGACATCCCTGTTTTGTTTGTGTATTTGTGTGTGCATGGCATTTGGATAAGAAATGAGAGTGTGTTTTGTCTCAGGGAGTCTGGAGGGGAGGTCATGGCTGGGAGAGCAGCTTACGCCAGAAACCACAGGCCCGAAAAGTCTTTCAGGCTGGTGTTGGTACCTGGTCCAAACCCATTGGCCTAATTAAAGGCCGCAAAAGTGGTGCGGACTCCATAGACGAAGAGGTAAGTATACCTGTTTGTAACATGCAGAGTTATTTATTCCAGGAACCATTATAATCTTAATTTGTTCAGTCAGTGTGATTAGGAATTTTAAATATAATGTAAAATAAATATTAAAGCTCAGAGCACAAAGCAGAGAATTAGACAGAATAGATCTGCCCTTATGGATCGGCCATATTGTCACTCGGTTTTTTTCAGTATCGGCACCGATACAGAAAATATCGGATTGTTGCGTGTGTAGTATTAATTATGTTAAAGTCCGTTTTGGGACTTTAACATAACTTTTTTTCAACTTTCTTCTAAGACTATATTAAGTTTAAAAATCACACACTTTTGAAAAAAGTCCTGCAAAATCAGTGATTTTAGGTTGCAACAATCACAAAAAACATCACAACATCCTGGAGGGACTGAGTAATCATTGCAGACATTCAATATAAAAATGTAAATGCTTTTTGTGAACAAAACTGGAGAATATACTGCTTAAAGCACATGTGTCAAACTCAGGGCCTGGAGGCCAATGTGGCCTCAAAATTCACACAAAATCAACAAATCCCTACATTTTTTCTGATTTTTACTGCAAATTCTTTCTCAAAATTGACCAAAAACATTGTTTTGATTGACTGCTGCCTCAGCTTTCCTTGATGTAAAGTTATAATCCAAGACAAATATGGTGATTAATAAAAACATCATACATTAGCACAAATATCGTTAAAATTCCTTAGAGATATTCCTAAATTAGCGCCACAAAATCTGTGATTTTGATTGCAAAAAATCCCCAAACAACCAAAATCCTGGATGAACTGATTAGTGAGAAAATATGTTCAAAATTATTTAACTTTAAGCAACACTTATTGTATTCATAAACAAATGGCTATTTATAGATATTTTAACAGTTCAGTGGGTTTTACCAATACATTCTGGCACAACCGGCCCTTTAAGAACATTCAGATATTTGATGTGGCCCAAAATGAAACTGAGTTCAACACTCTTGACTTAAAGTTTTCTACCATAGAAAAATGACACTTTTTTCAAGTTAGTTGTAATAATTTGACTTCTCTGATATTTCTTTAAGCTTGAAGGAATCTCACCGTTCAGTAAAAGCACTCCATCCAAAGGTCAATACCAGGTAATTATCCATTTCTGACAGTGAGGTTGGTCTGACTTACAGACCTTACAGGTCTTATTTCCATAAGACCTTACCTTACTTCCTTGTTTTTCCTTACTTCTGTTTTTCTGCAGGATGGGAAAGGATTCTCTGTGGGGGAACTGGTGTGGGGGAAACTAACTGGGATGTCCATGTGGCCTGGACTGGTGATGCCGTGGAAATCCAAGCACGCTCCTCCAGGCATGCGCAGGGTGGAGTGGTTCGGCGATGGGATGTTTTCAGAGGTAAAATCTGCTGCTCTGGTCAACCGGTTTTAATTTTTAATGTTTATTTGTGAGTGAGTGTCGGGTTTCTATTGCAGGTCAGCACAGAAAGGCTGAAACCATTTAGTTTCTTCACTTTGTGCTTCTGCAAAAACTCCTTTGCCAGTCTGCCAGTCTATAAGGACGCCATCTACCAAATCTGTGAGGTAATCAGAACAAACATGTTGCTACCCGCAGCCAGCATGGAGAGGGAATGTTTTTGCTTTCCTGAGTGGTTATTATGTCTGTCAGCTCTTATCTGCATTCCTTCCCTTTGCATTATTTACTCACAACATGAAACTTTACCATGGCTCAAAAAGGCTCACACAAAATTGTGCGTAGTTTTAAAGATTAAGGAAAGGACTTGAGATTGAACCAAAGGTTAACCTTCCAGCAGGACTATGAACCTAAACATGCAACCAGATTTACAGTGGTGTAGATCAGTGAATATCCATAAAAATCTAAGGCAATAATTGTTTTTGGCAAATGCTTTCCATAAAATCTGACTGAGCCTGATCTGTTTTCTCAAGAAGAGTAGAAAAATTAGTCGAGTCTCTGGATATTTAAAACTGGTGGAGATATAAACCAAATGACCTGCAGCAAAATGTGCTTCCGCCATCTTTGATTTGCTTTCATCTTCATAAATATGGTCTGCTTAGTTTTGTTTTGTCAGGAAAGTCAAGTTTATTTTTACAGCACATTTCATTCAGCAGCAAGGCAGCTAAAAAAAACAGTCACCAACTGTGAAATAAACAATAAACATTATATTTTACATTACAAGAAATATACAGCTCTGGAAAAAAAATCAAGACACCACTAAAAATGATGAGTTTCTCTGATTTTAGTTTTTATATGCTCTTTCATTCTATGAACTTCTGACAGTATGTCTGTGAAAATTCAAACAAAATTTTAGTATTTATTTGCAGAAATGAGAAATGGTCAAAATAATTTAAATGATGCAGAGCTTTCAGACCTCAAATAAAGCAAAGAAAACAAGTTCATATTCATTTAGAAACAATAATACTAATGTTTAAACTCAGGAAGAATTCAGAAATCAAAGTTTGGTGGAATAACCAGGTTTTCAATGGGGTTCAGCGCAGTGGGCTCTTCATTTTTACCAGAGCTGAATATGCTTTTGTAAGGCATAATGATGTAATTATGTCTTAATCAGTTGTTTTTAGCTTAAAATTGAAAAAAAACAAAACAGCCAAAAAGCTTAAAAATACAAATAATTCTGTGTTGTGAGCTCTTATTTTGAAACAGGAAATGCAGTTTTTCTTATATTTACTCTTATTATAAAGCAAAGTATTACTACTGTGTTTTTTTTTATCTCTACTTTCCCAAGGATTATTAAACAAGAGTTAAAATTAAGTTATGATTCATGTTGAATTTAGCAATAATCATAAGTTAAAACAGATTTAGAGTGACAAACTTGGAAGGATTTTGTTTATTTCACAGAGATAAATGTATCTGTACCTGTGAACATTATATGTTTATTTCTGACTTTCATATTATTTTTGTTTTCTAGCTGGCAGCTGAACGGTGTGGGAAGTCTTTTTCTAAGGCAGAAGGCGATAAAGAGCGAGAGCTGAAGATGATGGTGGATTGGGCTTCTGAAGGATTTCTGCCTACAGGACCCAGGGGATTTGCACCTCTTGGTAAAATTGAGGGCAATATGTTTTTCCTTCTACCTTAAATCTCTACATTTCAATCTCTTGAGTTTTTTCAGCATACAATAAACACTTAACAAATTGTATACTTCAGACTTGTCGTAATCACATCATAAATATACAATATTGCAGTTACAAAGGCTGCCTGGATGCAGTTTCTGGTGAGCTGTAATCTTCCAGGTCCAATGCGTTCACACACTGAATGCCAATAATGTACAGTTCAAACCAGAAGTTTACTTACACCAAAAGAAGACACTCAAACCTTTTTTTCTCACTTTCTGAAGTCAAACCAGGCCAAATTTCTATTGTTTCAGTTAGAATCACCAAAATTATTTATATTTTTTAGTCTTGATTCTTGATTGATACTTAAATAAGTGATGGAAAGGAAAGAAAAGAGTGAGAAAAATATGGATTTGTTATTGACAATGTTATTGTATAAAAGCATTGCATGTTTTTGGCATGTTTTTCACTCTGTACTTTCTTCATTTCAGGTTCACAGTTTTCCTTTTGTTTCAGGCTTGTTTTTTTGGGGGGATGTTCTGGTTATTGACTGATTAAGATTTCTTCAAGTAGAGTTATGTTTTTATTCATGCTTTTATTTTGAAGTGGGTAAAGGCTGCTTACACAGCAGTTCTGTTTTTAACTTTACTTAAAACAAGAAACAAGCAAAATCAAAATAAAACACAGTAAAGAACAAGACAAACATAAATACAATATCTAAGGGCATTTGTAGAACATGTACATTATAATATCAAACTCAAATTAGAGCTGGGAGGTTGTAGTCTTTCAAGGAAAATAATTTTAAAGCTTTAGCATTTAAACTTAATGTTATGATAGATAATAAAATATGAAAATTAGGTTTTGTTGCAGATTTTTGGAGATGTGAATATGACTTTTACCATAAATAAAAAAGTGAACAACATATAAGAGTTCAGGACACGGAGGGTATCAACAATTTAGCATTAGCTTCTGCAAAATAATGTATTGATGTAGCGCTTTAGTGTTAGAGCTAATGTTTAGGATTGGTGCTTTAGGGTTAGAAAAACTACTGTTAGCTAAACTAGTTAGCGGTGTATTGGAAAATAAATGCAACTACACAACATGACGGTCTGTCTTACACAGATGCTAATTCTGTACCTGTGTAAACTTTGGGTAAGCTTCATTGCTGTGAAATGATTGACTCCAGAACTCTGTGTCAAATATCAGTCTTTGTTTGCAACTTCAAACAAAGACATTCCTGCTTTTCCTGAATGTTTCTTTTTCTTCCTCTCATTTAGAAGAATCCTCTCCAAATCAAGATCCTAGCGACTCTCCTTCCTCCGACTACCAACCTCCACCAAAACGAAAATATGCCTATAAAAACAGGGCAGCAACCCCCAATGCCCCCTTCAATAGAGGTTTGGCATGTAGGAAGCATTTCAGTTATTTAACATTAATTTTGTTTTCTTACATGTGGTTTCTTTTCATAATTTTCTTTACAGAATCACTGAAAGAAAAGGTGAAAGAAAAAGGCAAAACAATTGAAGGTAAGTTTGCAATTTGTGGATTTAAAGTCTCAGACATAAACTCTGTTTTTTTAATAACTCCCTGTTTTATTTCAGATTTCTGCTTGTCTTGTGCATCATCTGAGATCGATGTCCAGCATCCCCTGTTTGAAGGCGGTCTTTGTCTGAGATGCAAGGTAATCCGACAACCCACCTTGATACCTTTATGCGTCCGGGCCGGGAGTCTGGATGTTCAGTTCAACAGCAGATCCAGGGTTTCCCTCAGTGTATTATAAGCCTGGCAGGCCACCAGGCTTTGCTTGTCCCCCTGCCAGGCTAAGTATTACTTATTTATTTAAATCTTTTTAAAATGTTTGCATTTTCTAAGACTTTATAGTTGGTGTTCAGGTATTAATCTTCCAATCTTTCAATATCACATAATTATCAAGTGATATTTAAAACTTTCCTGTCAGCTTTAAACATTTTTTAATTCAAAAACATGACAGGCTGCTGGATGAATGACTGCCTTAGGTCCTAACCACCGGGCTTAGCAAGTTTTCTGGGGGAAACCTTGAAATTTCTCCGTTTGCAGGAGAACTTCACAGAGACGCTGTATCGTTACGATGAAGATGGCTACCAGTCGTACTGCACGGTTTGCTGCGCGGGCTTGGAGGTCATTCTGTGTGGGAACGCCAGCTGCTGCAGGTAAACACAAAGCTCTTCACTCTGTTTTTAGTCAATTTATATCATGAAACAAACACAGAAGGCAAATAAATGGAACAAAATAAGAATATTGGTAAGTAGAGTTTCAGTCAATAAATGTAAATATTAAATGGTGCTTAATAATATACTTTTTTAGCAGAATTTGAACCAGGTGGAGCTAAAACTGCTTCTTGATATGTTTGGTCAGAACAGTTTTACAGAGAAAGAAGGTTTTTTTTTATCTTAAATGCAAAATATATATAACTTATATTCATTTCTGGCTTATTTATTCACCTAAGTATGTTTTTCTTTCAAGGAATTTGACCTTTTTTGAGTTTGAATACACAAGTTAGCGATTAATTGATTACTAAATTGGTTGACAATTATTTCAATAAGATTCAAAGTCAGTGAGTTATTCTAGGAAAACTTCTTCCTGCTTTGATAATCACATTGGGAACTATCACCATAGCTTTGTAAAAAGCTGTGGAAAGAAAGTGTGTTTTGTCTGTATACATAATAATATTCAAAGTCAAGAGCTGAAAGTCATTTATGGGAACATATTGAGGTCATGAATGTGTGTCGGACTGTCAGGTCACAGGCAAAGATGCACTGGAAGCGACACTATGTCTTTATTTCAGTTTCATTTTTCATCTAAATAAAACTCCCATCTTCTGGTGGTTCTGATTAATTACGATTTCTGGAGTGTAGTTTTATCTGTTTTGTTTTCTCTAAGATGTCTCATCCACCTCAGAGCATTTCTCCCTTCTCTTACAAGTCGGTTTACCTCCCATGTTTGTTTCTTTGTCCAGATGTTTCTGTAAGGACTGCCTGGACATCCTGGTCGCTGAAGGAACCTTCGACAAACTGAAAGACATGGACCCCTGGAGCTGCTTCATGTGTGAGCCGTCGCAGTGCGATGGGAACCTCAAACTGAGACCAGACTGGAGCGTCAAAGTTCAGGATCTATTCACTAATAACAGCGCCATGGAGTTTGTAAGTACCATGTTAAACATCATGGTGCATCATTTGGTAAAAACCTCTAATCTTACATTCATACTGTTTGTCTTTGTGCTGAAATTGTAAAATATTGTCTCTTGAATGGTGGCAGATAAAATGCTAACCAGTATATTTGCATGGGTGCTGTCAGCTGTGAGGATTGAACCCTCCCAGGACTCCAGACTAACTGGTTTCACTGGTCTGCTTATCTATGTTTTCTCTACTGTACCAGCATAAAACCAGGGTGAACTCATTGTATTTTAAATCCAGTTTTACAGGTTTAATATTTTTTTTAACATTGTCTCTAAAGGCAACATTGACTGATAAAGTTCTTTAGTTAAAGAAAAATTGTGCAAGACAAATAGTGAAAAATGTTTAAAGTACTTAAAAGCATCTCAACATAAAATAAATAGATGATATTAAATTATAAAACATAAGAAAGGCTAATTATAAGTGCAAATATTTTATATTTCTGGAAAGCTCTTGAACATCTACATCTCATTTCTTTACATTCAAGTTGTTTTTCTTTTGAGGAATTATTTCAGACTTGAACTTAGTGAAGGGAAGTACTTTTTTTGGTGTTTTGTTGTTTAATGTTTCCTACTGTTACCTGGGTTGCTAGGTAACAGTATAATTGCTTATCTGTTACATAGCAACCCAGGCAGAGTTCCAAGCAGGTCTGGTCATAAAGTGGTTTTACCACTTTATGAGCTGATCAGTGACAATAAATGATTATTTCATTTATAGTAATAACTGAAATAATCTGACAGCAGAACTGTCATATTAATTAATCAATATTAATTAATTAGTTACTTGTAAGTTAGTTTTGTCTTATTTCATGTGTACTAAGATATTTGCATCAGAAACTAGACAAAAGAAATGGAGTAAAATTTTGTGTTTTTGCGGTGAAGGCGGTAAATATTTTTGCAGTTTGTATTTAATTGTCACTACATTGTAGAAATTACAATATAATGTCACTTTGATAATAAAGTTTTTTTTGTTTGTTTGTTTTCCTAAAAGCTTTCCACTGGATCTAATGTGTTGTGGATAAATGTTGGAAGAAATGGAGTTTTATCTCTATAAAACTCTTGTTTTCTTTTGGTTTAATAACCACAGGAGCCTCACAGGATTTACCCATCTATCCCTGCTGATCAACGAAAGCCACTCAAAGTGCTCTCGCTTTTTGATGGGATTGCAACAGGTAGGTTCACTGCAGATGTTTTTATATATGAAAACACAAAGTAATTTCTGTGTTAGTGTCACAATAATTGAGCTTGAGCTACACAAAAGTGTCCTTTTTATTGCTTAAAGGGTCGGATCTATGATTATAACGGGAAACAACATATTTTTATTCTTCTATTTGTGTCTTAAATGCTTCAAAAAACAGCCCAAGCACTTAAAAAAAAACACCCCAGCCATTTTTGGCAATAAGTTAATGTTTTCTAGTGCCTGGAAACCTTCCAAATATTAAATCAAATTCCATTGGCACTCTGCCGTTACCTAGCAACCCCAGCCATGCCCAGCCCCGTTACCTAGCAACCCCAGCCATGCCCAACCCCGTTACCTAGCAACGCTGGCAGGGTTCCAAGCAGGTGTGGTCTGTTGGTTTTACCACTGTATGCGCTGAATAATGGCTGGTGGAACAGACAAGTGTTTTCTTGTTGACTTAACATTCAGAAAAGACGTTTGTGTTTTAAAGATGGCTGCATAATTGCTCAACTGTTTCCAGCCATTTACAAGTGCGTGTAAACGTTGAGTTGGGGGCGTGGCCAGAAGAAGTGTATTTGGATTTAAAGTGACAAGAGGCCCTAAAATAGCTCATTATCTAAGAATGATTTTGTTAAGAAATGTAATAAACATGTATTTTATAGTCCATAGACTTATCCTAACCTGTTCAAGGAAGCATAGAAAAAACATTCATTAGAGCTAATAATGAATGCTTTGACAGGTTATCTGGTGCTCAAAGACTTGGGGTTCAAGATCGAAAGATACATCGCTTCTGAGATCTGTGATGACTCGATTGTTGTGGGGATGATTAAACATGAAGGGAAGATTGAATATGTGAACGACGTCCGCACCATTACAAGGAAACATGTGAGACCCTCACTTAAAGCTGAAGTTAGGCTACACTAAAAACTTATTTTAAGTTATTCTATGTATGCTTCAGCTTGCTGAATGGGGTCCTTTTGACCTCCTGATCGGAGGCAGTCCATGCAACGACCTGTCCATGGTCAACCCACTGAGAAAAGGACTCTTTGGTACGTCTAAAAATTATTTTTTTAATTTAAGGGGTTTATTGAGATTTTATTATTTTTATGTATTGCCTCCTTTTCCCTCCCTTTTCTTCCTGCAGAGGGCACCGGGAGACTGTTTTTCGAGTTCTACCGCATTCTGACCCTGTTGAAGCCAAAAGAGGAAGACAGCCGTCCATTCTTCTGGCTCTTTGAGAACGTAGTTTTGATGAGCGCTCACGACAAAACCGACATCTGCAGGTTCCTGGAGGTGAAGACCTTTAAGCAGCATGATGGAAATAAAACAGCTGTGGTAAAAGTCTATCCTTGATATGGGAATTCTGCTCTGTTTCCAGTGCAACCCAGTGCTTGTTGATGCAGTGAAAGTCAGCCCTGCTCACAGAGCACGATACTTCTGGGGAAACATACCTGGGATGAGCAGGTAGGTTCTAATCCAGTCACGTTCCTTCCTTACTATGTATTAAAGCTGAAACTATTAAACGTAAGCTATTAAAATGGAAGCTTAAAGCGTAAATTCAAGCTGGGAAGACTCCAATCAACTTGTTGGCCTCTTCTATTACCACGCCCACGCTTCAATCAACAAGCAC
>NW_006799996.1:1044658-1089826 GCF_000485575.1 Poecilia formosa
TATATATACAGTGTTTTTCAACGTTTTTTGAGCCAAGATACATTGTTTTAATTGAAAAAATTACGAGGCACACGGCCAACCAAAAATGGAAACAAAGATACGCTGTAGCCGCCTATATAATATATATAGTCATTCTTATCAAAGTGTCTTGAATAGGAATCAAATAAACACAAAAATGTATTTTTATCATATTTTACATTTCTTATTTCAAATTGCACTTAACATGTCCACTTCAAAAATACACCTGAACAGTGCCACAACACTGTCGCGTCACTAATTTTCTTGTTTTAATGTAAAATGCTCTGTACTTACTGCCATCTAGTGGTAATAAAATTACATGATTACGCCGCTAGTCACTACTACAGCAAAGACACTCAAAGATGGCATTATTTGCAGATAATTAATTCGTTTTCAAAAAATCTTTTAAGACCAATTACCGTATTTTCCGGACTATGAGCACACCATACTATAAACCGCAACTTCACATTTTTTGAACTGCCAAATTGACACTCCTCAACTTAGAAGCTGCATCATATGAGTTTGAAAACATTAATCTGTCGTGCCTGCTGCTAGCATGCGCTTGTTCTAAATGAAAATTAGCCATTCTTCTTTGATTTCCTATTTTGACTTCCAATGATTCACTTCCTGCTAAAGAGCCCCCTGGTGGTTGAAGAAAAATCCACAGAAAAGCTGCATGTTCAAAGTGTAGGAAAAAAGTAGCAGCTTATAGTCCAGAAAATACGGGAGGTGAAATTGGATCATTTCCACGGCACACCTGACGATCACTCATGGTACACTAGTGTGCCGCGGCACAGTGTTTTCCAACCACTGTGCCGCGAAAAGAAAAAAATCTTCTTTGTCTGTCAAGTGTCGTAGTTTTAACTTTTCCTGATTCACATTCAGTAAATAAATCTCTTATTAACCACCATATTAGTTCTACACTGTACCAGTCCAGCAGAAAGCACATATTGATGTTAGAGGTTTTGGGGTTTTTTGCTGCAAATGGTCAAGCATTGTTGAATTATTTGTTTATTTGCATATTTTAATGTAAAATATGTAAATAAATATAAAAAAGGCTGACATGAAAAATGTGCCAGTTTCTTATCAAATTAATTAATTAGTTGTCAGAATAATTGATAACTAAAATAATCCTTTGTTGTAACCCCTTATGATCACAACAAATAATTCTGTGTTATTTTGTTCGGGATTCAGAAATGCAGAACTTAACTCCAAAAATTAGATTTCTGGTTTAAAAATAAATAAAAAAAACTACATATAAACAATAATTTGCTGATTTATCATTTATTTTTCTGGTGAAATATATAATAGCAATACTTAATAAGACATCAGATTTTAGAGCACTTTTCTTTCCATAACAGATACAAAACCCATTATTTGCTACAGGTGATTGAGTGTTCGCTGGAGGAATGTTATGTTATTGCATTTTAGGAACTAAAATGTTTATTTTCTTATTTAAAGAAGCAATTGAATAATTTGTTTATGTGCATCTTTTCATGTATTCATAGCATTGAATAAAAAAGGCAGAATGTACACATTATTTTTATCCGATTAATCGTCAGAATAATTGATAAGTCAGTCAATAACTAATATAATTGTTAGTTGCAGCCTTGCTGAACATAACTGCTGTAAAGTTGAATGTAAATGAACTTTGTCTGCTTTCCACCAGACCTCTGGCTACCTCTCTTGATGATAAAGTCACTCTGCAGGATTGTTTGGAAGTTGGTCGGACGGCAAAGGTAATCTCATGTTTGTTTCATGTGTTTTATTTCCATATTCTTTTCATTACAGTTTGAATTGTGCTTTTTTTTTAACGGTGTGATTTTGCATCTTCCAGTTTGATAAAGTTCGCACAATCACAACAAAGTCTAACTCCATAAGGCAAGGGAAGATGGGGCCACTTCCTGTCTCCATGAACGGAAAGGAGGACTACCTGTGGTGCACGGAAATGGAACAGTGAGTGTCGTTGGTTTACCACCAGCTGGTCCCACACCATAATGCAACCACTGCCATGCTTGAGTGCCAACATTCAAGCTTAAAACCCTAAAGCACTTTAGGGTTTTAAGGCTCCACCTGTTTTGGGTTTCATTTACCGTATATCCCAGACCATACATTGTATCAATACAAAATTAAAAACGTCATGAAGAGGAAAAAACAAAAACAAATATAAGCTGCATTAACTTAGAAACTGTTAAATTTTGATGAACGAGTACAGTGTGTTTTGACAAAAACTTTGATTCAAACTAGTTTTTCTATGTAAAAAGACGCATCTTTCTATGTGTTATTTTTTCTACCTTTTTGTAATTTTTTTATAAGATGGCTTAAGTTCTGCAAGACAAATAAATGATGAGATTAAACCTTTTGTTGTTACTGTTCAGCTTTTATTTGGGAGCAAAGATGAGTTGAACAGGCGTTTGCATCGTGTTTTTAAGAAAGTTTTCTGTTCTTTCAGGATCTTTGGCTTCCCCAAACACTACACTGATGTGAACAACATGAGCCGGATGCAAAGGCAGAAGGTTCTGGGTCGCTCCTGGAGCGTTCCTGTGATTCGCCACTTGTTCGCGCCGCTGAAGGATTATTTTGAATGTGAATAGGAGCAGTGAGGCAATCCAGAGGCGGAGCAGCTGTGGTAAACCCAACGCCTTATCTCTTGGTGCTTTAATAGTTTAGATTCTCTGGGCTTCTTTCTCCTTTAGATCCAGTTTGGTGTTTTGTCTCTTAACTTTCTTTAACCCCTTTGACTGCCAGCAGCCGCGGTCGTCTTTCTGCATATTTTATTTTTCTAGTTATTTGTGTTTTTGTTTGTTTTTTGTTTTTCTATGCTGTGATCCGATGATGTTACTCCGAACACAGGCCTGTGTCACAAAGTGAGATGAGACAATTAGCTCCACATCTTCAGGTTTAACTCAGGTTTTTATCACTACTGACAACTTTGCATCGCCATGGCAACAGCACAAACTGACTGCAAAACCAGCAATCTGCTACATCATTTGGTTTAGAAACAGAAGAAGTTAAAAACCACTATGCTGCATTTTACCGCACACTGTTTTTAACTTTTTACACAGAATATAAATCAGCAACATAAAGTACATTTTAATCTGCAGTTATGTTAAAGAAATCATTGAGCTTAGATTAATCATGTGACCAAAAAGCTAATTTTTAACTCCTGCTCGACGTTTTATTCATTTTGATCTGCAATCAGATATTTTATCCTTATTAGTGTTTCTTTTTTATATCCAAGTGTTTAAAAATAATTTTTTCCAGGTCTCATCTATGGCTTTTGCATTTTTTATTGCAGTTTAAACCAAAGTTTAGCTCAATCCTGTGATTAATTATCACATATATTTTTACCCCAGTGTCCAGTTGACCTAGATTTGCTACTGCAACAAGGCAAAAGCACGACAAATTTGGAAAATTTGTTATTCTGAAAGGAATTAACACACTGATCAATGTCAGTTCCCAAGATCCTGCTTTAATGTTTTAACACGACTGAACCCAATGAGTGTTAATTAGGCCTCTGCAGATCTAGATGACATGTTGAGGAGGTAAATATGGAGCTCAAATGGGGCCATAAAGATTGTTCACATAATTTTAAATTTAAAGAAAATTTTGGGAAAAAATAATTTTGAAGCAAAAAGAATTAAATTGAAACATTACTTTTGAAAAAAAAAAAGAATTTAAAACTAGAAAAATAATTTTAAAACAAAAACATTTTGACACTAAAAAATAATTGACACAAAAATAAAACTGAAAATAACATTAAAACAAAAAATATGTGAAACTGAACAATATTTTGAAACTTAAAAATAATTTGGAACACAAAAAAAAAATTTAAACTGCAAAATATATCTTAAACGAAAAAAACGAAACAAAAACAGGTAGCCATAGATTATCCATTATGTTTTAAAGACATTCCAGTTCCCATGGCAACATTGGGAAATATTTTGTCCAGTTGCTCTGTTGTCAAGTTGAAAAGTAGTTTTAAACTTATTTTCCCAGTTTCAGGATTCTTTTTTTCAGCTTTAAAAAATGTAAACAAATTTTATGGCCCCAATTTATTTCCATATAAATAACCTATTTTTGATTCAGGTGTGGTGCAGCAGGAATGCATCTGAAAGCTGCAGTGGCTCTCATAACTGTTGAAATGCCAGGCTGTGGTGATGAAATGTTGTTACAGTTTTTGCACATGTGACATGCAGTCTGCACATTTTCTCGTTGAAGCAGCTTTTGATTCGGTTTCAGCACCAAGTCTTCCTGGATTCATTATAGCGCAATGTGATCAACCTGAAATCCAGTTCAGGTTTTCTAACTACGGCTGGGCGACGTAGAACTTTATCCCGATATTTTGTGGTGCTACACTGATGAAAATTATGATAAAAAATAAATAAATAAATTTCTTCTTTAGATAACCGGATGGCTGTGACAGCCTTCACTGCTCCAGAAAAAAACATTCCCATTTGAAACTGGCTTATATTTAGTGATATAAACTGTGATTTATATCATTAATCTACACACAGTAACTGCATATAATCATATTTTCATATTTACTGATATATATTGATGCTGTCGTTGAACAAACAACTGGAGAAAAAGTTAAAAATAACTTGAGATTATACTGTTAGTTTTGTTTTTTATTAACTGGAATTTATCGGGAAAACGAGTCAAATTTTTATCAGGATAAGAAATTTTTCATGATAAATGTTACACTAAATGCCACGGCAGAGTCAACACGATTAGTTTAATGGTGCTCGCAGGAATGCAACCAGGTTATCACACCTGTTTTTATGTATTTTTTCTTCTAGCACATTGTTTGTTTTCAGTTGAACTTTACAGGATTAAATGACTTCAACTGATTTACTGTGAATTATTTTTTATAAAAATCTCACCAGTACCACCCGGTTTCCTGTCCCGGTTCGGTTTTAATCCAGTGTGAAGGACGACTTTAAGAACCGCTGAACTCACTTTGTGGCGCAGGCATCGCTCTCTACCTCAACCCCGACTTTAAATCAGCAGTTTCAGTTTGTTTAGTTTTTATATATAAATTTATATGTAATGAAAATGAAATGTGTTGACTTTTTGGTTTTTCTGTGTAACTCATTTTATTAATCTCAATGTGGAGCCACAATTTCTCTTTAAACAACCTCATGTTTGTGGCATTTTTACTCATATTTTTGTGTTTTTCAAGGACTTTTTGTTGTGTGCAAAAATGAACTGTGACTGTTAACAATATTTTAACTGTAGAGTTTTGCTGCGGTAAATACCTAAAATAGGAACAGAGCTTAAAGTACTGTATTGACGGTTTTCTTACTTAACCAGTTGAGCAACCTAATTATGTTGAAATATATCAAAATGCAGAATAAAAGCTAAATGTTAGGTTTCTCTTCGGTTTGATAAAAAGGGACAGAAAATAACAACATAAAATATGCAGTGAAAATAATAAAAGCCTTAAATTTGATACTTGAAATGCTTTGGGAAAACAAAATTAGCTGCAAAACAATTAAAAAAACTTCTGCTAAAAATCAATCCTTGATTTAAAACTTGAATTTTCCAGCTGTTTCACTCTCATCATGACACATTTTAAGATTTTACAGTAATTGTTTCAATTTCTGAATCTGAATATGATGTGATTCTTCACTCTAGTTTTCTAGATTAAAAAAAAAGTTTTAAAAGATTTTGGATATTTTTTGTATGTTTCATAAGCAGTGAAGGAATAAAATTGTTTTCTGTTTCGTCAGTTTGCTAAAAGCTTTTTTAGCATCTGGACAAACTCAGACCATTTGAAAATCTGCAAAATCTTGACGTGTCAAAACACATTTTGAATATGACAAAATACATACAGATCGATGTTTTTGTTTCCTGAAACTCTCAAAATAAAACCAGGACTATCAATAATATGTCTGAAGATTAAACCAGATCCAGTTGAAGAATTATATGTAAACTTTGGCTTTTTTGTAATCTTTAAATTTGGTCTGCGCCGATTTGAAAATCTGGACTGATATCAATATTCGTCCAACACATAAAAACACCAATAAGATGGAAATTAATATTGGTTATTAATATTAGCACATTTTTTGCTATCAGACCAATACCATTGTGCTGAAATATTTTGCATCTCTACTTTAATTAAATGTACTTTTACCCATTATTACCTAAAACTAAATCTATTTTTTTTAAACTATTTTTATAGGAACATTTTTATTTGGACAATGTATCAGCACCAAGAGATGTTAGTATTTTGACAAAATATATGTATATGTAAAACTGGGCTGATGGTAATGACCAACATTTAATTACATCTTGGTGCTTTCCATCAATGTTTTTGTTTGATCATGTGACCATAACAGTGATGCAGCAAAGCATTATGGGATGAGAAGCAACATACACGGCTAACACAAAATCCTACCACATCTTACTGAAAAGTTACTTGTCAGGTAGTTTTCTCTTATTTGAAGTGTAGTAAGATATTAGTACTAGAAACTAGACCAAACTTACTTGGTAAGATTTTGCGTTTTTGCTGTGTGGTTTTTGTGGTTGCTTTTAGCCGGTCTCAAAAGTGTAGAGAAACATAATTCGTAATATCTGTAAATATCAGGTATCGGCCATAAGAGCAGATGTAAGCTCAAATGTTCATATTGATTATCCTAGATGTCAGAAAAAGGAATAAAGTCTCAAATTTCAAAAACTTTTTCTTTTCCAGATCTAAAAAATAATCAAACTATCGTCAATACTTGTGTCGGCTAGCTAAATGGTGTTGCGGCCAAAAACCGCAACACCATTTAGTTGCGGTTTGTAAAGTTTGTAATGTAAAGTTTCATTTTATGCTCCAAGTAAATCATCTAAGTCATGCATTGTCATCAGGATTTATGTTGTTTTATTTTAAACTCTAAACATATGTAGAATCTCCTAAACTTAAAAAAAACCTGTGGGCCTAAATCTGATTTAATGTTTTTTTGTTGTTTGATTTTGGTCACACTACATGTTACATGTTATCTACTGTAATGGTGCATAATCAGGAAGTGGGTCTGTGTCATTTCACGTGTTTGACTAACAATTCAGTGTGTTCTAGATGCATGAGGGGAGGCACTGAAATGACACGCTTACCTCGCTCTTTGTATGATGGTGCTGCACTCATGGTGCTGATGTTTTCTTGTGTACTTTTAGTTTTGTCCCTTAGGAGCCTCAGTTTGAACATCACCTCAGTTAAACTGGGTTTCTCAGTAGCATGTCGACTGTTCAGTTGTTTTAAAGTAACGTAGGAAAAAAAATGCTAGTTGATTCTCATGTAAAACAATAAATAAATCTGTGGGATTCATCATAAAAGGTGTGGCTTTGTTATTTACCATGAGTTTCTGTTTGCTGTTAAGTCCTAAGTACCAGGTTATGACATTTACTGTATGAAATTCTCCCTGATGGTTTCACTGTATTTTAACACAATATTAGGAAAACACGTGGCTGTAAATGCCACACAACGGGAGATTAACTCTGTAAAATATTGATTTGACGACTGAGCTCACCTTCTTATAAATTAGATTTTTGGTTTTTGAACATTTAATTTCTGAAAAATCTGGATTTTTTATATTTTTTTTTTTCCACCAAACGGCTTCTTGGGTTTCCATAGTTCAGTGACGTCAGCACGCCCACGCCCAAACAAGAATAAAGTCATAATATTATCAGAATAAAGTATTAATTTGATGAGAATACAAAAATTACAATGAGGAATGTTGAGCATCTTGTGAAGTTATACTTTGGTTTGGATTATTCAGTCTATTTTGAAGAAACAAACGTGCTGATGTGCTGCTCACGTAATATCCTGTTGACTCCATCTTAGCTTAATTCTCGTAATTTTTACTTTTTTTCTGATAAAATTGCATATTTTTTCTGCCAATATCATGACTATATTCTCGTGATTAGAATTAAAAATATGGTTATCATAAGTCTGAACCGGAAGTGATCCGCGCCATCTTAGTAGGTAAGTACAGAGCAAGGAATACGAACCATGGCTTCAAGACAAACAGTATCTTGACAATGTGCGAGAGAAAGATATATCAACAAAATGTGATATATGGAAACTTGTTAAACGATGCGGACAAGCTGCCTCCGATCTCTTACTATGATATAGTTCATTGCTTAGTGAACACAGAGTGCTACACCATGGATGAGTTTCGTCTGAAATCTATGGACGCATACAAGCTCCGTTTCAACTGATTTATAAAGGACATACGAGCTCTTCATGTGAATAACAAGGTTCTGGTGACTGGCAGAGTAAGTACATGTAGTAACACAAAGCTAGGCTAAATGTCCGTCTTAGCTAGCAGATAAAAGCTACATTAGCTATGCTAATTTTGCTAGTTTGGCAGTAAGTACTACAATATCGCTGATATTTATCTTAGTATTACACAGGTGGGTACTCAAATTGTAATCGAGTAATAGTTGTAATATCTTTGTATTGCTCATAAATTAAACAGGAGCGAGGTGAGAGCTAGTTCTAAGTTTGTTGTCATAGCAACTCCATAGCAACTGTCATGGCAGTTACTGTATCTACTAAGATGGCTGTCAGCTACAAAACGTGACACATGGAAACTGTACAGAAAATATTTTTGTGTCATTTATTTTTTATATTAGAAAGCAAAAAATATATATAAATTAAAACAAGAAATTGGATCTGGTATGAAAAAATCTGAGATTTTATTTTTAAGCCATGTCACCTCATCTAGATTTTGTATAAAATGTGCAAAGTTGAACTTTTATTTTTATTACATGAGCACACAGATTGGGATGACAAAAAGTCACGATTTCTAACTGAACTACTTGCAGTTTCGGTTACAGAGGGTATCATTCATGGCACAGATTATAGCTGGAGCAGTTAAACAGCAAAATAATTTTCTCAGATGCCTGCATAGAGCCTGGTCCACTCATCTGAAGACATCTGTGGGAGCCACCATTTTACGCTACAGGACCAGACGGATGAGCGTGAACATTTCTTTTATCTTTAAATCAGTGTTTTCTTCTTCCCAAGTTTTATTTTCATAAAACTGACAAAAAAAGAGGAACAGATTGAAAACCAAAAGTTCAGACATTATGCAGTTCTGCTCAAAACCTAATTGAAAACCTTAGGACATGTAAGTCAATGTAAAACTGACTAAAGTCTAAAATATAATAAATTAACAACTTAATTTCTTAGTCTTACCACAAAAAAATTGCTAGACTGTTGATTCCACAGCATCTGACAGATCAACACTGTTAGGATTTATGTGGTAAAAAGTTTTTGAGTTCATGTAATTTTTTCAGCCATTTAAATCTTACATTGGTTTTTAAGTGGAAGTTCAGTTATGATGGTGTAGTTTCCCACGGTTTCTGCACTCTTTGCATCTGAGACGGAGTGGGACTCTGGTTGCTGGGCTGGACGTCCGGCTTCGTCACTCCTGGCACTTCTCTTCCTTCTTGAACCAGTTGCATCACCTCTGCAAAAGAAAGCTGCTTTGTTTCTCCATCTGCAGACATTTCTGTTTCATTTGAGTCTGGATCTGACTGAGCAGTTTGGTCCTGCTGGTTGTTACAAGACAGAGAGATCCACTGTTTGTAGCTTTGCTGATCTATTGGTTCCACAAACCTGAAGACGGACAGGAAAGAGGGATTTTAAAAAATAAAAATGACACAGTTAAAGGAGAATTAATCAAAACAAATACTATTTATGGTTGCTAACATCTAATGTAGCAAAATGTAGCAAAATAAAACATAACATTGTGAATAGCAATAAAAACAAATGTTTGAGACTAATTATGGTATTTTAGATGTGTAGCTTAGAATCACTTTAATATAAATAAACAGAAAGATTAAGCATCTCCATAATCTAATAAACATTGCAGGTGTACTAACAGCTTTAAGGAAAACAAAAGAAGTTAATAAATATGAGGATGCATATGTGTGTAAATACAGCAAAGTTGACCTGTTGTAGAAGAACAGCTTCAGTTTTAGCAGCTCGGTTTGCTCTCTGCAGTTTAAAGTCTTCAGGCCGTCGGCAAAACGCTCATCTGCCTCGAAATTATAGGAGTCAAACCGGGAAAATACGGACTCCATGTTTACTTTAGCTTCATTAATATATATATAAATATATATATATGAAAGCTCCACCTGGTGAACATAAACAGAAACGCTTCCTGAGGACCAATGCGCCGAAGAAGGTCTTCATCTGACTTAAACAGCACAGCTTCCGCTGCAGCGACACCGATGGTGAGATGTGGTACTGCACCGAAACTCAATTCATAACTGAAGGAGAGAAGATTTGGGGCCTCTCGTCCCGTTAGTACAAACATCTCCACTCACAACGTTTCAATACAGATTTAGTTAAAAATGCATTGCGAAAATGTTTTAGAGAATAAACCAAGCTTTAATCAAAAAGGATTAAACTAGATCCTTGAATCACACTATAACTATATAACTGTATATCATTATTGTCAGTCCTTTTACAAAGTAAACTTGCCAGCTACTTTAAATCTTAAATTTCACACAATTTAAAATATTGAGATTAATTTATGCTGAAACTGACCAACTAAATGTGATACTATTCGAATTCTTAATAAATAAAAAAACATATTTGTCTTCCAGAATATCAGATGTGAAACATCCTTAGTGATAACAGATTAAAGAAACAATTATGTTAATTATTTTTAATTTGTGAACTCACTGTAATACAGACCGCACTACAAGAGATCTTTCCTGCCAACAGCCATCACTGTCTACAATAACTCTTTGAAGACTTTGAATTAATGAGTTGCAACAATATTTAATTTCCTTTTGGGATCAATAAAGTATTTCTGAATTTGAATTTAAAAAAAAAATTAAAGTCATTTATAGTTTTCCTTCCACTGCACAAACATGTTTGCTATAAAATATGTTCAAGTTGGTTGCAATGTGATACCACTATATTATAAAAACTACTGCAGACTACTTTCCATTGTAGTCTGCAATCCAAGCCACTGTACCTTCTTGTATTCACCTTTCTGCAGTGATTTGTTAAAAAAAACAAACCAATAGCTACTATATGAGTTAGAAAGTATTTGTCTTTTTTAATTGTTGTAGTAGCTTCTCACTGTTGTGTTTAATGAAAAGCAGATATTTCAGCATGTTTTGTTTGAAATCGTAGATCTTAAGCACGTGTGGTTGAGCAGAAATCTGACTCCCGTGTGACTGTGTGCTTCAGCGCTGGCGCCGTCCTTGACCGCAGCCGACCAGCTGTTGAGTGAGGGGGTAAGTGTTTGAACAGATCAGTCTGAGGGAGATTCAGAAATTCATATCCGATAGAACGACCTGCTTGTTGTTTTTCTCATCACTGGAAGCAAAGAGTCAAACAGATAAAGAGGCAGGAGGTGAGGAGGGTGGTGACCTCAACAAGTGAGGAAATCTCATCCTATTAACTTCTCAGAAGGTAATGTTTCCTTTTTGGAGCGTGTGGCGTAAACAGTCAGCAGACATCCTGGAAGTAAAGACTGGGAGGTAATCAGGCTTTTGAAGGTGAAAGATGACCCATTATGCAAAATTCACATTTTGTGTGTTTCTGTACTTGTTTGGAGCTCAACTGCTTTTAAAAAAAAAAGGTTTAAAGAGAAAAACACCCACACTTTTTGTTGTTTGGTATCTGGAAAGTGAGCCGTTTCAAAAACCTCCCAAATGCTAAGTCACTTTCAATGAGCATTGCTCCGTTACCTAGCAACCCCAGCAAAGCCCAGTACATCACCTAGCAACACAAGCGAAGTTCCAGCATGTTTGGTCAGCTGGTTTTACCAGTGTATGCGCTGTACAATGGCTGATGGAAGAGGCAATGTTTTGTTGTTGACTTACCATTCAGAAACCACTTGCTGCATTCTTGTTGGTTGTGCAGGAGGCTCTACTAATGCTGTTCAAAGATATACAGCTGTATAATTGCGCATCTGTTTGCAGCCATTTTCACATGCGAGTGTAAACGTTATTTGTTTTTAAAGTGAACAAGAGGCCCTTAAATACACTGTACAAAAAAAATTATCTAATTTACGGTAAAATACCAGCAGCTATGGTTGCCAGAATTTTACCGAATAAATACGGTAAAATCTGTATTTATACGGTGAAATTCTTGCAGCCACAGCTGCCGGTAATTTACTGTAAATTAAATTTTTTTTAATTTTTTTTTTGCAGCTCATTCTCAGAGGAAATCAAAATAGGCAGAAATGACCAAACTAAAATCTCATTATTTAAGAATTATTTTGTGCAAAAAAATGTAATTAACATTGTTTTGTATAGCGCACATATCTATCTGAGCCTGTTCAAGAAAGCATAATAGGTCAAGGTTTGAACAAAAATTTATTGAATAGAATTTAGAAAATACAAAATTGAATCAAAAGCTAAACAAATACAGTCACTTATAAAAAGAGATGAGCATTCAGATTGCACCAACAGTTTGCTCAGAGCTCTCCTAAACACTCCACATAAAACAGATTTTGCCTTTTAAAACAGCTGTACTGTAACTATGAAAACCCTCCTACACTGTTCTTATCTCTGGCATTTTCTAAGCTAAAAAGCACCATGTTTTTTCCTTCTTCTCAGCCACAGCTGGAGTCTGCAGCAGCCCCCGCCGGCGCTGAGTATCTGTGTCGCTGGAGTTTGGGCGGGATGGACGTCGGCCTCTGATTCTGACGAGAAGGACGAGCAAAGCAGAAGGTCAGAGTGCTGCTCGAGCTGCAGTCGTAGTTTCCATCCTGGTCAGACAGAATAAAAGAAGGAAGTTACAAAAAAAAAATCTTTTGTAATTTAAATGGTTTCTAAATTACCATTGCAAAAAGGGTGAAAACTACACCTTCTTGTGATGGTCATTTAAAAACAACATATTCCACTTTGTTATTATTAATTAAACAAAATTGAAGCCAGAATGGAAATGGAGAAGAGTTCCCTTTGGTTGCTAGGTAATGGGATTGGGCAAGGCTGGGGTTGCTAGGTAACGGGGCTGGCAAGGCTGGGGTTGCTAGGTAACGGCACAGTGCCTGTCAAATGCGACTCAAGGTTTTTTAAACTGCTCGTTTTCCACATAGCTAAAAACATTAAATTATTGTAAAAAACGGTTAGGTGTTTTTTTAAGCTCTTGGGCTGTTTTTAGAAGCAGTTGAGGACCAAATAGAAGTATTAAAAACATGTAAAATGTGAATTTTGCATAATAAATCCACTTTGTTAGTTTCAGTGGCAGTGCTATTTTGATAATGATTTAAGTAAATGAAAACAAACAGCTTTTTTAAGGACTGAAACCTACAGTTAGGTGTTTTATGTCAAACCTAATCTATGAGGAATAATTTAGCTGCTGTTTTAGTGTTATAGATCCTAAAGTGCTCCACAAATATGAAACCTTTAAGTTTCAAAACTAAGAAATGTTATCATTTTTTCTAGAAAATTTCTGAGATTAATGTATACATTTCAGAGTTATTTCTATCCACAATTGCCCTAATATGCTGTTGTAAGTCCAAATAAATAGAAGCTGTAGAAGCTGTTAAACAAGAGATTGCAGTGGATGTGTTGAAATCACCCTTAAGGTGACAAAAATTCAGATTTTCCAAAAATTTTATCTTCCAAAACCAAAAGAAATTGATGAAACCTACTTATCGCCCAGCCCTGCCCGGAGGCGGTAGGATGACACGTTTCTTTCCTCACCTCTGTTGCGGCCGTGCTCTGACTGTTTCTGGCTCTCTGGTTCACGCCGCCTCCCTTCTCCTCCCTCTCTCTCTGCTTAATGAACCTCTGGTTGACGATCCGGGTCACGCTGTCGTTCCTCTGCAGCGGTCTGGTCGGCGCCCGCTCCAGGTTCTTCAGCCCGCTCTTCGTCTTCTGGCCCGACCCCGCAGTGGCTCTGTCTGCCCGGCCGCTCACCCGGCGCAGGAACTCGGTCACTAAGCCGCACCGGTTTGCGCTGGCAGATCTGGTGGGCAGCTTGGAGGGACTCAGGTTCTGGGCTGGGTTTGATCTGGTGCCAGTTTGCCGAGTCCAGGTAAGGCTGTTTGAGTTCTGCTGCGACGGGTGCCACAGCCCTCGATCTCTGGAGCCGGAGGACGACGAAGATGAGCTCAAACTGGGGGGCGAGGAAGGAGATGAGGAGTGTCTGCGGAACGGTTTGGGGGAGGAAGTAGAGCTCCGTCGACCTGCTAGCCCGTCCAGCGAGGTGGAGATGTGCTGGGAACGAGCAGAAACCAGAGAGGACCCGCTTCTCAACCCCTGAGTCTCATCCGTCTGCTGGCCAACGCTCACCATCTGCGGCTTCGTGTGTGTCTGCGTACCTGAGCAGGCTACGTCCACCCAGCGGCCTGCTAGCCTCCCTTTCTTCTCCGGAGAGCCGGCGTGAACCATCTGCCTCCAACTGGCCGTCATCTCCTTCATGTCGTCGCTCAGGTTAGCGGAGGAGCCCAGGCAGAGCTGAGAGAAGGATGTCGGCGGCGTGCACCAGGGAGACGAGGTTTCCACAGACGCCCGGTCTGCAGCGGGGCTTTGCTTCAGTTGAGCCAGCTGGACTCTGCGGGCCGATGGGGGGCTGTAGTAGATGCGGAAAGTCGTCTTCTCCGGGGCGGTGTGGCTGCGCTCCGTCGACATCTGCTCAAAATCGAGACCAGGGAAGCTGAGAGGCATGATTAGGTGGTCCCACGTCTTAAACGGATCCTCTCGGTCCAGCTGGGCCGCCTCCTGGCTCAAGTAGCACCAGTTCTTCCTTTGTGGGCCGCGAGGGGAAAACAGCTGTCGGCGTCTGCAGATTCTGTGGAAGCAGCAAGAGAAAAATGAAATAATTAATCAGACAAATTGTGATTAGTCAATTATTTACAGACATTTTGCATGTTACCGTTTACATCTGGAAACTGCGCACACGCGAACAATGCCAAAGGGCAAAAAGGCTCTTCTTCTTCTTGCCATCCGTAGCTGCGCAACAAAATGGCCTAATAACCCTAACCCTAATGAAACCTGAAGATGTAGGTATCATTCATTTAGTGCAGTGTGCTGCTGCAAAGGGAAAATAACAGTTGAAAAATAACTCAAAACCACTCCTATTCTTCTCATCTCGCACTCTGTGTCTCGTTGCCATAGCAATTGACTGACAACTCCACTAATGTGTCAGTATTCAACACCAATAAACACGCAAACATTTCCCACACAAAAACAGAATATTCAGTCTGTTACAGTTTTAGGTTTGATGTTTATTTTGCGATTACTAATAAGTGATCGACACAGGTGATTGATTAGCTAATTTAAACTCCTGCTCTCCTGATGATAAGTAACGGAGTTGCTGTTTAGGTTGCCTTTTTTTTAACTGAACCAAAACGCAACAAATTCTGCACCACTTCTACATCTTATGGCTGTCAAAGTCAAGTTAGCATCAAGCTAGCATAACTGACCCACTTTCCTCTCCATCAACATTTTTTATTATTAAAACTTTTTCCTCACCTTGTTGTCTAGTTGTCGTAGTTTTTACAATTGCTAGCAAAGCAATGCAAATAAAACGAAAACACAGACCTGTGATCTTCAACGTATTGCCCATCATGGAAAATGGCACCAACGGAAAGCTGAGCAAAGAAAGAGAAAGCAAATTAAACAAATGAAGCAAATTAATGTTTCATCTGAACTGTTGATTTTTAACTAAATTCCAACTTAATGCAGATCTACGGCTCATGTTAGCCACTTAAAGTCTCCAGTTCCCTCAATTGGCCTCCCCTAATAAGGTTTTGCCTTAGTCAGGGCTGTTTTTCATTTTTTACTCAATTTATTTGTGCAGCACCACTTTACAGAATTATAACCTCAATATGTTTTATAAATCTGATACAAAATATACAAACAAATATGTCCAATTCCATAAATATACAGTCCAATACGAAGCTAGTTACGACACAAGGAAGTCAAACTGGCAGTGGTGGGCACCGCTAACTAGGAAGCTAGTTGTGCTAATGCTTCCTATTAGCACAGGAAGCAATCAACATAGTATTTAGCGGATGATAATGCTAAAGCGCTAAAACTAAAGCATAAATTTAGTTTTGCTAATTATAATTTAACTGTACTATATCTCCATATGTAGTATTTATGTTAATATATTGTTTTGTTTTGTATATAACTGACCACATGTATGAGCAGCCATTTTGGAAACCCACCAGTTATGAGTTCAAACTCTCTATGTGGTGCCCTGAGAAATCAGCTTGATGAGTAATTAATTAGTAATAAATGTTTTTTGTTAATATTTGTCAATCACCAGACTGGCGCTCGAAGTCCACAAACCCATTTTTTGTTTTTCTGGATCCTCCCTGACTGTGCAGCCCGTAATCATGAATCCGACTTAAACAAATCTAAAAGCAATAATGGTGATAAGTCACATTATGAGCATGTTATCCTGCTGAAGTTGAAGCTGAAACGCTGCCACATAAAGCTGCTGGCACGCCGTTAGAGTCTTTTTATCACTGCAGACTAAATGTTCTCAGTCTGGGAAGAAAGAGGGAAAAATAAATATTAAATACAATTTTTGAAGTTACGGATGGTTAATATAAAGATCAGGTGTGAACAGTAAAGCAGAAAAGCTGAATTTGGAGAATTTTCCTGCATATAGAGTTTGTATATCTAAACGCGCCTGTCCTGGTTGGCTGCAGCTCCTACAAGAGATTACCCTAAATACTTTGGCATGAGTCTTCTCATGAAGCAGGCAGAGATCATGGGGAGGACTTCCCACTGTGTCAGACAGCCTCACACTCAGCGGGAGGATTGGAGTCTGAGCGGCACCGTTACCTCGGCTGCCTCCTCACACACAGCCGACTTCGCCTTGCTGTCGTCTCGAAGCTCGGCGCTGAGGTCCTGCAGCAACCCGAGCAGCGCTGACAAGGTTTTATCTCTACACTGAGGATAAAAGCAGAAAACGAGGCGCTCTTAAGCAAGCGTTAAAAAAAACATGCAATAAATGACAACTTTTCACTTTGCCATGCTGTACACTAATTATTTTTTAGGCATTTATGGAACAAATTAATGCAAAGTAGAGATTTATATGTTTATGAAGTGGAAGGAAAGTGAAAATAGTAAGTAGTAAAATCTGACACAAACCACGGAGACCAAGGAACACTTAGACTCTGGAGAAAGTTATGCAGACATTTTTATCTGATTAATCAATTAATCAATTCTTCAATTTCAAAACTTCCACAGGTTTGAAAATTCATCTGTTACCTCTTTTCCTTCCAGGTTGGTTCCTCTAACGTTGCACCACTGATGAAGGATCCACAGAATCTGCAACGACAGCTGCAGCTTCGGATCCCTCCGGCTGTCCACGACTTCCCCTTGCTTCGCTTTCTGTTTCGCCTGCATGCTGCAGACTTCTTCCACATGCAACTCCTTCAAACGTTCGTAGTTTGCAGAGAGAAAAGAGGAAAAATCCCAAGCGAATCCCTCCTTCTGAGGGCCCTTATCGTCGCCCCTTAGGAGAGCATCCATCTTCTCGATGAAGGCCAGCAGCATGGCCTGCAGCAGCTCCAGCGCCTCCGTTAGAGGTCGCTGTGCCTGGACAGTTGAGGTCACGTCCATCGGGGATGTGAGGGGAAATGACGAAGGGGAGCTGTGCCCGTTTCTGGGCGGCACCGACAGAACCTGAATGGCTGAAGTTAAAATGCAGGCGTGATCTCTGAGAGCAAGCAGAAACTCGTAGTCTTTGGCGGCCATCTCTTTAAGCGTAGCGTCAGCTGTTTGGTTAGCGTCTCTCTCCTGGCCAGATGGAGGCTCCTGCTCTCCACCCACCGGACCTTCCCGACCTTCGCTGATCTGCTTGTTCGTCTGCGACTGGCTGCAGATCGACTCTCCCCCTGCATTCCCTTGTCCTTCCTCTGGTTTCTGTCTCTGGGTCGTCATTTCTCCATCTTTAATTGCTGCAGTCAGTGATGGATTCTCATCAGCAGCGTCTTCCTCTCCTCCTCCTCCTGTTTTCTCCCTAAGGTCACACATCTCCGCTCGCAGGCCGCGGTTCTCCACCTCCAGCTCGACGATGCGCCGGCTCAGGAGCGTGGCCTCTTCTTCCACCAGTTTCAAATGAACTTTGACCTCTGCTTCCCTGGCATGGGCAGAGCTCTGTTTGCCCTCAGGCAGCGGGAGGATGTCTACATCTCCGTACGTCGACTGGTACCGGGCCAGTTCCTCTCGCATGGCCTCGCTGTCTGACACCAGCTTGGTCAGCTTCTTGCACATGAGAGCCAGCTCTTCTTTGGCAAAGTGGAGTTGGCACTTCAGGTCAGTGCTGTCCTCCTTCAACGAGACAATTGGAGTCGACAGTCAGGAACGCACAAGAGATCTATATATAGTATGAAACAGAAGTGACCTGCGCCATCTTGGTAGGCAAACGAAGTGCAAAGCATAGCGGACCCACGGCTTCGACACCAACACAAAGAAAGTACATTGACACTCTTAACCAATGTGCAGAAAAATATATCAACAAAATGGCTGCTGGTGGGATCGACCCGTTTGAGACAGAGAATGGAAACAAGTCACATGATGTGGACAAGCTGCCTTTGATCTCCTACTCTGACATAGTTCACTACTTAGAGAACACAAAGAGTGCCACACCATGGAGGAGCTTGAAATCTATGGACGCATACAATCAATGTTTTAACGGCTTTGTAAAGGAAGCAAGAACTCTTCAAGGTTCTGGTTCTGGTGGAGTAAGTACATGCTAACAAACACATTGGTTACATGTCCCTATTAGCTTTCAGATAAAAGCTACATTAGCTAAGCTAATTTTGCTAGTTCCACAGTAAGGACTGCAGTAAACATCACTGATACACAGAGGCATAATCGAGTAATACTTATAATTCAGTAATACTTGTAATATACTTCTATTGTTTATAATTTGGATAGAAATGAAGCAAGAGCTAGCTCTAATCTTGTGGCTTGTTGTCATAGCAACTGTCATGCCAGTTAGTTACAGTACCTACCAAGATGGCTGTCAGCTACACATGAGAACTAAGTATTGAAAGTTTCAGAAGAAGAAAATACCTCCATCTGCTGAGAAAGTCTCTTCTCTGCCTTGCTGACCGTTGATCGGATGCTTCTCCTCTTCAACGTGCTCTGAGGAAGAAAAAAACTCTTCTGTTGAGATTTTCAGCAGAAACTTTTAATACATCCTGATATTTCTCTGAACCTGCAGGCAGTGTAACTTGGTTATTTTACTGATTACTTGATTTTGGAAGTTACTTTAGTTAACTTTCCACAGCTATCGACAAAAGCTTCGGCTGACTCAACAAAATGACAATCAGGGCAACAACAAGTGTAAGGGCAGAATTTACTCTGCTACATTCTGTCCAACAAACTTTTCTCAACCCTCCTGAAGCCCAGTTTTTGTTGTTTGGTACCTTCTGATTTCTGCTTTGCACCACCTGGTGGGACTTGCTCTGTCAGTTTGGTGCTGCAACACCAAATGTTTCTTCAAAGTTCATTTATTTGAAATGTGGTTTCATACTTTGGAAGTCTACATTGCTCCCCCAGTGCAGGACTAAAAGCTTCTTCACTATAAACACAAAATTTGACAAAGTGTTTTTGGTTTAGTTTCTGGTGCAAATATCTTAGTGCACTTGAAATAAGATGAAAAATAACTTAAAAGTAACTTTTCAGCAAGATACAGGAACTTGTTTTAAGTTATTAACTCCTTGATGCTGATTAAAAAGTTCTAGTTCCACTGGCAGATTCTTCCTCTCTTTCAATTTTAACACATTATATGTGAAACCGTTTCAGTTTCTGAAATGTTTGTTCTCCTTCACTTCTATCTGCACAGAGTCAGGGTCTGAAACCTTTAAAATCCAAACAGACATTCCTGTCCTCAGATTAGGTGAATAAAACTTGCTTAGAGCCACAAGTGCAGCATGATGTTTCAGAAAATGACAACTTGTACTCTTTGAATTGCATTTTACAGTAGGAAATCTGTTATTTGTGCGAAATCATTTTATTTCTATTTTTAGGTGATGAAAGAGAGAAAAACAAAAAAAATTCTCAGAATTCTGACTTTAATCTAATTTTTTCTTCGTTAAAATGCAAAGAAAATATAAAAACGGCCAAACTTTTCTTCATTCTTTCATCATTTCCAGCCAAAGATTATGAAGAGCCGTTGTGGAAGTCGCAGAGAGCCACTTGCGGCTCCAGAGCCACAGGTTGCAGACCCCTGGATTAGGTAATCTAAGTGGATTTCACTGCTGGGATCAAAGAGACTAGCGACTGTCTCAGAGCCAAAGTGCTGAATCCAGGATTAAACCGAACACATGTCACCGTCCTCCAAGGTGGTCGAGGGATCTAGATGGGTAAAACTCAGCCCGACGGTCCAGTGCTGGAGAATCGTCAACGTTTGGATAAAAACGTTTGATGGAGGTTCTGGGTCAGTGCATGTGGGCACCGACGCCTTTCTGGATGCCAAAATACGTCCTGATCCAGATTTAGCCCAGCTTATTGCAAGCAGAACGACTGAAAGTCGCAGAGGGTCTATTTTTGTAATCTCTGTGCCTTTTTTTCTGTCATCTCAGGCGAC
Source organism: Poecilia formosa (assembly GCF_000485575.1). Lineage (NCBI taxonomy): Eukaryota > Metazoa > Chordata > Actinopteri > Cyprinodontiformes > Poeciliidae > Poecilia > Poecilia formosa. The sequence goes on from NW_006799996.1 coordinate 1,065,201, forward strand.
TGTGTCAGCTGTGCTCAGGGTTCTGGCCCAAGCATACCAGCGGGCTGCTTCACCCATCCCCGGCACCAAGCAGCTGCCGCCCGGCCCTCCTCTCATATCACTGAGGGTCGCCTTACCCAGGGATGAGGGGACAGCTGGCTGGATGGGTGCAGCTGTGGTGGGTAACGGAGAGGAAGATGCCTGACCACAAAGATGGTGAAAGCTTCACTTTCATCTAATGTATATCTGATCATCAATGTCATACAGGGGTGGGTTGAGTAAGAGTAGCCCTACTGTTTGACCAGAACAGCCTTAATGACAATATTATATTGTATAAAATGGAGTGAGAGTGAATGGAAGCAGCTGAAAGTCTCACTTTCCTACAATCAGAGGTCAAAATACCCAAAAAAATTAGCTCAAGTAAGAGTAGCACTACTTTAACATATTCTTACAAAAAAGTACAACATAACCGTCCAAGAAAATACTTAAGTTAGAGTAAAAAAAGTACTTGGTAAAAAGGCGACTCAAGAACTAAGCAACTTATGTAGAAATTTAAATGAAAATATTTCATATAAACAACATACAATATCTTGCCAAGTATTTTAGGTCTAGTTTCTAGTGTAAACACCTTAGTACACTTGAAATAAGACAAAACTAACGTATAAGTAACTTTTCATCAAGATATATAAACTTGTTTTAAGTCAATAACTTAATATTTCTTTTAACAAAACAACAAAGTACTAGTTACTGGCAGATTATTTCAGTTCTAGCAAGACATGTTTTCCATTTTATAAATGAAATAATTTTCTGGTGAAACTGGCACTTTTTCATCAGTATTAAGGAATTATTTACTTGAATCAAGCTCTTATATCTGGCTGTCAGTTTTGTCTTATGTCAAGTATGTTAACATATTTGCAATCAAAACTAGACTAACAATACTTGGTAAGATTTTGTGTTTTTAAAGTGCAATCAAATGTAGCAGCTTGTTTTAATGATCATTTCTTAAATCCGTAGTGTAGTATGTAACTTTTATTAAAAAAAAAAAAAAGATTTGTATATATTTGTTAAAACTGTCGCTGTGGTGGCGCAGTGGCAAAGCACAACCCATGTATTGAGGCCTTAGTCCTCATGCTGGTGGTCACAGGTTTGATTCCCAGTCTGGCGACATTTGCTGCATGCCTTCCCCCTCTTTCCTGTCAAACTACTTTCAAATAAAGGCCACTAGAGCCAACAAAAACTAACAACAAAAAAAACTGTCACCATGTTTTGACAGTTTGTTATGTGAGAGATAATCTGCAAAACAATGTATCTCCTCTGTTCATAGCTTGTCATGACTGCTAGCCTAGTTAACATACAGATGATGCTGTATGGTTTTCCTGTAATGGCAATTTGTTTCTCCGCCATTAGCACATTTAGCAGCGACTACATGAGATTGACTGACAGCACTAAGACCCTCCTCGTGGCTCTGATTGGTTGTTTTTGATCAGTAGCGGTGAATTCCTTCTAACAGCAAGATTAGCTCAGGAAGGAGGTGGAGGAGATCGATCTTTTCACAGATTATCTGTGAAATTTACTGTGGTGACAGTTTTAACAAATATGTAAAAAAAAAAAAAAATTTAAATTAAAGTTACAACCTGCAGCTTTAACTGTTGGAAAATCTGTATTTTTTTTCACCAATGCGCTCCTCGGATTTATATAACGTTTTATAAGTAAAAGTTACATGCTCTATATTTAAGCAAACTTATTTTCGAAATGTCACCTTGCGCAATTTTATGGTTAAACTGATGACTTTTAATAAAAGTCACCTCTCTGGCTTTCTCCACCTCACTCTGCAGGACCTGCTTGGCGACCTCCAGCTCCTGCGTTTTCTCCCGCAGCATCTCGTTTTCCCACTCCAGCTGGGAGTTTTTCTTCTGCACCGCCTCCAGCTCGTTGTAGAGGCGGAGGGAGACGCTCTTCGCAACCTGGGAGCGAAACGAAAAGATGGTTAGCAGCAGCTGTTATGTCATATCCTGAGTAACAATTGTGACTGTAGGAGGCGCTGTTGCATATTTAAAAATATTTGGTATTTAATCAATACTAAATATTCAAACAAAACTGTTTCTGCTAAGTCTCTCCTTCCTCCGAATAATAAAATGTAACGTTATAATATTAGTGGTCAGATAGTTACGTTTTACTTTTTGGAAAAAGGAGTGAGGTAGCAGGTTTAAATATTTAATATTTTACTATAAGTTACAGTCAGAGATGAACAGAGTACTCAGAAATTGTACTCAAGTAAAAGTAGAATTATTTCAACATATTTTTACTCAAGTAAAAGTAAAATTAGTATTTGGTAGAAAGTCTACTCAAGTAAATGTAATAAAGTAGATGTAACTAGTTACTACCCATCTGTGGTTACAATATATGATAAGTCATAATATTAGCAGTCAGATGTGACCGATGATTCTATGTTTGGATTTTTATTTTTTCCCCCCCGGCCCATAAAGCTTAAGTTTTTGACGAAGCATAGTGTTGAAATGCAACAGCGTCACGATATGCAGTGGTAACAGAATCTGGTGTAACACCGGCAACTCCAGTGAGGGAAAAAGAAGAGCGGGTTGCTTCCACTCTGCAGTGGTGTCGTTATTTTTAATGAGCGCGTGCAGCGTGGTTTCTGCAGCAGCTGGTCTTGGCTGACGCACTTTACAAGGAAATTCTTGTGACGGGAATTCTCCTTTTGAGTGGATGCAGAGGGGGAGTCAGAGTCAGGCCAGGCACCGTACTGAAAACATTCAACAGTCGCTACACTTTTATGTTTCTGGTAGATGGGAGAACAAGTCAGCTCCTAATTACAATCCTGTATGTTAAAAATATAAACAGGATGCATGAGAAAGGCTGTTTTGACATGACTGCAGTCATGGTGAGCAGCAGGAATGACTTTATATCAGAGCAAACATCCATGATTCAGGCTACAGTCAACTGATTGAGCTCTTCCAGTCAGTATGAGCAAGAATAAAAGCAATAACAGGAGAAAAGGTTTCGAAAGTCAATTTGATGATTCACACAGAAAAGGTTTGAGCTTTTACTGTTAGAGTTAGTTTTTAGATCCCCAACCAACAATTATTCTCATGATTAATTGGATAAATCATTGGCATATTCTGCAGATATTTTATTTAAAGTTGCAGCATGTAACATTTATGAAAATATGTTTTTTTTATATATTTGTCAAAACTGTCACCATAACAGTTTAACATGAGACGAATAATCTGTGGAAAGATTGATCTCCTGAACATCCTTGTTGAGCTACTATTACTGTCTGAAGAAATGTAACGCTCTTGACCAAAAACAACCAATCAGAGCCAGGAGGCGGGTCTTAGCGCTGTCAATCAACTTCATGCACTTGCTGCTAAACTTGCTAATGACAGAGAAACAATTTACCATTACAGAAAAACCGTTTATCCGTCAGGTAAGTATCTTTAGCATAAAGAAGGGGGGAGAGTACACAGGAGTGATTGACGGCGCTAAGACCCGCCTCCTGGCTCTGATTGGTTGTTTCTAGTTTGCACTGGGAGAAGCCAAAGCGCCTTGATTTTTTTTCACAGATTCTGTCTCATAACAAACTGTCACAACATAGTTTCAGCAAATATGTTGTAAATTTTCATCTGGAATTAAAGTACATTCATTTAGTTATATATAAAAATATTTTTTTAGTAAAAGTTACCTGCTGCAACTTTTTATACTATAAGTATTATAAAAAGATTAAGAAAGGAATTGAATAATATGTTCATTTGCATATTTTAAACAAGAAAATAAAGATTTTATTGTCTAAAATACAAAAAAAAAATTCTAACACTAACCTGTAAATCTCAGCCTTTTCTGCTCGACTTAACATAAATACAGTACAGGGCTGATCTGTTGATTATTTTTTGGATTAACCAAATAATAGCAAAAGATGCTTAATAGGAGATTATTTTACAGAACTAAAGCTAAAGCTGCCCTGCGACAGACTGGCGACCTGTCCAGGGTGACCCCGCCTCTCGCCCGGAACGTTAGCTGGAGACAGGCACCAGCAACCCTCCTAAGATAAAAATGGTTTTATTTTTATCTTTATACATTTTTTTTATGTTTTTCGTACAGGTTTGGTTTCTTTACTGCTCTGACTTTGTTTTTGTTTTGTTTTGTTTAGCAAATGGCCTTTTTTGAGTCTCTATACTCCAGTTAGCGACTAATCAGTATCTATATTAGTTGACCGTTATTTCAGTAATTGATTAATCACGATTAATCGCTTCAGACTGAGCTAGTTTTAGCTTATTCCTGCCGGGTCCAGACCTTTATGTCGTGCTCCAGGCTCCGGACCAGCTCCCCGTCCACCTGCCCCGTCTGAGCCACCCGGATGCTGCGCCGCTCGGCCTTGCGGAGGCGATACTGCAGGATGCGACACGTCTTCTTGGCCTGCTCCAGCTGCAGCCGCAGCTCCTGCAGCTGGTACACCTCCTCCTCCTGGAACATGTCGCGCATCTCCAGCATCTCACAGCGAAGCTCCTCCACCTCATCCTGTGGCAAACAACACAGCTGGTATGATTCAAGGAAAATAAAGGGGCTTTTTTGAAAAACAAAACATGTTTTTTGGTCAAGTTTCAAGCATGAATCAATTAACTGCACGATAAATTAAAATAAATTAAACAATTTCCATAGTTTATGATTTTTCTCTTTTCTTTCTTTCTACCAAAAACTGGAGGACAAAATTCTTCAGTCTGGTTTCAACCAGCTCCTTTTTCTGAAGGGCAATTTTGTTTCCAAAGACTTCATAATTAATTTTATTTGTTGTTTTGTTTATTTATTTTGGATATTTAAAATGTCTTCCAGTTCCAGTGTTAAATATTCATTAGAAATTAAAGTTTATTGATCTTAAAGAATGTACTTGCATTATGCTATTATCATTATAGTACTAGAATGCGATCACAAAACAACAATATTATTGTTTATTAAAATAACTTCTAGGAAAATTTTAGGTCCAGCAAAATGTATTCTAGTGACAGAACTAGTTTGAAGATATGTTTTGTTTTTCTTCTCAAAGTCCAAAGAAAGGAAGGAGTTTAAGATTCCTCTTTTCATTTATAGAGTTGCTTTTTACATAAATACCAGGTTTTCTAACAAAAAATGAAGAAGAAACAATAATTATTTAATAATGCAGTTTATTATGCATTCAGTCTTTACTTAGAAGTTATGTTTTTCAGGTTTTAACTTAAAAATAACAGGAAGGTCCCTAGAAGTTGGAGGTTTCTCACCAACCCTGACCACAAGATCCAACATTTTGGTGAAAAATAAACAAATTAACAATAAAACTTGACGTTTACTTAGGAGGAAATATGCCAATAAGCTCATCTTTATTGGTTTCTTAGATATTGTGATCAATAGTTGAATTGTGACGAGAGGACGACTGGAATGCCAAAATTAGAATTTAGTTGCCACACATGAACATTGAAATTGAAGGACACTCCGAAAATAGTGCAAACAATTTAAGATATGCAATAAAAGAGAAACTTAGTGATAGTTACGATTATAAGTTATTCCAAACGAAAACCAGCAAAGAGAATTTTAAAAATTAATAATAGCGCACTGAGTTCCGACTTACTTTCAGATACTCGTTCTCTGACCTCAAGTCTTCAACCTCCCTCTGCAGCTCCTCGGTTGTCTCCCCCATCAGGAGATCCATGAAGGCTGTTTTACCCGAACCGAGCCCCGCTGCCGCCGCCGCCGCCGCATCCGGCTGGAGCGCGCAGGTATCTGCCGCTGATTTTGCGCAGCACGGCGCGTCCTGGCGCGTCCCCCCGCTGCCCGGGCTCTCATAAGCTCTGCCGTCGATCCAGCTTAACTCGTTATCGCTGCTCGGAGAGTCGCGCTTGTTGCCCTCCGAGGCGCAGTCGGAGATCTCCGAGCTGCTGTCCGAGGAGGACAGCTTCCCGGACAGGCAGCCGGAGTCTTTGCTCAGGTCCTCCGAGGCGTTGCTGGCGTCCGACAGCTTCCTCTGTGCGCCTGGGCTCCGGTGGCTCTCCGCGGGGACTCCAGAGAGTTTCCCCGCTTGCTTTCTCTGCGGTCCGGCTGGTTTCATGTCTGCTTTACTCTCCCACTGACCGGACTGTGTGTCCTCTTCAGCGGTCAGATCCTTCTTCTTCTTCTTCTGGACCAAACGCTGCTGCTGCTGCGTCCTGGACTGCTTCTGACTGGGCGTAGACTTTGCGCTTTTATCACCGTCTTTAGTCATTCTCTTCTTCTAGTTTTTAAACAATATTATGATTTTTCGGGGTGAAATACCATGTTTCAGTGTTTTAACTCACAACTCACTGCTGGAGGATGTTTGGCCAAGAGCTCTGCATCTTCAGAACTGAAACTTTTCCACCGCGCGTAAAGACAGAAATAAATCGTGGTGGATGAAATGACTTCCGGTTACAGTGCAAAATAAAACGGTGCACGGTGATTATTGGTTATTCCCATTTTTAGTCACTTTTCTCAACTTTCTTTGCAGCAAAAACAAATTACTCAATATCTGAGTCATGACTATTCACGTTCTTATTCCGGTAAAGGGTTTGGAAATTTAATCTCTGAATAGTTTTAAGGATAATCCTAAAGTTTTCAGTATTTTTAAGCCTCTCTTGAGAAAATGTTCTAGAGTTTTGTTTTCTGGACTCATTTCTGTTAAACTAAGTTTGCATGATCAGCCTCTTTCAGAAAATGTTTATGTTATAAAAAAAAAAAAATTACTTTCTACATGTTTGGTGAACAGCTTCCGTCACACTAACTAACCCATCAACAACTTTTACATTCAGAGGTATATGAAGATTTGTAATGGCGTCATTATTTTAAAACCCACACTGTCTGCAACAAATGAAAGCAAATTAATTCATAAACAGACTAATTTGTTCTGAAATTCATTGAGTTTTGAGCAACTTTTTCTTAACTTGTACTTAACTCTGTATACACAAGATCTATATACATCTATAAGATCCATCCATCCATCCATCCATCCATCCATCCATCCATCCATTTTCTGTACACCCTTGTCCCTTAGTGGGGTCAGGAGGTGCTTGTTCCTCTCCAGCTAACGTTCTGGGCGAGAGGCGGGGTCACCCTGGACAGGTCGCCAGTCTCTCGCAGGGCAACACAGAGACAAACAACCAGCACACACACTCACACCCATGGGCAATTTGGAGAGGCCAATTAACCTGATAGTCAAACTCCATGCAGAAGGACCGGGCCAGAACCTTCTTGCTGCAAGGCAACAGCTCTAAATTAAAAAAAGAAACTATTTGGTCATCCAAGACCGTCACTTATTAAAATAAATGAGGCCCACATTTCCTAAAATATAAATATAGTGGGCATCAGTAAAAAAGAAAAAAAATATTTTATTCAGTGGTTTTTCAGATTCATGGTATTTATTTTAACAAAAATTTGGTAGTTTTACTCAATTACGTTTACTTGATTTATTTTTTAAATTACTTTTATAGAAGTATTCTTACTATGCTGTATTTTCTTTACTTGAGTTGTTGTATTGTGAAGTATCTTTTACTTTAGTAAGATCTTTGGATATTCCACTGTTAGTAACTTCACTGAATGAAAACAAGATTTTAACCAAAAATTCATCAGACACTGTCACACACCTGCAGTTTTTGTTAAAGATTTGTGAGTTTTATATTGAAAGAAACTGAAATTATGGAAAAAGAATTTTTGCCTGATTTTGTTATATTGTAACTATGTTATTTATATGAATTATTTTAATTTTGGTCCTTAAAATACCAAAATTTCCACATAACTTTATATTTGAGTCCGTCCGATGAGTAATTTTTAAATCAACCAATCAATCAATCAAATTTTATTTGTATAGCACATTTCAGCAGCAAGGCATTTCAAAGTGCTTTACATAATTAAAATAAAAACAGCATGTGAGAAAGAGATTTTATATTAAATATTAAATAGTTGGTGTTTTGATCAGTTACTCAGTACTTGAGCAGTATTTTATTTCTTTTTTACTCTTACTTGAGTAATTTCTTGCTTCTTTTTACTTTTACATGAGTAAAAATGTCAAAGTATTGCTACTCTTATTTGAGTATCTTATCTGATTTTAATTATTTTTAATTCAAACCTGCTCAGACATGTCGACAAAATTAAATATTATTCCCTATGTCTGAAGATTAATGTTCAGCCTGGTGGAGGAATAAATTTCCTTTTTCTTATTATTGAGTGAGTTTAAAATAGCAGCTCTTTGCCTTCTATTTCTAGAAATCTCCTAGCTGCGATCTGATTGGCTGAAGGCCCTGCCAATCACCGTGTCCTTGCCGCCCACTTCCGGCAGGCTCCAGTGGCGCTACACTTTTCGGTTGTTTTTGTAAGCCGAGGCCAAACTGACACAAATTAACAGGTATGTGTACTGTGTAATTGTTCGTGTCCGAGTGTAAACACGTGTTTGCGTGTAAACGTGTCAGTGTCATGAGCTAAGCTCGGCTTCAGATCACTGTTAACTGTCTCCAGATGCGATGCTAGTAGCTAGTTAGCCGTTAGCTGAGACTTTGTGAGGAGCGTTGCGGCTGACAGCGAACCTGAAACAGGTTATCGTTTCTGTCACAACCTCGGTTATGTTCGGCTCAACCGAGTGGTTTTAAAGAACTGTCCGTCTTACAGGTCGTGTTTGTGGCAGTCTGTGATGCTCGCAGGGAGGCGGGGCAGCAGAAACGTCGGACCGTCGGTGGAAACATGACTGCTGAGTAACATTTTGTTACCTTTTTCTGCTCAGTATGAACAGCGAGGAGGAATTTTTTGACGCTCAGACAGGTGAGACTGGCTAACAGAGGCGTGGCATCGTTATGGTTTCTCCTAATGTCTCAGTGAATGAAATGGGTTTTCTGTTTCTTTAAACTTCCCTCATCCCAGGACTGGAGTCTGATGATTCTGGTGAGGTCAGTTTCAAAGATGCCCTGGTGTTTGACAGCAACGAGGGGACCGATGGCAGCAGCGAGCAGGAGAACGGGGTGTGGGAGCGCAGGTGGGAAAATATCAATTAACTCAGTTTATTTATATTACTCCAACTCATGACCCATCATCTGAATGCAATTTACAGCAAAAAAAGGAGTTTCAATCCCATCATTGATGCCAAATTGGTGTTATCAAAGTGTTTTCTATCTAAAGAACTCCAGTAGTTTGCATTAAATTATTATTGAATCTCAATGAATGTGGCTATTTTATCGTTCAATTTGTACGGGTTCATCATGCAACATAAAGCTGCTTTTTATCTACAATAATTTTATGTGCAGATTTGAATTTGTTTTTGCTTTTTGTCTAAACTAGATACTTAAATCAAACAGTCAAGTTTATTTACTTGGCATATTTCAGCAGTTCAAAGTGCTTTACATCATGAAAACGGATGAAAACACATAATAGAGTCAACAGTTGTAAAAGCAAATAACAGATGTTGCAATTTGTAATCATCATCACCACACATCAAATGTATTGGTCAACATTCCATTTATTATGGTTTAAAATTGATTCTAAACTGGAGTGTTAGCCTTATTTAAAGGAACTCAGTGTTTCAGCTGTTTCCTGGAAGTTTGTTCCAGATTTGAGGTGCATAGAAGCTGAAAGCTGCTTTTCAGTGTCTATTTGGTCATTTGTGTCTTACAGTCAATCTTCAGAAAACAATATACTTTAGGACTAATATTTTAATGCTAACCAAGTCCAGTCAGTTGTCACAAACAAGCTTCATTTATAAGTTTTAGGCAAGATATTGATTTAGTAAAGAGCTGAAGAAAGTCATGCTTTTGTAACATGAACAGAAGTCATGACATGAACAATAATATATTAGAATATTATTGAAAAGTTAAATTATTTCAGCATCTCTCATGTAATTACACAGAGACTGATGTTTTAAAACCTTTCTTTTTGGCAATTATGATTTATTTTCCACGTACAGATAATGAAAACACAACATTTAAGATCTGAATATTTAATCAGACCAGTTAAAATATTTGTCTCACTCTTGTACTCAACCTTCTGATCTGATTTTATTTACATCATATTTGATATGAAGGTTTAAAAACTTGATGGATTTACATTTTACAGCGACTGCTCTGATTATTTGGAGTAATTTAGCTTCTGATGTAGAAATGTTTTTATCTCGTGAATGAGAGTTGTGTCTAAAGTAAACCTTATATGAGGGTTTTTGGCACAAAAAAGTAGTAAATTTTTGCCTTAAACCGAGTTAAAGGCTGAAATATGAAAGAAGGAGCTGAGCTTGCTGAATGTTTCCAAAGTGAAAATTGATTAAAAACTATATACCCTGTTACAGTGAACATAAACAAAGAAGAGATTTGATCAGTCAGTGTGGAGTCCACTGAGTTCTTTCCTGGAAACGGTGTAAAAATAAATAGGCGGCGGTGCATGCAGAGAGCGCAGCGTCGCAGGATTCAGTCGGGTTTTGTTTACAACACAATGAGGTTACAGGATGAGATTTCCTTCAGACCCAAAATACAAAATATGGTTGTGACCATCATAAACGTGCAGCAGGAGGAATCACTAGAGAACAACAAAGATTCAGAGATAAAGAAGGCTTTTTACCTGTCTTTACCGGCTCATTTATTCACGTCTTAGCTTGTTTGTGACAATTAATACAAACATTCAGAAAACCTCTGAATGTTTGTATTAATAGAAGGTAGTTGTTAATGTCTTGTATAACAAAAGTAATCTGTAAACTGTTTGAATACAGGAATGTCTTCAAACAAGTTTTGATTTGAGAAAACTTTTTAGTGCATTTTAAGTTTAAATGGATAAAAAAAAAATTGTTTTCATTCATGTGGAGCTACCATTACTTAAAATTGAGTGTGACGTAATAAAAAATAAATACGAGAATAAAGTCATAATGTTATCAGAATAAAAGCATAAAAATAGAAGAAAAAAGCTGATAGTATCAAGATCTGACGTGACCAAAATGACAAGTTTGTGTTTCTTTCTTCAAAATAAACTATTTTGTTTTCACAATAGCCTCAAAGTCCTGCTGCTGATAATTTGATTTTGATGTTTTAAGGATTAAATATTTCCTTATTTATTAAACCAATACAAAAGTATAAAGTTATATATTAAATCACAAGATGCTCAACATTCCTCATTTTAATTTTTGTTATTTTTTATGTGGAGTTCTCATAAAATTACCACTTTATTCTCCTAATATTTATTCCGGTAATGTTACAACTTTATTCTCGTAATTTAAAAGTAATAATTCTCAGCCTGGCTTTAATGCTTCTTTAATTTATTTATTTTTTTGGCTGCTTTTTAGCAGTTTTTTAATATCCTTTTGTCTAAATGTGCGCCAGGAAAGCCCTGCCTGGAGAAACAATCTCCAGGAGCAATTTCAGTGTGTGGAGCATATTGAAGAAATGTGTTGGAATGGTGAGTCCCAAAAAACCCCAAACTCATCCAAAGGGTAGCAGAGTTGTGTGAATGCTAAAGTTTTCTCACAGCTTTATTTCGTAATTGTTGAAAAGTGACATTTCCAGTTATTTCTGACAGTGTTTTGCCATAATTACAAATGAATTTAATTTGCCTCCGATCGCAGGAGCTTTCCAAAATCGCGATGCCGGTTGAGTTTAACGAGCCGCTGAGTTTTCTCCAGAGAATCTCGGAGTACATGGAGCACACTCACCTCATCCACAGAGCCTGCAGCCTGTCGGACGCCGTCGACCGCATGCAGGTAGGGACGCGATTATTTCCTCTGGAAAGAATCGCAGTTTAATCACAAATTAAACTGATCTAGATGAGCTGTTTGGCTCCAAAACCTGCAAAACTTTTCTTTAATGATCCGTGAGAAAATATTTTTTTCTTATTGAACGAATCGCTGCTTATTTTCTTCTAAGATATGTTGACATATTAAATACAAAGGTGAAGGAAGCAAAAACACTTTATCCAGAATCAAGTCCTTATTTTATCATCTCTGACCCGTCCCGTTACATTTAATGTGTATTTATTGAGATGAAGGGTGTAAAATGCAGCATTTTTTTGTCAGAAAAACATTACTCTCTTTTTCTAATTATTATTATTATTATTATTATTATCTTTAATCCCTGAACATTAAATTCTCTTAGCACAGCCAAATAAATAAAAAAATTATTCATAAGTTGAGATAATTACAGATTTAAAACAAATGTAATGTTGTATTAATGCTTATGGAACAAATATGTAGAAAAAGCAGTCAAAAAAGAAAACTAAGAGTAGATTAAGTTTTACTTTTATTTAAATAATAAAACGTAATATTCTATCAAAGTATAATAGTGAACTTAAACTGCTGTATCATTACATAAATATTATATCTTTTGTTTTTATGTCTTCACTGAGTGTTTTGTGCTTAAGATCAATATTTTTGCTCCTTTTTATCCAAATCTTTTGTTAATATCAACATGTAACATATTCACATTAAACTGTAAATAAATATAATTAATTATAAGCTGAGATAATTGAAAACAAGGTGTGTGTAACTTCATTAGCGCAGACAGAGCATCTGCATAGCCTGTGAATGCGTCTAATTAATTAAAATTATCAGGTTATTGTGACAACATTGACCCAGAAGCTGAATATCTGTGACATATTTGAAGTCTCTGATTTACAACACAGCTTCTCTTCACCTGTTTATCAGCTAACGTTAGCCAGCGTATCACATTTTAAAGAGGCAGAGAGTTTGTTTTCTTACAGCATCTTTATCTGCCACTGAAATTATGCACGTCAGATGTGAAGTGGCGTGATTGGGGTAAAATGGTTCTGATCCGGTTCTCGTCTGGGTCACAGGTTGTTGCTGCGTTTGCCGTTTCCGCTGTAGCATCTCAATGGGAGAGAACTAGAAAGCCATTTAATCCTCTGCTGGGGGAAACATATGAACTCATAAGGTAAAACCCTACATTTATTTATCCTAATATCTACCAGCGTTTCTAAGATTCTGCGCCTGTTTTCTGACTGATTTGTGTGTTTTTTGTTATTTTAGGGAGGATGAAGGATACAGATTGATCTCTGAGCAGGTGAGCCATCATCCCCCCGTCAGTGCCTTCCACGCTGAGTCTCTGAAGCAGGAGTTTGAGTTTCATGGCTCCATCTGCCCAAAGCTGAAGTTCTGGGGTAAAAGTGTTGAAGCTGAGCCTCAAGGCACAATGACGCTGGAGTTATTAAAGTAAGCTTTTACTCACTTTTTTCATTCATTTTTGTTGTGCGTATTGTTGCTTTTATTTACTTTGTAACGCTGCAACTGATTATTATTTTAGCAATTCTGTTGGTTAATCAGAGCAAAATTGGCACATTCTACAGGATTTTCATTTAACCACTTAAGTCTTTTTTAGAATATTAAAATACATTAAAATATGCAAATAATTAATTTTTTAAATGAGAAAAGAAACATTTCATTATTTATGTTTTTTGATTTTTCATCTTAAACCTTTGTTTCAAATGATGTTTTCCCCAAAACAACTCAAGTGGCATCGTTTAGTTTATCTGGTTCAAATTCACTAAAGAAATGCATATTATTGCATTTTATGTAATAAAATGTTTCTTTTCTTACTTAAAAAAGAAACTGATTTGTTCGTTTGAATATTTTAATGCGAATAAAATATATATTAATGCAAAATATTTTTACATTAATAAACAAGCAGTAATTAAGCTGTTTTTTTTCTACAAATGGCTTTCTTTTTCAGTCTGTATACTCCAGCTTACTATTAATCGATTACTAAATTAGTTGATGATTATGACAATAATTGATTAATCGTTTCAGATTGAGCTAGCTAAATATGATGCTAGTTGTTCAGGAAGCAGCTTCGTATTTAATCTCAATGTGGAAGTTTGGATCTTTCTTGGATTATCAGGACTGATGCTGTATTTTTACTGTAGACATAAAGAAGCGTACACCTGGACGAATCCAATGTGCTGCGTCCATAACATCATTTTGGGGAAACTCTGGATCGAACAGTACGGAACAGTGGAAATAGTCAACCACAGGTACGGTTACTGATGCTGGAAAAGCTTGTTGTGAGTTTTTATCCCTCATTTATGCTGCCTTGATTCCCTCAGCACTGGAGATAAATGCATCTTGAACTTTAAACCCTGTGGGATGTTTGGAAAAGATCTTCACAAAGTCGAAGGATTTATCCAAGACGAAAGGTGAGAACAGGAGCAGGTCGGGTACCAGGGCTGGGCGATTAACCCATTTTATCTATTCATTTCATTTTTGGGTTTTCAAAGGTTTAAATTTTGGAAAATATGGATTCTCTCCCCCCCCATCATTGCACTTGTTGGGTTTCCATAGTTACGAGTGATGCCAGCTCACCAAGGCAGCCATCTTGTTTAAGCTTCTATTTATTTGGACTTTGATATCAGATCAACTCGATGACAAAGTATTACGGCCAGGATACAAATATTTTTTTATTATAAGAATAAAATCATAATATCAGGAGAATTAAGTTATTTTTTATCACAACTCCTGCATAACCCACGTATTGAGGCCCTGGTCCTTATGGCAGTGGTCGCAGGTTCAATTCCCAGCCTGGTGACATTTGCCACATGTCTTCCCCCTCTCTGATTACCCTCTTTCCTGTCAAAATACTTTCAAATAAAGGCCACTAGAGCCAACAAAACCTTTAAAAAAAAAACTATCTTTTTCCTATAATAATCGCCCAGCCCTCCTGAATCCGGTCTCAGGCATAAAGTGTGATTGTTTGTTTTCTGAACTGATCGCGTCACTGCGGTCGGACCAGTAAGAAGAAGAGACGCGTCATCTACGGGAAGTGGACGGAGAGCATGTACAGCATCGACCCCAAGCTTTATGAAACAAAGAAGGCAGAGAAGAAGACGGGGAGCGACCCACAGAAAGAGGTGAGAAACCTTTGAGCCGATTTCATTTCTCTCACCTCGTCTGCAGAGCAGAAAAGCCTCCCGTCACTCCGGCTGGAGACCCGGCTGATCACTCATCATCTGGGACTAATTTACTGTCTTTGCCAGTTTTTTCTCTGTTAATATTCACAACCCTTCCGAAACGTTTCCAACAGCTGAAGCTGCGTGGTCTCCATCCGGCGGGAAGGGAGCGTTTCTGCAAACTCATGCGATTGTCAGTAACCTGTTTTACGTGTCACTGACTCTGTTTTCTCAAACGGCATCTCTTCCTTTCACAATAACACGCAGTGGCGTTAGCGTAAGGTAAGGTAACGGCGTGTTTGATATCTCTAGTGTGCTGCTGCTGTTGTCTAGTTATGTTTACAGTGTACTTGTTTGACTAGATCATTGCCAGCACCTAAACCATGATGTCTTGCAATGACATGCCGTTGTTGCTTGAAACGTTTTGAGTTTGTGGCAACCGTAGTTCCCATGATTCACCTGTTTGCACTGAACCGTCCGCTCGGTTGGTTTGGCCTCGACGGTTTGAACGTGACAGCTTTTTAAAAAATCTTTCTGTGTGTGTAGGGATGTAGCTATGAAGTGGAGGAGGACGACGAATTGCCAGAAGGTCAGGATACGGTGACTGTGATACCAGGAAGTGCCTTACTGTGGAGGATAACGCCGCGGCCCAGTCACTCAGCGCAGGTCGGCTCTAAACTCTGCCTCCATCACAGGAATCAGAAACATTTTGCAGTTGATCTCGAGGATTTAAAGTGATCACCTTTTAATAGATTAGTCACGTTATCAATCTGTCAGCGCTGAACCTCAGCACCTGCCAGCAGGGCAGGTTCATCCGTTCTGCACTTTCGAGTAAAAATTACTGACGACTCATCGTCTGTTTTTCATCTCAAAGTCCTGGACTTTATCAATGTCTTTGATAACAGAGGCTAATTTTGCTGATGCTATCAATATTATTGTCTCTCAAACCACAATGCGTCTTTTTTATATATATATTCAGTGGATGTGAAATGTTTTGTTATTTACTGCTGAATCTGAGATAAGTATTTACACCCTGACCTAAAACCGATTGCAGAAGTCTGAGAAGATGTTTGGAAAGTTTGGAGTCTCTGGTTTGAGTCTTGCCTAGAGAGCGGGTTCAGCTTTGCGTCAGTAAGTAACTTTTCACCAAATCTGACAAAAATCACATGTGGAGTACCACAAGGCTCATTCCTGGACTCCCTCTAATTTAATATGTACATGCTCACATTAGCTCAAGTTATAACAAGTAATGAGATTAGCTACCACAGCGACGCAGATGATGCACAATGAACCCATATAGACTTTGAGTAGATGCTTAGAACAGATAAATGTGTGGATGTTACATAACAGAAACTGAAGTTTTGGACCTAAAGAGGAACGATCTAGAGTCAACGCACAACTTCAGTTATTGCAGCTGGAAACTGGAAATCTGGGAGTAGAGATGAACTCTGACCTGAACCTTCAGAGCCACATCAAGACGGTTACAAAGTCAGCCTTCTATCACCTGAAGAACATTTACAGGATTAAAGGATAAAATATGCCAAGAAGTTCTAGAGAAACTGATCCATGTATTTATCTTTAGTCGTATTGATTACTGCAGCAGCGTCTTTCTCGCAAATAAACCTGAAATGACTGAAAAGTTGCTGGAGCCAGTCACAAATGATTTGTAAATTAGTAATTTAAACAAACAAACCAAAACATTTAATAGGTTACTGTGTCCTTCTGGAGCACATTTTTAGTTTCGCATTGACTGTAGTGAGTTTATTTGGTTTGTTTGGGGATCGTTGACCCAGTGAGTGTAAAAGTTTCGGGCGTCTTGTGTTTTTTCTTTTTGGTAGATGTATAACTTCACCAGCTTTGCTGTGACGCTGAACGAGCTGGAGCCCGGCATGGAGAGGCTGCTGCCACCAACGGACTGCCGGCTGAGGCCCGACATTAGAGCCATGGAACATGGAGACATGGGTAAGTAGACAAAACAAAAACATTTTGATGTTTTATTAATTTGCTTTATTACTCTTGATTCTTCTGCTTTCGTCAGACTTAGCCAGTGCAGAGAAGGAGCGATTAGAGGAAAAACAGAGGGCTGCACGCAGAGAACAATCAGAGGGTGAAGAGGAGTGGTCGACCAGGTCAGAGCTAACAGCTGCCAGTCTTCTTTAGTCTGATACCCCTAAATAAAATCCAGTGCAACCAGTCGCCTTCCTACATGACCTTATTCTTAAGTCTGTTCCTCGGGTTGTAACATGGGAAATAATTTCACTGGAACTGGAACGTTTTCATCAATACTGATGTAAAACAAACTCCTATATCTTGCTGAAAAGTTACTTGTAAATTAGTTTTGTCTTATTCCAAGTGTAATAAAAGATTTGCACAAGAAACTGGGTAAAAATACTTGGTGATAATTTTTGTTTTTACACAGTATCCATACAATTAAATTTGAATTATTTAAGAAATTGTTAAAAAACCATTTATTGGTACCACTTTCCTTTTCACTGACACTGAAATTGTTTCATGTCATAAATGTGGGTGTTGCTGTTTGACCTCTGATGACCTCAGGAAACTTTTTATTAATATCTTTAAAGTGATAGCAGCACAAACAAAAACTTCCATTTTGTTAGAGCTTCACTCAGTTCTTGTGTTTCAGTTAAAACGTTCGCTGATGTCTGTAGAGTCATTATTAATTAAAAAGATCAAAGGTAAATTGTTTTGTATCTCCAGGAACTTTTGATTTCTCTCTAAAAGCAGGTTTCGTCTGTTTCCCTTCAGGTGGTTCCGGATGGTAACAAACCCTTTCACCGGAGCCGAGGACTGGCAGTACACAGGCGGATACTTTGACAGGAAGTACACGGACTGTCCCAACATTTACTGACACAAAAAAAGAGAAAGAAACTCTCTGTGTTTCTGGAAAATGTTCACTTTATTTCTCTGCATCTCAAATCTCTGCGACTTGAAAACCGGGCAGGTTACTCAGACCGGCACTGTATCTCTGTTAGAGCAAACCGTTAAGAGACTGTGAACGTGCTCTGTGGGAGAGCTTTAGAGAAATGTTGACGTCAGACATCTTCATCATTATTTACCCTAAATGCTCGTCATTTAAGGGTTTTAATCCAGCCACCGGTGGGAGCTCTGCAAAACACAAACGAGCTGCAGAAGCGTTTTAGTTCACTTCATGTTGCATTTAAATATCAGGGATTATTTAAACACATCCGCTACTTTTATATAACCGACTCTGAAATTAGATGTCTATTTTATTCAGCACCATGTATCTTTAAAATGTCACAAGTGTTTCTGTGAATAGAGATTAAAAAAAAAACAAGCTGCTTTTAACCATGTTTACGTTTATCGTAAGCAGATATTGTTGGTACAAATATATAGTTGTGTTTAGAGAACAAAAAATATAAAAATACAATGGTGCTTGCATGTTCACCAAGATGCTAATAGACAAGTTAGAGCCATAAAATAATGATTTCCTGCACTGAGTATAGAAACATTTATGGACAAACTCTCTGAGTTTGACACTGTGGCTGTCTTTCACCTTTATGCTCTGAAAAACACAACAGAAACAAAGTGTCAGAAATCCAGTTAAGAAAACTAAATGATTATTAAGCTTCTTCTCCTTTTTCTAAACCTTTAAACGTGGAGCCGTGGAGCCCCCTAGAGGACAAATTAAAAAAACTATTTTGCGTTCTCTAGCGATAAATTAGCAAATGCACCCGGGTCTATTTTTTATACAAAAACATTCTTAGATCTTTGGTGCAAAAAAAACACATTGAAAATGAATCTAGTGCTGTGTGTTTGTTTGTTTTGTAAACCAATCAGACTACCAGTATGAAAAACACAATCAAAACATTCAGATGACTGTGAAAATAACTCAAAAATAGTCAAAATAGTTTAGATGTATTTTTCTTTCCTCCTTAGAGAAAGTTTCTGTTTATTTCTTAGAAGGGATGGAAAACCCATGTTTGACCTGCTTTGCTTTCTTACAGCAGAAAATATTTCAGTATTCAAGTGTGTACATTATTTCAAAGGGAAAAAAATCCCGCTTGTCGCTTACGGGGCTCCGTACGGAGCAGAATGTTGGCATGGATGTGTTTTTTTTTGTGTGTGTGTGGAAAATTTAAGCTAATTTGCACCTTTAAAATGATGCCAAACTGTCTCTTAGTTGAAACTCAACAAAAGCGTCAAAATAAAAGGGAAATGTTGCTTTGAGAGCGTCTGTGCGCTCTGGATAAATGCTGGGTTTCAAAAGGAGAGGCGCAGCCCTGCATGACAGAGAAAGCTTTAAGTTTCCGTGCGGAAGCCTGCGCTTCATTTTCAGCCTCGCCTCGTGACCCCGGGTCGCTGCAGACGCTGTGTACCTATGAACACCGACCCATCCTCTCCGCCCTCCTGAAATGTGAACCCTCAAACTCTGATTTCCCCTTCAGATGCGCCGAGTGCTGAAAGTAAAACACTAAATAAGTAGATGCTGCAGCAGATTTTTGTTGCTGTTGAGCATATAAGCTGCACATTTGAGAGCTCACAGTCCTATGCACTTATATGTACAGTGAGAGTTTTCCCTTTACTCTGATTTTTAAAGCACTTTCGAAGCCTGCAGGTTCAATCTGACGGATATTTTCATCCTTTTACCCCCATGTCTCTTTACTTTGTTGATGATGTTTACACTGTTTGTTCTTTTCCTCCTCTCTTCGTACTGTTACCCAAAACCATATGCATACAAGCATATTTAAATAATAAATTATGGACTACAAAATGAGCTGCTTCGTTGTGGTTTTTAAGCGTTCATGGTGTTCAGTCAGAAAATGAATAAGAATAAAATAGGTGTTTCAGTTAGAAAATGGGTTGTTTTCTCTTTACTTTTGTTTTAAAATATTTTCTTGTATATAGCTTTTTATTTTTTTATTACTATATGATGCTGAATAGATTTTTCATTTTATGGAAATTAAATTGGGTAGAACTGGATAGAATTAAACAGTTTTTTAAAATCTTAAATACAAAATGTATAATTTTTTTATACAGTTTTGGCTTAATTGAAGTTGGAGTGTGTTGTTTCACCAAAATGGCTTTTTTACAGCAGACATACTCCAGTTAATGATTAATCAGTTACTAAATTAGTTTATTTCTAAAATTTTTTGATTTAGAATAAATATATTTTTACTTTGTAAGTATTCACTTAAGGTTAGATTCTTTAGCTTGTGTTATGTTGTGTATATTTTGTATTTATTATTTTCCATATACTTAAAGTATAAAGTAAAAAATACATAGACATAAAAAACTCTTATTTTAAATAAGGAATAATAAAAAGTGACAAGTTTTGGTGCATTTTCCCCAGCTTTTTAAAGTCTAAATGTAATGTTGCTTTATCTGTCTTTTTGTTAGCTTTAATTTTATTTATTTATTTATTGTATTTAACAAAAAAGTCATATAAAACATTTTTGGTTATGTTTTTAGCCTTTTTATCAAATTTATTACACTATAAAGAAATCACTTCCATATAATTCAATTTAAAAAAATGTAAATATTGATAATGACATTAATACTTTTTGATAATATTTTTACATTATAGTCAAAGTTTAATATGATTTGTAAAATTTGTTTATTCACTAATTTGTCTAAAGTATTTTTCACAATTAGGGAAAATAAGAAATTAATTTGGAAAACAATCTGCATCTTAGTGCATTTTTAGCCTGGTTTAACCTCGGAGTAATGTTTGTATTGGTTACATTTATTTTCATTCAGCTGCTGATGTAAAACACGCATCAAACTAATTACGTAGTAAAAATAAAATGATAGCATACATTTATTTTATTAACCTTGTTATATCTTTTAGTTTGACGTGTTTAGTGTTAGTCTAATTTAATTATATTACACTGCCAGCGGTATAATAAATATAAATTTGATTTACTTCTGTGTCTTCTAGTTTGACGTGTCAACCTAACTCTGTTATCTCTACCGAACATGCGCAGCAGGTTTAAACACCCTCACGTTGACGCTCGGTTGAGCCAATCAGAACGAAGCTCCGCCGCTGGTCAGCCAATCACAACAGGCGTCGCAGACTTTTGCGGTTTTGCAGCTGAAGGAAAATTTCGACAGAAATGTGAGTATAAATGGTGTTTTTATCCGGGTTTCTGGTCTACATTACGGCTCTGGCTGCATGGTAAGTCGGTGGGGGTGAAATGTGAAGCCGCAGCCGAGCGGTGACGGCTCGGAGCTGGAAACAGACCTCTGTGTGCAGGATGCAGAGTCATGTCTGTCTGCGGCAGGACTCCGCTCCAGTTCATCTGTGTTTATGGGAGAACTGGGACAAGTCTGCTTCCAGTTGGATTCACACTCGTATATCAGTTTCCACAGAATAGTCCGACAAAGATAAAATGTGTTTTTTATTGTAGGCTGTGAAAGAAAAGCACATGAGACTTTAAACATCATAAGTATTTTTAAATTTTTAATATCAAACCTGTTTTCATTCTTAATCTTACAGCTTGAATCTCATTCAGAGGACTTGATCTTAGTATGTTGCATGCAAAATTCATTTACTGCGTTGATAAGTGTATATAATTGAAAGGTTCAGGTATATTTGACTAATATACTTGTCAAATATCAAACCAATAAGTAAAAATAATGCTTTGAAGCTTTGTTGCAGAATTTCTGTGGAGCTAAATTGGGGCCATTAAAATGTGTTTATAATCAACATTTTTGAAACAGAAAAAAGTGTAAACTAAAAAATATTGAAACTGAAGAAATCTGTTTTAGAACTTTAAGAATTAAAACATTTGAATTAAAAAAATTAACTTAAAACTACTTGAAACTGAGAATTTAAAAAAGTTAAACTACCTTTGAGATTCAAAGTTTGTTTTTTATTTCAGTTTCAAAATTATTTTTAACAAATTTTATGACCCCAGATTGTCTCTTTATATTTCTTCTTCAATCCTTTCAGTTTAATGGGTTCAAGTTTCACATTGAGGAGTAACAATACTGGAAAAAACACTTAAAAGACCAGAAATTCACAAAATAAATCTGTAGATAATAGGATATTTGCTCTGGTTAAATATCCATCCACAGACTGGAGAAATTTAAACTTGCACCAGTTATTTTATAAGTTTGTTTCATGTAACGGCATATTAGGACCATTTTACAAAGAAAACAGAGGAGTAAGTTTTAGCCAAAATTTGGGGATTTTTTTTTTCTTGTTGTTGGCCAAAAAAAAATCACATTTTGGTGATTGTTTTAAAAAAAATCTAGAAAAAAAAACAAGGAAATTTCTGAGCTTGAAAAGTAGAAGGTTTGTTTTAAATAACTCTGATTAATCTCATAATTTTTTTAGTAAAGAGAACAAGAAAATTTCCTAGTTTGAAAAGTTGAAAATGTTCGACTTTTTGAAATGTTCTTGGCTTTTCTTTTTCATTTTATTTTATTTTATTTTTAGAATATTTACAACTTTTGAAACTCAGAAATTTACTTTTTCCCCCCTCAAATTTCTGAGATTAATCTCAACATTTCTGAGTTTTTTCCTAGCAAATTTTTGACTTTTCAAAGTCAAAAGTTTTTGTCTTTTCTATAAATTTTTTGTGATTTATAGGTAGAAATGTACTCATTTTCTTCTAGCCACAATGGCCCCATAACACCATCGTAGTTTTATTAAACGACAACCCTGTATTTCAAGACGTCCATGTTCATGCTGAGTTCATGTAAACCTCTGAGCGGAGCCGTGGAGTTGAACCACCTTCCAGATGTTTGTGTCTCCCTTCCTGCAGTAAACCATCCTCCTCCTCATGGCGTCCGGCGCTCTGTTCCCCAGCCTGGTGTCCAGCTCCCGCGGCTCCTCCAGCAAATACCTGGTGGAGTTTCGGGCCGGTAAGATGACGATGAAGGGCAGCACGGTGACCCCCGACAAGCGTAAAGGTCAGGTCTACATCCAGCAGACGGATGACTCCCTCATCCACTTCTGCTGGAAGGATCGAACCACCGGGAATGTGGATGATGTAGGCAACAGAGTGGATTTTTAACCAAACTGACCTGCAGCTGGGTTTTCTAATATCACCTTGATTCCTCCGTTTAGGACCTGATTATCTTCCCTGATGACTGTGAGTTTAAACGGGTCAACCAGTGCACCACCGGACGGGTTTATGTGCTGAAGTTTAAAGCCGGCTCTAAGAGACTCTTCTTCTGGATGCAGGTTTGAAGCCAAAACACATCAAAATCTGTCGACTTCATCACTAATTTCCTCTTGGAACATTTTTGGCAACAATCGTCCTCCACAGGCTGTCTGGAGGCTGTTTCATGCTATTTGGCACTTCCACTAAAAGTGGAGCTAATTTTTTGAATAGCAAAAACGATTAATCGCAATAACCATGATTAACCGATTATTGAAATAATCACCAACTAATTGAGTAATCAATTAATTGTTAACTTGAGTATACAGACTTAAAAAACAACATATATAGAGCAGTAATTGAGCCAAAACTTGTAAATATGTTTTAGTCAAATCTCCTCTAGAGGAGAGTTTTACCCGGCTCAGATTTACTAAATGAATGCTGTTATTGCTTTTTCAGCAATAAAAATGTTATTTTCATATTTAAAAAAATAAATTGAATTATTTGTTTATTTGAATCTTTTTATGTATTTCTAGTATTGTATAAAAAAGCTTAATTGATTAAATGAAAGATCTGCAGATTGTGTTTTTTTCTTTCCAATTAATCAATAAAATAATAGATATAAGGATGGATTAATCAGATGTGCATCACACTTTTCAGATATTTTTCTGTTGAAAAATTGAAGATGGTCATTCTTCCACTCAATTATTATCCACTTTGCATAGGTTTGTCAAATCCAAATCAGATGCATTGAAATTCAAAAGCTGTGAATACTTTTATTCACTTTTATTATGACAGCAATGAAAGTTACTTCAAACTTATAGAGTGTTAGTTATTATTTTCTGTTTTCAGGAACCGAAAAACGATAAGGATGACGAGTACTGCCGCAAAGTGAATGAGTACCTGAACAACCCGCCCATCCCAGGCGCTCTGGGCAGCGGCGGCAGTGGAGGTCACGACCTTTCTGCGTTGGGAGGTAGAATAGCCAATAATTAAACTTTATGATGATAAACCCTCAGTTCTGTATGACAGTTAATTCCTTTTTCTCTTTCTCTAAAGGCGAGGGTGGTCTGCAGAGCCTTCTGGGTAACATGAGTCACAACCAGCTCATGCAGCTCATCGGACCAACTGGACTGGGGGGGATTGGTACGTGAAGGCAACAGTGTGGAGATAATGTGTTGTAAACGATAAATTTATAATTAATTGTCATTTAATTGTTTATTAGATTAAATTACTAATGAAGTCCGCATAGACCGTCTTTTAGTGTTGTAGTTTGGCCGCCATCCAGCAGAGGGCACCGCTGGTCACCCGTAAGCGGAGCCGTTGAAGCAGATTAAAAATGGCGGCGGCGCCATTCTGTAAAGGGAAAGAGAAACGGTCCAAACTGAACCCGGTGTGAGAGGAAAAATACACATTATGCGGCTCTGTTTTGAAATATAAACATTCGACAAATTAATTAAGTCATCACCTTTAATAGCGCTCATTTAGCCAAGCTGTCTGTCGGAACCCCGTCGACTTTATCAGTACAAAATTACCGATTTGCAACGAAGGCGAGGAGGTGATGACAGAAAAGGTGAAGAAAAATGGAAACATGGTGGGGGGAAAATCCTCTCCATGAAGTTATTTCACTTCATGGGGCGAAGTTTGAAC
>NW_006799996.1:1090020-1113153 GCF_000485575.1 Poecilia formosa
AAATTCAGCATATTATGAAAAATGTAGCACTTTGTGTTATGGAAAAATGGCCGGTCCTCTTGATACAAGAGAAAGCTCAGGTTTTTAAGAAAATGGCTGCTCATTTGATCAAGTTTAGATGAATTAATTGTTAACTTTCAGCTGCGATGTGTGTTTCTCCTGATGCCAGGTGGTCTGGGGGCTCTGGCTGGGCCGGGCTTGGCCAACCTCCTGGGCAGCAGCAGCAGCAGCAGCAGCGTTCCTGCAGTCAGCAACTCCACCACCAGGTGCCTCAGTGTGTTTTCATTATAGAAGCAGCTTCAACTGGAGGCTGACTCTCATCTGATTCCTGTTTTCCAGTCCGTCCACTGCCGTCACGCCGACCTCCACCTCCACCGCCAGCCGGCTGGGCTCCACCCAGGTGCCCACCACTCCCATCACCCCCCTGGCCACGTCTTCACCCTCCCCCACAGCCTCCACCCTCTCCATCCCTGCTGCGACCGCCGCTGCAGCCGCAGCCAATCCCACCCAGCCCATCCAGCTGAGAGACCTGCAGAGCATCCTGGCCACCATGAACGTCCCAGCCAGCAGCCAGGGAGGTGAGGAGGGGAACATCCATCCATCCAATTATCTGATCATCCATCCATCCATCCATCTGATCATCCATCCATCCATCCATCTGATCATCCATCCATCCGTCTATCTGATCATCCATCCATCCATCTATCTGATCATCCATCCATCCATCTGATTACCTCATCATCCATCCATCCATCCATCCATCCATCCATCCATCCATCCATCCATCCGATTACCTGATCATCCATCCATCCATCCATCCATCCATCCAATTATCTGATCATCCATCCATCCATCTGATTACCTCATCATCCATCCATCCATTCATCTGATCATCCATCCATCCATCCAATTATCTGATCATCCATCCATCCGTCCAGGTTTTTTTTTCATTTAAATATTTACCTTAGAGTAAATATCTTGTGTAACTTGGTATTGAACCTTTTGATTTATACTTAAATAATTGACCAGAAAGAAGTGATTAAAAATTAGATTTTCAACCATCCAATCAGAAAAATGCCTCATTAATAGTTTCTAAAACATCAAATTGTGTAAAACCCAAACAGCTGCTGCGTCTCACCACAGCGCTCAGCGGCAAAAGCCTGACGTTTCTCAGATTTTTATTAAATTGGTTGATAAAAGCTTTTAATCATCAGAATGTCCGTTTGTTTACGACGGCGTTTTGTGGTGAATTTGTAGTCAGAAAGGGAAAAAGGATTTCAAAAAGGTTTCGCTGTACAAAAAGATAAAAACCAGTGTTGGTGTGTTTGCTTCTTGCAGTGGACCTGGCCAGTGTGTTGACCCCTGAGGTCATGGCTCCCATCCTGGCCAACCCGGAGGTGCATCAGAGGCTGATGCCCTACCTGCCGTCCGGCGAGTCGCTGCCGCAGAGCTCAGAGGAGCTGCACAACACGCTCAGCTCGCCTCAGTTCCAGCAGGTGCAAACCTCGTCCTGCGGCCAGGAATCAAAACCCCGAGCTCGGCTCGCTTTTGTTCACCTCTAATATTTGTGCTTGGTTTTGTGTCTGTTCAGGCTATGAGCATGTTCAGCAGCGCTCTGGCGTCCGGCCAGCTGGGGCCTCTGATGAACCAGTTTGGTCTCCCAGCAGAGGCTGTGGATGCCGCCAATAAAGGAGGTCAGTCTCTAAACCAGAGGTGTCCAAACCTTTTAATGTTCTCCAAAATCATCAGCTTGAAAGCGGGTCAAAGGAAAGTTATTTTTAAAAACTAAAATCACCAACAATAAACTAAACATTTTAACTTTGTTAATCTTATTATTTCAAGCAAGTTTTTAAAAACAAAACGCATAACACTTTATTTGAATGAACATGACAAATAACCAAGAATAAGATAATTAGCTTACCTCTACTTTTCGTTTTGAAAAGAAGTAGGAAAAACTGAGCACTAAAAACTAATCATCATAAAACACTTTCTGCATTTAGCCAAGTTTTAATACAGCAATTAAAAGCAGATTTAGGTGTAATTTGTTGCCATGACAATGGAAGGAAACCAAAAGCAATAATCACTTTGTGATCATTTTTGTAAATGGATTTTAATTTAAAACTTATTTTATTTTTTATTTATTTTATTTCCTTTATTTAACCAGGTAAACCCCATTGAGATCTAGATCTCATTTTCAAGGGGGACCTGGGCAACTTGTAGTTTTGTCCTGATTTATTCTTGAATTGTGGTCAGTGGGGCCACATAAAATCAGTCCAGGGGCCGCAAATGGCCCCGGCCCCCAGTTTGAACACCCCTGCTCAAAACGTAATACAGTGAATCATGGCTTCAAATGTTTTTATGTTTCCAATGAAATTAAAAAAGATTAAACTGTAATTTTTACCCCAGAATAAAAGGATTACCATCTGTACTTTTTTGAAAACTGAGATTTTACATTAAAACATTAATTTAACATTTCCCTAACCTGAATAATCTGTGGAATCTCTACAATATTTATAGTACTAACTGGTATTTTGTTTGGTCTTCATTTATTTTTATGCTACACTAGCACCACCTGCTGGTAGGTGCTGAAGCATCAACAGTGATGGTGCACTTTGCTCATTTATAGAGACTCATATAGTCATATTAAACAAATTAGATTATACTTTCAGATCAGGATTGTTTCAGATTAAAAGTTCTTTTTAAAATAATAACTTTCATTTGAAATAATTGAATAAGGTAATTTATAATAAGGTGTAAAATACTTTATTATCCCAAACAGATTGCTGTGGATGGTGATGCTGCTGGCAGGAAGAAGCTCCACTAGCAGTCAGTGTTTTGCAACAAATCAGAAGAGGCCTCTGATTGAAGACAGTTGTTTTATGGCATGATGTGCTAACGGCTCATTTTCTGGGCAGCAGAGGCGATATTCCACAGTAACATGTCGTCGTTGGAAAGTGCTGCTAATCCATCTCATTTGCTTTTGCCGCTCCTCTTTAAATTTCTGTCTGGACGAACTGTGAGAAAGACGCTAGAGTCTGGGATGTGACTCGTACTCGTTATGGCTGATAGAAGAGATTGTTTCGATTTACTCGTTTTTCCTTTATTTCTTGCTCAGTGTTTTAACCTCGTATTCAAAGATGTTTTATTTAAATTAATACTATTTGCTCACGTTTCCTTGTAGATGTGGAGGCTTTTGCCAAAGCCATGGAGACGGAGACGAAGTCAGACCAGGACAGCGACTCCAAAGACAAGAAGGACGACGACGAAGACATGAGTTTGGACTAAATGCTCCTTAAAGAAAGCTAACACTATTATTTATAACTATTTATTTACCTGTTGCTGCTTAGTTTCTGTTACTTAAAGATCAGGGGCCTCATGCATAAAGCGCTTGTGCGTGCAAAAAATGTGCACCGTCATATTTTACGCACAAGTCGGCAGGTATAAAAATTAACTTTTTGTCAAGAGTTTGCGTAAATATACGCACACTTTTTCACTAGCGTGAAAATGTGCGGCAGCCACGCAAATTTTTTCTGTGGACAATATCAAACTTACAAAGCATCAAAACTCACCTAAAGGCACTGAAATCTGACGACATTGTTATTTAGACCAAGAAGCACCAAAACCGATGTTATTTCATGATTTTAATATTTTATTGTTTAAATGTAAACGATGAAACTGAACCGCATTTATCCTCGGACAATATAACACGCACACTCAATGAAGAAAATAAAAATAGAAGGATGTGAAAACTTCACTCGAATGTAAATAGTAGTTTTCCTCAGTTTTTGTCTCATAAAGATGTAACGTGTCGGTCTGAGCCGAAGCGCATGGAAAGCATCTATGGGGTAATTTAATTCTGACTGGAAAAGGAAATGGGTTGGATCATCAGATTAACTCAAACCTGCCGATTAAAAACAATCAACAGGTTTGATTATTTTTAAGGTGTGTATCATCACACATGTTCAGGTAGCGGTGACCTGCGCGAAGGTGGAGCGTTTGGCTCGGGTGGAGAACATCGCCAAGGGTTCAGAGGGAGCGATTGGTCATATTGATCTGCTGGGAAATGTTGTTGGTTTATGAGCCTTTAGATTAATCCAGACTGATCATCCTGGATCTCTGAGCAGAACTTAAAGAGCCGTACGGTACCGGTACCGGTCCAGCTGCAGACATCCTTCAGCCGAGCCGCCCGCTTTGTGAATGCGCCTTTCTGGACAGAAAGCATCTTTATTCTCTAAATGTACTTCTGCACATGATTCCACTATTTAGAATAAATGTCCACTTTCCTCCGACGCTGGTCTGCCCGGCTGAAAGCGCAGCCGTTTATTTATTTTGATTTTTTTTTCCCTCTTTAAAATTTATTTTTATTTTTGTGAGGTGACCTTATGTGTCCTGAAAGCACCTTTTAAATAAAATATATAATTATAAATACTTGTACTGCTACAAACAAGGACGTTGCCATGGTTACTGCCTCACATGGTGGCAGACTTCTGGATATTTATACTAATTTGTATTTATGGGCGGACCAGCTGCTGTGCTCGATTTCCCGCAGATTGGGATGCACAAAGAAAAGGTGTGCGGCCACCACATGCGTGCGCACGGCTTTATGCATCCGAATTTTTTCGTGTGCCGCACTTTTCTAAGTTTTTCCGCACGCCAAGTTTTAGTGTGAAAACTGTGCAGGCTTTATGCATGAGGCCCCTGCTGTGGTAACTGTTGCTCCAGTCCCACTGATCCCATCTGTAGACATGACTCCATGTCTGTCTCACTGTGTTAACGTGTCCTTATCCCAGGAGAGTCTAAATTAAAACTTTGATTGATGCATTAATGACTCGCATTGTTTTGCAACAGATTGGGTGAAGCTCGTCTTAAATTGGATTAAAAATCCATGAATTATCTGCTTACCTGAGATTAGGTGGTAGTGGCAGCAGCTCCAGGAGGGAAAACCAGACATTTGATATTTAATTTTATGTAAAGGGGAAGTATGTGTTCTCCAGGCACATAGTGACATTTTATAGTACAATCAAATAACGTTATTACCTTCAGTTGTTATAAAAATGCTACATATTTCAAGTATGACTTAAAAGAAATTTGACTTTGTAATTTAACTCCTTGAAATTGGGCCTCTGTCTCTTTAAAAACTCCCGTTTCTGCCTTCAGGAAGTCATCACAACATGGCTCTTTTATTAACCCTTTAACATTTTTACCAGCGTTTCACTGAGAAGTAGCTCCTGTAATGAGCTCAGCTGATGCGCAGTTCCACCAGGTGTTTGCTAATTGCTGCCGGCTAGTCTGAAGGAGTTTTGTGGCAGAGCTGAATGGTTACCATGGAGATTTGGGGGCAAAAAAGATGATAAAAATACAGTTTTCCAATTAAGCTTTTTTTGTATTAGACCAGAGAAACTTTCTGTTCATAATCAGTCCTGAAATATTAAACAGTTATCATGCTAGATTTAAACATATCCTACAGATTTGCATGTTTATTCCAAACTCTCTTTACTGCATCTGACTGACTCGTGTCTAAATTAGGTCATGATTATCTGGAGACGCAACATTTGAGCGACGCTGTGGGACAAAATAAAAACAGACTAGAACCATCATGTTTGGATAGTTTTACTGATACTGTGGTTTTTCCAGGCACTTTTTCACCAAATTCACACAAATGCTAAAATCTGAGGAGATACTGCTGCTGGGTACAACGTTAAAAATCCACCCATGTGCACTGAAATCTACAATCAGGTGTTTTCCATTAACCTCCAATGGAACAACTTCTTTGGGTTGGATTTTAGGAGCTACTGAAATGAATTTAAATTCCTGAGAACTGAAAGACTAAAACGAAACAAATCCCTGCAGAATTACATCAAACAGTAAATACTACACAGACGTTTGTCTAAATGTGGTATTACAGCACATGAGGACACCACCACCAGAGTCAGAGCTGCCACAATAACATCCTGTGTTCAGTACAAATATGAGACAATGAAACAAGTTGATTAAATGAAATTAAAGGTCTCTTCTCAGCCTACTGAGTTCTGTTCTCACAGCTAAAAATGCTTCACAGTGTCAGAAACCCAACTAGAAAATATGTCGTTTGCAGTTTAAATACAACAGCCTGTAGAATAAAAATCCACAAAGCTACATCTCTGTTTTTGTCTCTAAAAACACACAAATCACAGCCACTACTACGTGTAAATACAAGTTAAGAACATCATGGTGTTTTAAAAAAGATGCATCACAAGAAACCTAAAGTAAAAGCACATTTAATGTGCTGAATGAACATCTCTAACATAGAGCTCATGACTGAATCTTCACGTACAGACAGACATTCGAGACGCTCACGACCTACATACAGTGTTTGACAAAGAATGTAAACGATTCCCCCCCTCCTCACATTTAAAATAAATAGAAAGAATAATTTATTTCAACAGCACAGCTTATAAAAGATGATGGGTCCCGTCTAACCCTGCTGCACCAGGCGGCGGTAGTGCGGCATGACCTTGCTCTCTGGGAGGTACAGGCCCATCTCCAACGCCACCAGAACCGGGAACTCCAGAGCAATCAGCTCCCGCCGGTTGATCCGGAAACGCTCCTCCAGCTTCTGCTCAAAACGCAGAGGAAAAGTTTCAGGTACCGAGAACACGACCCTGGTGGACTAATCCAGTCAAACCAGGACAGAGAAATGTTTACAAAGTGTTTTAAAAGGCACACACTTCAATGTGAGTTAGAGAGTTATTGATTTAGAAAGGAGAAAGAGGAACAGAGTAAAAGAAAACAGAACAGAGAAAATGAAAGCATAAAAGACAGAAGAGAAAGAGACAGAAAAATATCTGAGAAAGGAAGTAATAGAAAAATAGAGATGAAAAGAGAACAAAAAGATAGTAAAAGGGAAAAGAGAAAAATGGAAAAGAGACTGAAAAAGTAATCTTCAGAGTGTTTTAAAGGTTAAAATAAATACAAAAGCCTTTTTTAAAATACAGACTTTAAAGTTTTAAAACCTTTAACAATCTTAATTTGTATATTTTTAAAAACTGCATCTCTTTTCCTTCCCTCATAAAATCCTAATTAAACGTATTAAAGTTTGTTTCTGCGATGGAAAGGGGGGTGTACATACTTTTTAACAATCACTGCATTTGATGTTGAATTTCACGACTTTGTCGTTCGGCCGATCAAACGTAAGAAATCGTTTCATTCAACAAACGGCATGCCGGGACTTTGAACCCCGTCGCCATGGTTACCGAGACAACGCAGCCTCCGTTTGTTTGAGTTGCAGCTTTCATTCTCCTGCAGCAGCCGTTGCCATGGAAACTACAGGTGCAGCAGCCTAAACCAATCAGCAGTGGAGATCCTGGGAGAGTTTTGAAGCTCAGTTTGAGGAAAAACGCGTCAGAAGTGGAGATCATTAGATGATCTGCAGAGGGAACCCTGCTGCGTCCGACAGGCTGCAGAAAACACCCGACTGGGTGGAGTACATAAACTGATATAAAAACAAAGTTAACGCTATGATTTTAATGACTCAGGCTGTTATTTTTATAGGGTTAAACATAAGTTCAGTGTTTTGCTGCAAATTTGCTTTTAATTAACTAAGATGACTCAGTTACTGATGTGTAAAGAAACATTTAAAGCCTCTATTCCACATTTTATTTCCATTCAGAAATCTGATTTTTCTTCATTCTCAGAGACAAACATATCTGTTAAAGTAAAGGCAACAGATAGTTTCCACTGTTTCTGTTTTATGAGCTGATCGTCTGTGCTGCAGTTTTTAATTAGAAACAACTAATCAGATTAATTGCGATGAACTGATTAATCGATAACTAAATAAGTGAACGATTATTTCAACAATCAATAACTGGAGTAGACACTCTAAAATATGCCATTTGCTGAAAGAACATATTCAGAGCTGTAATTAAGACAAAACTGTGCAAAAGATGTAAAAAAAACATTCCTTTATCTTTAAATATGTTCCACCTAAAACTCCTAAAGTGGCATATTTTCAGCTTCACCTGGTACCGATTCTGTAAAAACAAAACATAAATCTTCTATTAAGCACTAAAGCAACAGATTAGCAATTCACTGAACTGATGTTAAGTCAAACAGAAAGGCCTGAGCTTCTCAAATGTTGATGTTAGAAGTGGTTATTTTAGCTGCCTTCGAATCCTTTGCTGCAAATTATCAAGCCTTCACCAAAGGAATGATATGATACAGTATTTCAGACAACAAGATGTTTATTTTCTTATTTAAAAATGAGCTAAATGGTTTGTTTATTTGCATCCTTTAATATTTCTATAATACTGTATAAAAAACTGAAGTGGTAAAAGAAAAATCTGTAGAAAGTGTTTTTATGCAATTGTCGATAATTGATACAATAATCAATTACTAAAATAATTGTTAGTTGCAGACATGTTTTCAATTACGACGCAAGTTGTTTTGTGAGCAATCCAGCTTAAAAAAACGAAACCAAGCTGCAGCTCCTCCTCAGAGTCATGATGATGACTGAACACATATTTCTGCCTGTTGCTGCACCAAAACATTTTGAGAAAGTTGCGAGGATTTTTGTTAAAAAGAGCCAGATTTTTTTGAACTACAAGGTTGCTGATGAAGCCTGGTAAATTGATGTAAATTTGATGCGCATAAACCTTTAAACATCTTTACATTCTCTGGTTCACCACATAAATAAGACAAGTCTTTCAGCAGACGGCCATCTTTGTTACAGATTCCTAAATACACAATAACATGAAGTTTAATTTAATTTTTTCTCTTCAGCAGCTCTTAAATTGCATTTTGTTCAGATAAACTACACAGGATAATATTTCTACAGAACAGGAGCCACACAGAAGCTGTTTAGTAAAAACCCCTGAGGTGAATGAAGAATTCAAGGTCTCGTTATTAAAGGTTCTGCAGTCTTTAAATCAGATCCTGTTAGCGCCCTTAGCGTGTTGACTCACATCAATGAGCTGCTTGACTTCTGGTTTCCGCAGATCGCTGCTGATCTTCGCAGCCAGCAGAACGCACTCAGCCGCCACAAGCTTCCTGTTCTGCTTGTTGAGGCGACCTTGCAGCACCAGTTTCTCAAAGTAAACGAAGGCCATTGCTATGGTGACCGGCTGCAAGCCGTACTCTTCGCTCATGGCCCTCATCTCCCTCTTCAGGCTGGCAGAGAAGAAGAAGAAGAAGAAGAAGTCACAGTTACTCCATTGTTTGCAAAGAAAGAGCGAGTTGTATCAGCCGGAACTGCAAAAACACAAAACTATTTTTGGTCTAGTGTCTAGTGCAAATATCGAATTTTAAATAAGACAAAAATGAACTTTTCAGCAACATATAGGAGCTTTTTTTTAGGTGAATAATGATGAAAAAGTACAAGTTGCATTGGCAGATTATTTCTATTATAAAATAAATATTTTATTACAAGTGAAATAATCTGCTACTGGACTTTTTCATCAATATTAAGGAATTATGTTAGTTTTGTTTAATTTCAAATGCATTAACATATTTATACTAGAAACTACACCAAATTTAGATGGTGACATTTTGTGCTTTTGCAGTGAGACCATGTTGAGAGAGGACGATTCTTAAACCACAGAAGAAGAAGAGAAGCACCTTCTTATCTTGCTCAGTGTCAGCTTGATGTGAGGAAACTTCTCCTTGAAGGTTTCATTCATGTCCTTCTTCAGATCCGACGGTTTCACGTATTCAATAATGGTCGTCTGCAGAGACGGGAAACAAACCAGCAGCTCAATACAAACCTGCTGCTAAGTGGTGTATTCTCTCTTTCTCACACACACACCCACACACACCCTCACACAGCTGTCTTTGTGGGGACTTTCTATTGACTTCCATTCATTTCCACACCCTAAACCTTATCCTAACCCTACCCAAATCTCAATTCACACCTTAGTCCTAAATCTAACCCCTGACCCAAAACCAGCGTTTCCCCTTGTGGAGGCCAGGCTTCGGTCCCCACAACGTAGTATGTGTCAGGAAAATGGTCCCCACAAGGTATTACAAACTAACGCACACACACACTAAGGGCTAAAGGTTGTTGCCATGTGACACAACAAAGATATAGTATCACATGAGCACGGCATAAAGGGGATATTCTCTCTCCAGAGGTTGTAAAGACTCGGCGGACTGACTGAACGATTTACAAGTCAAATAAAACCATGTCCTGATTTCTGCAACCAAGCTCAGAAACTCTCACAGATGGTAAAGAGAAACCAGGATACGACCATCTGTATGACTTATATTCTGTTCATATTGTGTTTTACATGTTTCGCTCTTACAGATCAACTGATATTGTTTGTTTGTCACAAATTTTAAAGGGGACATGTAATGCAAAATTAACATTCTGCACGTTTTTTATACATCATTTGGGTCTCAGTTGCTTTTAAAAACAAACCAAGTACTTAAAAAAACAAATCACCCAGCTGTTTTTTGGCAATAAGTTAATATTTTTTTGGAGTCTGGAAAATGAGTCATATCAAAAACCTTCTCATTATGTCACATTCAATGGGCACTGTCTCGTTGCCTAGCAACCTAAGCCAAGCCAAGCCCGTTACCTAGAAACCCAAGTAGAAGTCTAGAATGTTTGGTCACCTGGCTTTAGCGCTCTAAGCGCTAAAGAAAAGAAAAAAAAAAGGAAAAAAAAAACTCTAAGCTACTGGAAAAGACAAGAGTTTTTTGTTGACTGCCATTTAGAAACCACTTGCTGCATTCTAGTTGGTTGTGCAGGAGCCTCTATTAATGCTTTTCAAAGATGTACGGTTGTATAATTACTCATCTGTTTGCAGCCATTTTCACATGTGAGTGTAAACATTGCGTTGAGGGATGTGGCCAGCGGCTGCTTATTTGGATTTAAAGTGACAGGAGGCCTAAAACAGCTCATCCTGAAAGGAGCTCAAAACAGGCAGAACTGAGTAAACCAAAGTCTGATTATCTAGGAATAATATTGTGCGAAAAATGTAATAAACATGATTAGTAAAGCCCACAGACCTATCCTAATCTGACCAAACATGCCAGAGCTCTGTTTCGGTTGCTTGGTGATGAACTGGGCTCAGCTAGGGTTGCTAGGTAACGGCGCAGTGACAGGAGGTTTTTGAAATGGCTAATTTTCCAAAAACAATAACTTATTGCCAAAAATGGCATGGTGTTATTAGAAGCAGCAAATGGGATTACAAAAACGTTTAAAATGTGAATTTTATATTATAGATCCCTTTAAAAACAAACAAAAGTTGATCATTTAACAATTCAACTCAGCCTCTTGTGAGGATTTGTCTTCACTTTTCTTCAAACTGCAGGGGAATTAGATTTATTTTAACTCTATAATCTAATTTGATAAATTCACTCAAAACTTCACTAAATAATTCAAATGTAATTTGATTCCTGCAGCGTTTCTAATAAAAAATAAACAGTTTAACACCTTTTCTATTTACTTCCGCAGAGATAATCGGGAACAGAAAAAGAAGCTGCAGCTCCGCTCACCACATACGATGCAAATATCAGAACCCTTTTATGTCTCCCACACGGCCACCGGGGGTCACTGAGCAGGTTGGGGTCATAATCCCCGACCTCCTCTATGTCTGCAAAACAGAATCCAGAGAACCGTCAGAGCTGGGGGGAAGTGTGTGTGTGTGTGTAAGCTTGGAGTCATACATGGGTCTTGCGGTGTGCCGCTGTTCGGACGAGCAGGGGTGAAGCCTTTTTGCCCGTTGCCACGGAAACGACACTGAGGGGTCTGGGATGTGCAGCTCTCCAACATGCTGATGCTCTTCTGCCTCACCAAGGCGTTGGTCGGGAACAGAAACTGAGCGTACGACACCGTCTGAAAACCAGAAATCGTACCGTTTATTTTTTTTATTTTTTCAGTTATTCTAATTACTAAACTAAAACTTTTATAAGGATTTTAAAAAAACAAATATTGGATGCTAAATGTTGAATTTTTTATGAATTTTCTCCAGTTCACACAGGGTCACACCTATACAGCTCAGATATTTACATACAGATGGGGGCCGCAGCTAATGATTATTTTAGTAATCAATTATTCTGATTATGTGACAAAAAAAAGACATTCTGCAGATTTTTCACTAAAGCTTATTTTATAAATTCAAAAATGTGGGTTGGACAGACAGACGGTTGGTTAGTTGGTTGGATGGATGAATAAATGGTTGGATGAACGGACGGATAGATGGACAGATGGATGATGTGCAGATGTACGGCTGGTTGAATGGATGGTTGATGGCTGTATGGATGCATGATTGGTTGGTTGGTTGGTTGGTTGTACGAATGGTTGGATGGATGTTGCTTGGTTGGTTGGATGTACGGTTAGATGGATGGTTGCATGGATGATTGTATGGATGGTTGGTTATACGGTTGGTTGTACGCATTGGATGGTTGTACGGTTATCTGTACAGTTGGATGGTTGTACGGTTGGATGCTTGGATGTACGGTTAGTTGGATGTACGGTTGGATGTGCGGTTGGATGTACGGCGGGTTGTAGGGCTGGAAGTGCAGTTGGATGTACGGCTGGTTGTACGGTTTGTTGTACGGTTTGTTGTGCGGTTTGTTGTGCGGTTGGTTGTACGGCTGGATGTGCGGCTGGATGTGCGGCTGGTTGGATGTGCGGCTGGTTGGATGCGCGGTTGGATGCGTACCTTCCCGGTGGCGCCCAGCTCCACTCCCTCCAGCGACGGCAGCAGGTCAGCAGCCGCCACAGAGGACAGCCTCTGTCTCTGAGCGTCCAGCTTCGGGTCACTGTTCACAAACACACAAACATTTCTACGTAATTCTCGGCGCCGACCGGGCTCTCCTCTGAGAACGACGTGGGTCAGACGGGTGGTGATGAGAACGTAAAAGTGAGGGTGGGTGATGTTGCTCCCTGCTGGGAGGGGAGGAGGTAGCTGCGTTCTTAGTACCTGAGGTGAGCTCTCTCTCCATAGGGCAGCACTGAGAAAGCAGCATAAAGCGACCGCTTGGTACAAATCAGCATGATCCTGCAGGACACAGCGTGAACAGGCAGACAGAACAGATGGAGTGTCAGTCTACAGACAGCAGCGACAGGAACTGCCAGGATACACACCACAGACATCAGCTGCAGTGACCAGGGATGGGCAATCATCCTGAGAGGCCATGGGAATTTAAATTTATACGCAAAACATGACTGAGATAAATACTAATCAAATTTAATGTTTTTCTCCGTAAGAGCAGAAACCAATGGCAATATCGAAGCCCTTACATTACTCTACGGGCTGCAGTCACAACGATTAATCGGATTAATCGTGATTAATCCATTATTGAAATAATCGACAACTAATTTTGTAATTGATTGATTAACTGGAAAAGACTCAGAAAAATTACAATTTCCTTAACAACATATTCAGAGCAGTAGTTAAGCCAAAACTGTACCAAAAAAAATAAGCAAAGTTTTAGCTGGGAATGCCCGATATATCAGTACTAACATCGTTATCGAATGATATTAGTCATTTTTAATATATTGCATTGGCCCAATAGATAAAACTGGGCTGATAGTAACCTCCAATATTTATTTCCATCTTGTTGCCATCTCTTTCTGGTAATTTAATTTTTTGACCAAAGGTGTGAAAAAGGTAGAGAAATATATATATAATACCAGAAAGTATTGATTATCGGCCATAACAGCAATTCTGATGATAAGTATCGATATTGGCCCAAATTTTCATGCGAGTGCATTCCTAGTTTTAACTTCATCGTTTTATTTATTTCTTGAATAAATGTTTTCTTTTGTTGTTATTTTTTACTTATTTTAACAGAACTGTGTGAAATGTGTTTGTATCGGTGGGGCGTTTTGTGTTTTCTGCTTACTTACTTGAAATTTAGCTATTGTGCCAATTCCTGCATAATTACACTGCCATGAATTTCAGTAATGTTGATTAATCTCTATTAAAGCACCTTCTGCTACGAAATCATTCAAAATATAATCACCAGATTAGTCCAAACAGAAATGATGTTTACTCTGAGTTTCTCATATTTTTTTTGCTGCCTTTGCTACAAACAAAGCATTCAATAAAGGATTGGCATATTACTGCATTTTAGGCAATAAAATGCTTATTTTCTTATTTAAAAAGTGAATTGAATTATGTGTTAATTGCAGCTTTTAATATATTTCTAATATTGTCTCAAAAAGTCTGCAGATTATGGCAAATTTTTAAAATCCGAATAATCGATTAATCGTCAGAATAATTGATAACTTAAATACTTGCACAACCCAATCAAACAACCACCAAAATAGACTTTAAATTAGCATTTACCATCATGCTAATTTGGTAATTAGCATGATAAATGATATCATTTATCATGATAAATGATATCATTTATCATTTACTGTGATAAATGATAAAAACATTTATCACAGTAAATAAATGTTTTGTTGGACGTTTAGTTCGTATCGCCCATCCCTAGCAGTGACACAGAAATAAGTCACAGAGCCACATCTAGAGACGGTCACTAGTGAAGCTACACGGCTGTGAAAAACCACTGAAAGCAACGACACCCGGCTCATTTTCACCATCACAGTCAGTCACAGAGCCAATGACGAGATCTGGATCTTCAGATGAGATCTGGATCTTCAAAAAGCGCCAAACACCAACCAGCCTGGGGTTCGATATTCAGAAAGTCTTCAGCAGGTCAACTGAAGTCAAGTCACTCTCTTAAAATGCTGTTTTATTCATTTTTTTTAAATTTATGCACGTTAATAATTTACTTTTTCACAGAAACGTGAAGCATGAATTATATATTTTTTCCTCCATTTATGGAGGACTTTCTGAGGGAAAGTGTCTCTGTGCTGAATCCTTGTGTGTTCAAATTTCTACTGGAAACATAAAATCTATGAATTTCACCATAAAGTCTATTGGTAATTATTACATTTAAAACACTAAAAAAACAACATTGTAAGCTGCATAAAGGAAAAGTCAACCTGTCAATGCAAAGAGTTTAACTATAAAAGCAGCTGTATTTTAAAAGAGAAGCACTCTGCTAATTTTATTGTTGTTTTTTTTATTTGTAACATAAAGGCAGAGAGTTTTATTTTGGTTTAATTGAATCAGAGAAGCAACAGTCTTACTGCAAGATGTTTGTCTTACCAGATGAAACTGAAAGAGAAAAAAGGTGCAGAAATTTTCTGTTTCACTTGCACAAATTTCAAACTTTTATTTGCCATCAGTGAAATTTAGAACAGACAGCAGCTAATCATAATAAAAGAAATGGTAAATAAATTTTCCAAATTTGTACTTTTTTATACATTACAGTTTAGGTATTGTTTTCTATTCTTTATCCACTGTTAATTATAGAAAGGATACTTTAGTCTTTTTATTTTACTGTATAACGGAGCTGAATGGAGATTTAAAAATGAATATATGTACAGAAGAATTGTGATTTTTGTGCAGACTGGAACAAGCTGGGATAGACTATAAATGGTATTTATATTTATAATCCGATTCTAGAAATTTGTCGCTCATGATGGGATAGACTTTGTAAACTTTCATTCGTCATTTTATTGTTTAGACGTTGCATGTATGGACAATTAGTCCCTCTTGTTCTGGATGCTGTGAAGCAGGAAGGATTTTTCTCTTACTTTTTTACTTAAGGATGTTTGTTGTGATGCGTCACCATGGCAACAAGGTATTGTTTTTACAAGTGGAAGCAGCTGATTAGCATCTCAAAAGCTCAAATAAAATGTGAACTATGACCCCAAATTTATCCTTAAATGTATCCCGTTTATCCCAAACCGTCCCTTTAATTGATCATGTCCCCTACTCCAACATCTCTGAGGCGGCAAAACCAAATTAGGTGGATTAGCAGTGAAATATCATCTCTGCTGTCCATAAATTGAGCTCTTAGCATGTCATGAGACTGCCATGCAGCAACAAGCGGTCTTCAGTCAGAGGCCTCTTTAGATTCGCTGCAAGACTGGCTGCTAGTGGAGAGCCTTCCTGCCCACAGCATCACCATCAACAATGACTCTTTGAATGATATTTAACTTCCCTTTTGGAATAAATAAAGTATTTTTTAACTGAATTTTTAGCTGCCATCTTTGACATGATGTGCAAACCTGATAAAGTGAAGCATTAAAACAAATTAAAACCAATAATGATCAGAATTGTTTTGTTAGTTAATTTGTTAGTTAAGTGTTTTGTTAGTCTATTAAAAATTGTCTAGAAGTGTTTTTTTTTTGTGATCTTGAGACTGAACTGCTTTGGTAAAGAGACACAGGCTGGAGGCAAATCAGCTGAAACACAACGCATAAACAAACACATTCTGACTCTATAGAGCTTCTGTATGGAGTAAAATGTGGAGAAACTAGTTCCTCCCAGTCTTTATGACACCACCACAACCAGTAAATGTACAAAACACCGGCTTTAGCTCCTCACAAGACAACAATGACATGCACTCTGCAGCCTCTGCTGTAAAAACCTGCCAATAAACACCCAGAGCTTCAGGGCTGACAGGAATCTGCTGGAGTTTGAGGTCTTTA
This sequence comes from Poecilia formosa, assembly GCF_000485575.1. NCBI lineage: Eukaryota > Metazoa > Chordata > Actinopteri > Cyprinodontiformes > Poeciliidae > Poecilia > Poecilia formosa. Next base: position 1,106,516 of record NW_006799996.1, read on the forward strand.
ACTTACACAATCTAAACGGGTTCGCTTCCCGTCGGGACAAAAACAGAAACTCAAACCTGTGGGACAGTTTAGGATCACTTAGTTTGCACTCACCGGCAGAATAAACACAAACAAACGAAAGCGTGTGGAGATGAATATGAAGGAGATGATGAGACAAATGAAAAATAGAGGCAAATATCTGTACCAAAATATTCATGACATCCACTTTTCTGAAGTTGTGTGAGAAACCAGCCTAATTGGACACCAACAGCATGTCATCTAAGCCACATCTTGCTTTGGGATAACCTTACCGCTGGTGCCATACGGTGTTAGATTTCCTCACTGCACCTCTTTTGGCTTTTGCTAAGCTTCCAAGGGTGATTAAATTCACTGTGGCAATCCCCTAACAGCAGCTGTGTATCCCGGTTATTTCTCTGCAGCCTCTGTACCAGAATTAATCAGCTTACAACAACTCCATGCAGGAGCATTATGCTGTTGCTACCAAAGCACCTTTATGAATATTACAACAGATTTTGTTTTTCTGTGTTCTGCTCATTAAATGTGATTTTAAAGCGGACGTACCTGCTTCCTCTTGTGTCATACTGCCTCATGCTCTTGATGAAGTGAACTTTCTTTGGCACCTTGGGTCCAGGGGAACCAGAAATGTTCCTCTGCCTGCACAAAAAAACAGAAAGAGACGGCTTTATGGGACGATTTCACAGGAAACCCAAAACATTCATGCGATGCAGCTCCAGGGCCGGCCAAAGGTTAAATGAGGCCCGAAGCAGAATTTTCTTTGGAGGCCCGTAATGCTGGGCAAAATGGCTTGAAAATAAAATGTGATTAATTTTTTTTATACCAAATTTGACTTACGATTTTAACCCATTTTTTTCCTCACTTTTTTTTCTTAAAAAAATTACAAATAACTAGGACTGTCACAATAACAAATTTTACTGGACAATAAATTGTCCCAGAAGTTACTGAGATAAATGATAATATTGCCGTTTTGAGACCATTTGCAGGTAATATAACGGTAATGACAAAATAATGCAAGAACACATTCTCAAAGATCAATAAAATTTAAATTCTGATTAACATTTAACACTTAAACTGAAAAATGCTTTAAATATCCAGAATAAACAACTAATCATGGAGACTAAACAAAATTAATATTGTTGCTTTGAGTACTTTTTCAAGTATTGATAATAGGATAATCATGCAACTTTCCCTCTCATAAACTTAATTTTGTTCAGAACACTCAACACTGGACCTGGTAGATATTTTAAATATCCAAAACAAAACACACCCAAGAACAATAAATAAACAGAAAGTAAAAAAAACTCAGATAACTGAAACCATAAATAAAATGAATTATGAAGTCTCTGTAAATAAAATTGCCCTTCAAAAATATTAATCACCAGAATGGAAGCTCGTTTAAAATGTGATTAATTTATTAATTGGTCATAGGCTTACTAATACCTCGGGGCGGCCTTCAATAGGTTCTGTTATTATTAAAAGTAGATTTATATAAGTATTTGGAAGGTAAGTCAATAGTTTAACATTCAAAACAGTTAATGTAACAGATAATTTATATGGCAGACAATCTGGAGCATATGAGTGAATTCCTTTGGTAGAGCGAATCAAAACCATTTAATACGGAAGTCAGTGGCCCGTTTCGAGGCCCCCAGTGCTCCGTGGAGACACACTGACAACAAGCCTCACCTCTGCCGGGAATCCAGAGGGTTTCCGGTCGGGGCCGGGCTGAGTACGGCAGGCGTTGATTTGGCCCGGGAGCAGGGCTGGTGTCCGCTTGTCAAAGGAGACAGCGGGATACCCGGAAACTGCGTCTCACCCGTGCCGCTGGTCTCTAAAAATACCTCGTTGGGTCCCACAGAATTGGTGGCAGTCGGTCCAGGAGACGTTACCAACGAAGGCCGGACAAGACCGAATCCTCCGGGTAAACTGGAGGACGAGCCGCTCCCTGGTTCCGCTGCGGGGTCTGTCACCTGGTTGACAGGACCTCCGCTATCAGTCCGGAGGAGCTTAACGGCCGCACCGCCCTCTCCGTCCCTGAGTCCGGTCTCCTCACCGGCTTTTTGGTCGGCATTTCCAGTGGTAGGTTGACCCTGAGGTCTTCCATCGAGAGAAATATTGCTGAGGAAGAAAATAGCAGCCCGTCTCCTGAGGGAGTCCTTCGTCTTCCTCCGGTGTTCTCGACGAGCTCTCGTCTGTTTACCGTTACTAGACTGCAGACCGCACAGAGCGGTCGCCATTCTACTCTGAAAATGCAGCTGTTGAACACAAAGGCAACGAGTACCGGTAAATGCAGTTTAGCCACTCCCACTTAGACGTGATTGGTTGTTAAGCTAATTATGCATCTTGAACCTTGAAAATAAGCGTAGGTGATTGGGTACTTCAGAAAATCCCCTCGCTCCCGACAGTTGATTGGGTGTAGCACCGGAAGGGAGGAGTCATGAAAAAAATGTAAATTTTAAAGGTTTTATCTGAAAAATGTGGACCATATTAAATATTAGTCCCCATAAAGTGTTTATTATGGTCCATCAACTTTAGTTTTGAGAACTTAAATGATGATTCCTTATTGTTTTTTTTGATGATGTAGTGACATAGATCAAATATGTAATTTCATAATTTGCACCTTAAAATTGCATTATTGGACTTAATTGACCCTTACTTGCCTCTCACAAAGTCCAGATGCAGACAAAAGTAGGCCTAAATTTAAAAAAAAGTTAGAAACACAAAGAAAGTTGAAAACTAGGCAAAATAAAATGACTTAAATTTGTCAGTTATCTGGCTTTTATTCTAACCACATAAAAGACAGAACATTGCATCGTTGGAAGTTTCATGCCAAGTTATAGACAGATTTTTAGAAACGAATCCATCTGTATGACAGTGAAGTAGAGTGGTAACTATTAATTTGTAACTTATCCACACCATCCTGGGATTTTTAGTTATTTAAATGCTCTGTCACATTAAACTCTTTGCTTGAAAAACAACTCTTCTGAAAATGTGCATGTCTATGTAAAAAATATATCTTGTAATGATGAGGTAGCAAAGTTATGAAATACAGTTTCGTAATTATGACAAGATAGAAAGTCTTGCAGTCAACGTAAATGTGCAACCCTCAAGATAAGCCCAAACAGCTGATAAACACTTCCTTGTATCATAAACCACCAATATCTGACTACCAACTCTTTAATCATTTTGTTTTCTTATGTTTTAAAGTGTACAACTTTAGTTGTTTTGTTTCCATACACTGACTTAACGTTCAGTAGACCTGAAGCCTGTTCAGTCATGTTCAAACAGGATTTCATATCAATGGTAACCATAAAACCAAATGCATCTCCTGTAGCTACTTGGAACCTGTGAATAAGTCAGTTGCATTTCAACCTGCAAACTCAACAGCTTGGTATTTAAAACTAATAACAGTATTTAGTGTGACAGTTTGGCCTGGAGTTTGATCTAGGACTCACAGTTGTTGGGTTGTAAGAATGAAACCGAAAGTGAATTCTTGAAAAATTCACTATTACACATTTTGTCAACATGCCAAAAAGTGTAGTAAGTCAGTTATGTTATGATGTCTGTGATATAAGAACTTGTTCTCCCTTATAACATGGGAAAATCTTTTGTTATACGCAAAATAATCTGCCAGTTTTTCAACGTTTTCATCAATATAAAGGACTATTTACATAATACAAGCTCCTATATCTTGCTGAAAAGTTACTTGTAACTAAGTTAGTTTTGTTTTTTTCTAGTGTATAAAGATATTTGCACTAGAAACTGGAACAAAAATACTTGGTAAGATTTTGTATTTTTGCAGTTGTTTTGCCTTGTAGCAGACATGGACAGTTCGTTAAAATCATGTGTTCAAGAAGGGAACACAAGAAAATATATAAGACACTGGCCCTTTAAGAGTGACAAAAATTATTTCACTGTTTGGCATAATAAAAAATGACATAAAAATGTAATGACACTGTAAATAATGTCACATTTCTGTCCAGATTAGAGGGGAAAACATATGCGATGAAATAAACCACCTTCAATTGTTGCACATCCTCATTCTGACAGCTTGAGTTTTATGAGAACTATGAATTTTATGACGAAAAACAATCATTTTTGTGTAGCTGAACAATCTGTTTCCTAGAATTTCACCCATGAATTTCCAGTTGGACTGGTATCCAGACTCTTTTCCCTGTGTATTAACGAGATGATCTGCATTTGTTTCGCTCTGAGGACAGATGCCATATAACCCTGGAAAACAGCTTCATAATCACCAAACCCAAAGTGTCCCCCTGTGCATTCATGCAGAACTAAGGAAGAGTATCTGCTCCGCTCCTTTAATTTACACGCAGCCGCATATTATCAGTGACGGATGCAATGTGCTTGTTTCCTTCCGGCAACATCTTCTTGGTCACTATTAGGGATTTAGTTTTGGATCTTAGTTTTCATAAACTACAACCTTGCTTTCTAATGTTTAGGCATATATTATATTCTAATTTCACAGATTGTGATTTAAAGGGGCAGTATTATGTATTTCCAGGCACATAATGCCATTTTATAGCACAATTAAGTAATTTTGTTAACTTCAGTTGCTATAAAAATTATATTTATTAAATATGACTTAAAAGAGATTTGATTCTGTAATTTAAAGCCTTGAAATTGGGCATCTGTCTCTTTAAGAAGCTCCTGATCTCAGGAAGTCATCACATTGCTCTTCTTTTAACCCTTTCACAACATTTCTACCAGCGTTGAACTGAGAAGGAGCTCCTATAATGAGCCCAGCTGATACACAGTTCCACCAGGTGCTTGCTAATTGCTGCTGGCTAGTCTGAAGGAACTGCATGGGAGAATGGTAGATTAAAGTATTTCCCAAGCATTCATGAAAGAATCAAGGCAACGCTCCAGGTATGCTTTTGAGGAGTGAATAACATTTTAACACATTGGTGTCCAAACTTTGCCAAAACTAGCAAATTTAAATTACTGATGGGCTACAAAATTTGTTAACTTAAAATTTTGAAAAACAGTTTTTTGTTTTTTTTGTTTGTTTTTTTTTTGTTTTTTTTTTTACATAAAATCTGTACATCATTTAAAATCAAAACATTAAAATGGCTTTGGACTGTTGCCTTAAATTTGGAAACAGAGAATTTCCAAATTTTTGGGTCATCAATTGTTTTCAATCTAGTTTGTGTGTGTGTGTGTGTGTGTGTGTGTGTGTGTGTGTGTGTGTGTGTGTGTGTGTGTGTGTTGTGGTCTGGGGCCAAACAAAAAAATTTCAAGGGCCACAAATAGCCTGTGAGCCACACTTTGGACAAACTTGTTACAACATGATGTAAAGCTCAAAAAAGTAAATTTTATATAATACTGCCCCTTTAACAATCAGGAGGTTTTTGAAACGACTCATTTTAAAGACACTAAAAAAGTTAACTTATTGTCAAAAAATGGCTGAGTGTTTTTTTTTTAAGTGCTAGTCTGTTTTTAGAAGCAGGTGAAACCCAAATGGAAGCACAAAAATGCTTTTTGAATAATAAATCCTCTTGGGGGAATTTTCTTCTATTCAGCCAATTATAAAAGCTTATTGTCTGCAAACACCCTTCAATCTCCATATTCTTCGCATTATTATTTAACTTGTGCAGATATTTGTTTACAAAAAAAACAAAATAAAAACTGAATCTGTCTTTTTATTGTGTACTTGAAAGTACTTTTACTTATAATAACTCCATTTAATTATTTTAAGGTAGGTTGATTAAATAATTGAATTAAGTTTAAACCGTCTGAACATCCTACCAGAGTTGTGATACGTTTGTGGTTTGAATCAGCCAGGAAAAGTGAAACTCAGGTAAACACATTGCTCTTTATTTAAGCAACAATACCACAATGAAATTGTCATCACCTTCTTGTTGATCAGTTTTTGTTTTTATTTTACTCATCAGAACAGAAACAGTCTGGCACGACCAGCTTAAGGCTTTTTGATTCCAGCTCCGTCTCTGAGGTACAGCCTCGCCCAGGTCCTGCCACAACAAGCACTTTTTATGGTTCACTTTATGGTTCTCACATGATGGACTTAAACCTTTAGCACCATGACTACAGCCTGAGCGGCTTCCAGGAAACCGCAGCAGGGAATGCAAATAAAAAAGAAAATAATTTTTAAAAGAGTCTCTGTGGGAGGTGGATTTTGTTCAGAGTCATTTGGGAAAACAAACTGAGATCATACATACAGAACCGTAGCATCTCAGCGACACAGTTTCAGATTAATTACCCATAATCCCCCTGTTCAGTCCCACCATCTTCACTCGTGCTGGTCTGTGAAGCTCACAAACAAATACACACCTCAAAAACACATAATTCATAAATGTCCATTTTCTATCTGCACTAAAGGAAAACAGGCCAGGTAAGAGTTCGGGTCAGAACCTGTTGGGTGTAATTTAAGAAACAAATGTTTTCTTTAGTTTTGGGTTTAAAAACGTCAGACTGAGATCAGATGGTGAACTGGAAAAGATCCAGTTCAGTTCAGTTCAATCTGAGGAAACTAAATCACACAAAGAGATTCAGAGGATCTGAAACACATTATGAACCATCCAACCATCCATCTGCTCATCCATCTGTTCATCCATCCGTCCGTTCATCCAACCATCCATCTGCTC
>NW_006799996.1:1113936-1356065 GCF_000485575.1 Poecilia formosa
TCCATTCAAATATCAAGAACATCCATTTGTCCGCCTGTCTCATCATCCATCCATCCATCCATCCATCCATCCATCCATCCATCCCTGGTTGTCGGAGGTTCCATTTTTTTCTGACTGTTTAGTATTCATATTTTTAAAATGGGGTTAAAATTACTGAGATTTCTGGAAATTTGTTTTTTAATATAAAAAAAAAATGCCAGGAAATCTGCTGCAAAGTATTCAAAGTAAAACTGAATCTTGTGTTTTTACCATCACTACTATCATAGCTTTGATGCTTGGATTTCAAGATTGGGAACTGTTTGTTTTTTTTCTACATTTTTTAAGATAGTTCCTTTAAGAAAGTATCAGTACAGTAACAATAACAAACACCGGTGTCCCTAAAACTTCCTCTTCATTATACAATAATTTACATGTTAAATAATATCTGTCATGTAGCTTTTGCTGCTTAGGATGGGCTTTTATTTGGACATTTAAAGTCCACCACATTTATGCCCTGTAAAAATTATAAAAATCACAACAAATTTGTTTTTCAGTGCATTTTCATTTTTAAAAGAGAAATGAACAAGATAACAGCCCGCTTGTAAACAAATTTTCTTTCAATTTTAACTAAAAAAAAAAAAAAAAAAACAGGAATGTTGAAAATCCTACCAACAGCATGAAAATGCGTAAAAAGCCTTGTAATAAATATTCACACTGTCCAGTTTTTACATTCAGCCCAAATTGTTGCTTTTACACTCCACTCTTCCCTTGCAACGTGACTCTAAGCTACTGAAAAATGACAATAACCAAGAAAACTACCTGTGCTGTGGTTCTTGTGGGTTGTTTGCAGGATTAAATTTTGATCAGCCTCATGTACTCGCTCAGCCGTGTTGTAGCTGCCATAAATAATCCTGCGTGCTTGAAGGGCTGTCTCTGCCGTCGACCCCCTGCAGAGGTTGGTGCTTCCCTCACGGCGGAGGAACTAACATTTCTCTGCCTGCCTGTGCTTTTTCCTCACCTCTTTGTGCCACATCATGACCTGAGAACTGATACAGAAACCAAAGTATGCACCTTCTGTACACCACTAGGGCTGGGCGATATGACTTAAAAAATGAAATCTCCGATCTTTTCATATCAAATCCGACTTCCGATTAGTTCTTTTCTCGCTTTCTTTTCTAAAAGAGAAATTACAGATGATAGAAAATGTTTTTTTAATCATCCCTTAAGATTACCACGGAGTATTACGGTATGAAAATTTTTGTTTAATTACGAGAATATAATCAACGTTAGCTAAAGATACAATTTTAGCAGAAAAAAACATCTTAAAACAAGTCTTCTTAATGATAAAAAAAAACAAGTAGACTAAACAAAATTTATTTAGGGAAAACTTAAAAAGCTTGTCGAGTGTTTATATTTCAAAACAAAACCGCATTAAATTAATTTTGCATCACATCGGACTGTGTTCGGACCGCTGTTATGCTATTCCGCCATCTTTGTTTCTGGATCAAGGGCACCGCTTAAGGATGACTAGTAGCGCCTCTGCTGGATGGAGGCCAAACTACAACACCAGAAGGTTTACTTTATTAATCTGAAACAATTAATCGGCAGTTAATTATAAGTCGTGTAACTGTTTGCATCCCTATTTAAAAGTCCAGCTGCTGATAATAATTTGATGCTCAGCATTTCTCATTTTAATTTTTGTTGTTGTTTTGTTGTGTTTGAAAAACACTACTTTATTCTAGTAATTAAAAAATTAATTTGTGGTCTGGTCTTAATTCTATATAGAAGAGTTGACCTGATTCCAAAATCCAAATAAAACAAGAAACAAAATGGCGGACTTGGGCATGCTGATATCACCCAAGAAGTGGAAAAAAATCTTAATTTTCTACAAATTAAATATTCAAAAATTGACTAAACAGATTTATCGCCCAGCCCTATACACAACATAATTTCTTTTAAACCTTTCTCTTTTTCCAAGCAGAACATAAAGACGCATTCCTCCACCTCTCTTTTCTTCAGCACAGAGAGCAATCGGAGATCGCGGAGCTGAAACAGACTGTGCATTGACAGCAGTTCCTCCTGCCATCTTCACTTTAAGGCGGGATGTCCAGCTGAGTCACAGCAACTCCGGCACATCACACGGTGGTTTCGTACTCCATCACTTCTTTGGCTGTGCTCAGGCAGCGGTACTGAATCCTCGGCGTCACTGGGGCTGCGCTCTCCAGCACCAGGATGGTTTTTCGCAGCCGTCGGTCGATGTAATGAGCGTCCCATGCCGGGTATTTCTTTCTCGGTAGGTCTATTCGGATGACGGGGCCCTCTGTCCTGGGTTTGAGGTGAGGCACAGGGGGCTTGGCGCCCCGCGGAGGGCGCACCTTAAACACGTCTCCGTCCACCCCAGGCTCCCTGTCCAAGCCTTTAGTTCTCTGGAGGGTCCTCGGCGGGCTGCCGACTAGATCCGGCGGGAGGCTGGAGGTCGGCGACGCCAGCACCTCCACGGGAACCTCCTTCTCCGCTATGTAGCCCCACCCGGACATGGAGCCGTCAGGGTGCAGCAGGCAGTAATACACAAACATGAAGAAGGTGCCAAGCGCGTAGCTGCTGGCCACAATGCACACCATGACGACGGCATAGAAGTCCGGGCCGCCTTGACGCTCGGCTGTGCCGCGGTACACGAACCAGGCGGCGGTGAGCGCCACGTTCTCCACGAACACCGTCAGGCTGTAGATGAGCAACCTGCAACGCGTGCGGCCCTCTCTGACGCTGAACCAGCAGAAAATATACACGATGCCCACCATCATGTTGTAGATGATCTCCTCCCACTTGGACATGCAGAAGTCTGTCTCGCCTTGGATGATCCAGAAGGTCATGATGCACCAGTGGGCCACGATGAAGATGCCAAAGTAAAGCTGGAACACGGAGGCGAAGAGGGCGAAGGCCAGCGCCCGGGCACCGATGGTGAACAGGTGCCACAGGATCTGGACCATCACGGCCTTGTAGGTCATGGGGAGCTTGTCGTCTCTTGAGTCCCTCAGGACTTTCTGGTAGGACGAGATCATCCAGGCGAGGGACAGCAGCGAGGCGGAGGCAGAAATCCCTGCAGAGACGGAACAAGAACAGGGTGTTATTAAGGACAACTAGATAGAAATAAAGAGGAGTAATTTACTGCCAAAGAAAAAAATCTGAAATTTTTCGATTAATCTCAGAAATGTTCTAGAAAAAACTTTCTGAAATTTCTGAGATTCAAAAGTGTAAAAAAAAATTTACTTTTGAAAAAAAAAACATTCTTGGAAAGTTTTTTTCTTGAAAATTTCTAAGATTAATCAAAAAATATCTGATTTTTTTCAAAGCAAATTCTGATTCCGATTAATTCGAGAATTTTTCTAGAAAAATAATTAGACATTTCTGAGATTGAAAAGTCAAACTCAGAAATGACTTTTGGGGGAAAAAAAATCTCACAATATTTTGTCCAGAAACTTTCTTAGATAATTCAGAATCAGAAATTGCTTGAAAAAAAATCAGAAATTTGAAGATTAATCTTAACAATTTTCTACTAAAAACTTGGACATTTCTGAGTTGAAAAATTGAAAATTTGTTAGAGAAATCTAGAATTTCTCAAATTTGCTAGAAAAACAAGAACATTTCTTAGTTTGAAAAGTCTAAGATTTGCAAGAGAAAACTCAGAGAATAATAATATAAAACAAGGAAATTTCTGAACTCCAAAAGTGGAAAATTTACAGGAAAAAAACTCTGAAACTTTGAGCTTAATCTCAGAAATGTTTTAATGTGGTGTGATTGAAGCAGCAATTATGCTAAATGAATGTTATATTTATGAAATAGTGGATGAAAGACATTCCAAAAGTTGATGTTCCTTTACATATATAGTTGTTTTGTCTTTGGATTTGCAAAGGGGGTCAGAGGTTAAAGCTCTTTTGGGTAGATGGTTTGAGAACTCGTGGTCTAATTAACACATAAAATCACAGTGAAACACCATGAAGGCTGTGGTCTGAAGTCTGTGATCGTCTTTGCCTTCAAATCCATCAAAGTGCTTGCTAATGGTGTCTGTGGTGTTGGGTCATCGCTCACCCTGAAGAGGTAGAACCTGACTGGTGTGGATCATGATGCTAAGTTGCAGCACCAGCTGAGGAGCGCTCTTCAGGAAGGACTCCAGCAGACGCAGCATGCTGATGTCCGCGCTCTCAAACATCATCCGCCAGTAGTAGTGGCGCCGCTCCGGGTCGCCATGCCAACGGCTCTGCACCCCCAAGTACAAGGCGTGGACGTACCTGAGCGTCAGAGGAAGATTCACATGCCATCATGGTTAGATTTAGAGGCTCAAAAGTCAAACATCTTTTCCTTAATCTCAAAATTTCAGTTTTTTTTTTTTCAAGCAAATTCTGGTAAATCACAGAAATTTTCCAGAAAAAACTTGGAACTTTATGATCTGCAAAAGTCAAAATTTTGCAACAAAACACAGACATCTTCAGATAAATGTCATACATTTTCAAAGGAAGATTTTCTAGAAACCCCCCCAGAAATTTCTGAGATATAAATGTGATGATTTGCTTTAAAAAACTAAGAAATATTGAGATTAATCTCAGAAATTTTCTAGAAAAAAAAAAAAAGGGGGAAATTTCTGAGCTTTAAAAAAAAAAAAAAAAAACTCAGAAATGTTCAGATTAATCTCAGAAATTTTCATGGAAAACAAACTAGTTTCTGAGTTTGAAAAGTCAAAAATTTGCTAGATAAAACTCAGAATGTTTTTAGATTAATCTCAGAAAATGTTTATAAAAAATATAAAAAAAACAAACGCGGAAAGTTTTGAGTTTAAAAAGCTGAAAATTTGCTGCAAAAAATCTCTAAAATTTTGAGACTCATGAGGAAAACAAGCAAATTTCTCTAGCAAGTCTAAGACTTATTTTGTGGTTGAAAAGTCAGAAATTAGCTAGAGACAGACATTTTTAGATCAATCTCAGAAATTAGACAAATGGCCCCGGGGTCTCACTTTGAACATCCCTTTGAAATCCCAGTCTCTCTAAAGTTATGCTTTCTGTGCTGAGATCAGAAAAAAGATGAACAAGGCTGCAGAAAGAGGAAAAACAGAGAACAGATCCAAATTAATGCTGTTTTTAATGCAACATTTCTGAATCCAAATGACAAACTTCACCTTAACAGGACATGTCTGGAGAAACACTGATAAATTTCAGCGCATTGAAGCAGTAAATGTCTCTGTAAATGCCTTGAGAAACAGGGTCAGAAGAGACTCGTGTCAAGGAGACCAGTGAGCCACAAGAGACAGTGTGCAGTGATACATTTTGTCATATTAAAGTCACAACCTTCAGTGGGTTTTATTTGCTTTTCATGTGATCGAAGAACACAAAGGAGTGAGGCATGTACTTTGCAGAAGCAGTGAGGAAAAAAGGATACATGGATAACATCTTTACAAATAAAAGCAGAAAAGATTATTTTATAAGTGCATTTGTTTTCAGTTGGAATTAGCTTCTGCTCATCTGCTAATGCTATAGAAACAGAGCTAATCTTTAGCTTAGCTTTAATGATTTTGCTGACTTTCAAGACGTCTTGCTCACTTAGTTTCCTCTAAATTATTTATCCTATATAAATTCTAAACCTCTAATTTCCCTGGCTGTTTTGTAAACTTTTTTTTCTTTTCGGCATATTGCAACCTGTACGTGATCTTTTCATGACAGTCTGAATAACCCAGATCGGACTTTTTCGAATGTGACCCAGGCTACTTTGACATGTGGTCTGAAATCCGATTCGTATCTGATCTTTTCAAATGTATCGTGTCTGAACGGCCAGTTCGAATGCGTCTGACCTGAACGTCATTGATNTGGCTGTTTTGTAAACTTTTTTTTTCTTTTCGGCATATTGCAACCTGTACGTGATCTTTTCATGACAGTCTGAATAACCCACATCGGACTTTTTCGAATGTGACCCAGGCTACTTTGACATGTAGTCTGAAATCCGATTCGTATCTGATCTTTTCAAATGTATCGTGTCTGAACGGCCAGTTCGAATGCGTCTGACCTGAACGTCATTGATGCTCGACAAACGTCATTATTCTGCGACCTGATACGCGCAAGCGGGAAGAAAAATATCAACCTTGGCGGGTGATAATGAGGATTAAGTTGTTAATTTGCTGGCTCCGGATGGAAAACAACTTTAAAAACACAAGATAGGCTCCACCGTTAGCATCCATGTTTACTTCCCCAAACACTGAGCTCTCCTTCTTCTTCTTCTTTTTTATCGCGGTTAGCAAAACACTAAGCACGCTCTTTGTGACTCTACTGCGCCCTCCACTGCGCATGAGGGACTCTTCTAGGTAATTTGCAGAAGTCGAATATCTTGAGAAATGTGAACAACCACACCAAAAAATAAGGAAAACATCAGAATTGTGTTAACGTAGCCATAGATACACAAGTCTAAGACTTTTTATGGCCTGCAAGACATAAAATTACTGTAACCCCTTTTTTTCTTGGTTTCTTCAACACAAAGCTGTTCTTGAAATGTACACACAACGAGAGAATGGAGCATATGTGCCGTAATGAGGGTCAAAGACTCACAGATGGTTTCATTGCACTCTATCCATGACACAACCCTCCCATATCACATCTCATGTGAGCTGACATTCAGTTCAGGTTGCAGGCCTCAATTGATCCCAGTTCACCTGACTAAATGTGTATCAGTGACAGATCATTCGCGAGTTAACAGCTCGGGGTAAAACACACAGCGCTAATCCTCTTTAACGTTCAGACACACTCCTGCAAGTACGGCACCCACGAACAGGACACACACACACGCATGCACGCGCACACGCACACACACACGCACGCACGACCACACACACACACACACACACACACACACACACACACACAACAGCTTTAATGGCATTACCGGTAATTCTGTGCTGCCACAACGTTTTAATGTGCTCCTGGACACACTCACACTCACTCAGTCTCAGTCTCCGGGCGGATGTATGGGATCAATACTGCTGTCTCAAGAGGAAGGAAGCGAGCGGGCACAGAAAGACACACATTGTGTTGTTCTACAGGTAAATCAAGCCATATGAGTCCAAGTTATCCCTCTCTAACATGACCAAATGCCAAGTATTTATATACATTTGTCTCATAACGGGAATGTTGCCTCACACCCGTCATACAACTGAATGTTTCTCTGAACTGGCAGTAGTTCAAGCCTGTCAAAACCTATCAGAAGACTTCTAAAGTCTGAGCCCCGACTCACCATCACTGACTGAGTTGCTGACCCACAGACCTACTACTGTCCATCTGGGGAGTTTATGGCTACGTGTGTGTCATAAATAGGTTTGGATCTAAATATTGTGATAGAGAAAAGTATATTAACATGCGACTTATAAGTCAAAAAAGGTTGCAGAAATAATCTTATTATTTGAGTGAAAAGGATTAATCGATTCATTTAGTAACTGGTTAATCATTAACGCTAGTGTACAGACTCAAAAAACAGCATTTCCTGAAAGAACAACACACTCAGCGCAGTAATTAAGTCAAAACTGAACAGAAAATTTAAACATTTTTTATTTAAGATGATAATTTACCAAAATAAAGTGAAACTGGACTGAAAAAAATGGTTATTTCTGTAAATACGTTCTGTACAGAATTCCTCAAGTGGCATAGTTTTAGCTTCACCTGGTTCAGATTATGTCAGTAAATCTCCTACTTAACACCTTGTGCTTAATTAATTATTAATTGAATAATTAAAAAAATAATCAACAGGTTAGCTCTAATCTGCACTGATGCTAGTCATGCAGAAAGAGTTGATCTTTTCACATGTTGATGTTAGAAATATTTCCCTGCAGATGAATCCTTTGCAACAGATATATCAAGTACACAGTAAAGGAATGCCATGTTATTGCATTTTAGGCAATAAAATTGCTTACCAACAACAAATGATTTGTCTATTTGAATCTTTTATGTGTGTTTAATATTATATAAAAAGAAACTTGACTAATTAAATAAAAATCCTGCAGTATATGCCCATTATTTGGTCTGATTAATTGTTGGAATAATCACCAGAATACTTGTGTGTTTATAACTTTGCAAGAGGTGGCCAAGGCAAAAGGGAGTGGGTGGAGTTTAATCCCCTTGTAAACTAGGGAGAAATGTCAAACAACACAAAACATAATCATCCTCTTTTGGCACCAAAATGATAAGGTTTAAATAAAAAAGTGGGGAAAGATGTTGGACTTTGCAGATGAGCAGAAAGACCAGAGCTATTCAAATGTTGATGTTAGAAGTATTTAGATGAATCCTTTGCTACAAATGATCAGGCGTTCACTTAAGGAATGCCAGGTTGTTGCATTTTAGGCTATAAAGGGTTTTTATTATTATTATTACTTAAAAACCAAAATTGAATTGTGTATTTTTTGTTTGTTTGTTTTTTTGTAATTAAATGAAAAATGTTCAGAATATAATTTTTTTTGTCTGATTACTCGATTAATCGTCGGGATAATCAATGGAATAATCCATGTGAATGTGTATCTAATTTTCCAAGGAATGGTTGACCCACGGCCGGCGGCCGCGGGGGAGACGGTGGATTTAATCCCCTTGTCCCCTTTGTCCCCTATATATGTCCCCTTTTTGACATTTCCCTAGGGAGAAATGTCAAAAACACAAAACCACATTGGCACCACAATGATTAGGTGGGAAGATATGTTGGACTGAAACACAAAAACCAAAGACAAGGTGTACCGATCTGAACCTCTCGGATCTCCGACTCACCTCCAGACCTGCGCCAGCTGCAAAATGTGAATGAGGGCTTGAAAGACCCACATGAAGGCTCTGCAGCAGCCCCGGACTCGGCCCCCGCCGGTCGGCCCCGGCAGCACCGCGGCGGCCCGGCCAGCGCCCCACTCTCCGCTGTCCTTGGTGCTGAAGTCGCCTCCCTCCGCGCCCGCCGCTGCCGCCACCACGGCCGCCGCCGTGCCGCTCTCCACGGACTCCGTGAAATCATAGGCGAACCACCGAAAGCTCAACACCTGCACGACCACGGACGGGACGATCACAAAGACCAGAGTCAAGGCGAAGCACCAGTACTCCCTCCGCAGGTAGTAGTCGGCAGCCAGCCACAGGTCTGAGGCCCCGTCCGAGAAAAACACCAGCAGGACGCAGAGGGTCCAGCAGAAGTCCTGCAGGCTGTACCGATGCTCGCTCACGCGGCGCTCCGGCGGTGCCGGTTCGGACCGGGCGGGACACTCGGGTGGGATTTCGTTTCGCGGAGAGGCAGGAGCACCATCAGATTTCGCGGCCATGTTTGTTGAGGGGAAGAGATGGGAAAATGATGGAAGCGAGGGGGAGGGGGCGAGCAGCCAGTGGGGCCGCGTGTGAGGGGAGGAGGAGCGGGTAAGGAGGGCGGGAGCCGCCGCTGATCAATCACCGGGTTTAATGCAGATAAATTCAATTTAAAGGCACAAAAAGCTGCTGGTCTGGTGTAACGATATCAGACTGGGTTTCACTGCACCAGTGAAGGTTCTGTTGATCAACATGAGGTCTGAATCCATTCAGCAAAATCTGAATACTATAAAAACGATTCTTGGAGGATATTAAATTTTAGATACTAAATTGTTACCATGATATGGTTCTTGGACTTTTAGTTTTGTTTGTTTTTTTTACTATTGATAAATTCTGTCTTTGTTTCTATTTTAGGATGTTTTCACATCTGATAGTCCGGGTAGGCTCACTTTGACTTGGAACCGAAATTGCAACAATTTCAGCTGGAACGTTCACTTTCACACTGCACTGTATCAAACGATCCAAACTAATTGGATCGCCTGTTCCCCTCCACGCCTGCGGTGGCGCTGCACCAACAACTATTGAAGGAAAGGACATGAAAACCTTAGAAGACCAGCAGAACTTTCTTCTTCACAAAATGTAAACAAAAATGGAGTAGCGTCAAATTTTAGCGGTTGAATGATTTCTCTTTTGTCTTTGGTAAAGACCACAACCCATTTCTCCCTGTAGTAGTAGAGTCTCACGTTTACTTTGGTTGTATTTACCCAGAATCCCTTGCGTTGTAGTCCACTTCCTGCTTTTGGAGCGGTCTCTGGTCCGTTTTGCTTTCACATCTGCATACAAAACGCACCAGATTTTACGTCAACCATACCGAGACCTGGGTTTTTAGGCGAGTTTGCTTTTTTTGGTCCACATCATAGTTTCATTATTCATTCACATTCCCTCAAACGAACCAGACTTTGTAGAGACGTGAACTAGAGTTAGATTAACAGCTGATGTGAATGCACAAGGTGACACTGAGTGCAACTTTCCTTTTAACAAAAATGTAAAAAATAAAATAAAATAAAAAAAAGAGTGGCATAAAATTTTAGATGTAGGATTTTGCCTTTGTCTTCTTTGGCAAAAGAAAGCAAGCCATTTCTCCTGATATCATTTACCCAGAATTCCCTGTGCTGTGATTTGCTCTAAGGTTTTCCAGGTGGTAAAATTATGTTTTTTGTTTCTTATGCATGTCATATTTTCAAGGTTTGATAGATTATTTTTGTCTGTAAGCTTACAGGACTGTATTTTGACTTTTTTTTTCTATTCCTAACACTTAAAGCAACATTTTAAAAAGTCCCAAATTAATTTGACTCATAAATATGGTGGCATGCTTTAAACATCTGATCACTTTTGCTCTGGAGCCTTCAAGTTCATCCCGCAGTCAGTTTTCGATTCTGCTTTTTACTTCACATCCTGCCTGCTGTTGAGGCCAGAAGTCTGGGTTCCTCATTGCTGCCGCTTCCTCTCTCAGCTCAATCTTAATCTGCTGAACCAGAGTCATTTCTGCCAGCAGGAAACGCTCCTCTTACACATGCAGTCTGACAAACGTCTCCTTAAACAGGAAGGACAACAACAAAAACAAGAGTAATGAAAATGTACTAAAATTTAATCATTCATAAAAGCTGGAAAATCATCTGTGACAGGGTAAGAAGAAGCAGTATTAGAGGTGGTTTAGTACAATACGTTTTCAACCTCGACACAAATCAGAGCGCACCCTTACCCCCATCTGTCTATAAAATACTAATTTCCTTAACTTTATTATGCAAAAATGGAAGAATATATTATGGGAAATATGGAAGGCTTGCAGCTTTCAATATAAAACAAAGTCACTTAGGAGAGATGTTATTAATACACATCCTTGTAAGTAGGAGCGAGTAACTTATGGACAATGATGCATCTTCATTGACAATGTTAGTGCAGAATTGTACAAGAAGATCAACATTTTTACATGGATTCCTTTACAAATATATTGTCACAATATGCCAAAGACTGTTGTTACTCATAATAAAATTCTCATTAGTTCCCTTAAATGGATTCAAATCCACAGTTTCCTCTTTTACTTTATTTCCAGAAGAAAAGACACCTCGGAGAAAAATAAAAAAAAAAAGAAGAAAAATATATTTTGTCGTCAGGCTTGACAATACAAGAAGAGGTTGATTTTCTCTGCCAGTAAAAAGCAAAACATTTTTTTCTTTAAAGTATGTGCCTTCCGCTGTTTTGCAAGTGGTGTGGTTTTCTCAGTCAGCCTTTTTCAAAAATGCTCTGGAGAGGACTTGGAATGCTGGCACCATCCACCGGGAAACAGTTCATCATTCTGCAGGTGAGAACAGAAACGCAGCGATAAAATAAAATATGAAACATTCACTTTGAACACTGTCATTCATTCTGTCAGTCCGATTAACTCAGCGGCTGCTTAAATGAACAGGTTTTAAATAATCTGTGTTCAATAATCATTTCTTAAGATCAGATAATCAATTATTGTCAAAATGTAATTTATTTATTTTTTAATTTAGATCATGGGTGTTCAAAGTGTGGGAAGGGGGCCATTGAAGGCCCTCTCATGGATTCTGTGCGGACCTCAGACCTCAAAGCAAACAGGTGATTGATACAGAAGAAAACCACCTAAATATGAGGTACAAAAAAATACATCACCACTCATTAAATTTTCTACATTTGTCTTAGTTTTAGAGTAATTAGAACCATAAACATCAACCTACTTTTACTCAAAGCAAAGCATTCAGGAATGTAAAGCTAATGGCATAATAACAGAACATATTCTTAAAGATTAATAAACTTTAAATTCTAACAAACATTCAACACAAGAGCTGGAAGACACTTTAAATATCCAAATTAAAAACAAAAAGGCAAATAAAATAAATTATAAAGTCTCTGTGAACAAAATTGTCCTTCAAAAAAGCGCTGGTTGAGACCAAAGCCAATTTTTGGTAGACAGAGAAAAATAACAAATCATGCAAACGGAAATTTTTGAATTTGTTTTAATTTATCATGCAATGAATTGATTTATTGCTTATTGCCACATTCACATGAAATAAGTAAAATAAATAAATAAATAAATCAACCTCCCAAAAACAAACAAAAAGAAATTAAATAAAAACAGAAATTTGTGCCCGTCTTACAACTCAATTGTGCAAAACCTTTGATTTAAAATTCGACTTTAGTTTATTACGGAGTAGAAAAAAATACCATAATATCACAAAAAAAGTTTCTTTTAAAATACCCTTAGTGGCCCCCCGAGCACTTTTATATTAATTTTGGCTCCCAAAAAGTTCAATAAAGATTTATTCACAACAAAAAGAAAAACTAGTTGTTTGGTGTATTTTATAGCTAAAGCTCCAGACCTTGTCTATCACTTAAACCTTTTTATTCAGATAAAGTTATAGTTACTTTGCTAAAACGGATTCAGAAATAACATTTCACGTTTGAGAAATTTGCTCCAATTAAATTATTAATTTATGATCAAATGAAATTGGATTTTGTTTTTGGAAAATTAGAATTTCTGTTCGTTAAACCAAATGTGACATCTATATTTGATTAACTTGTTAGTTACATCAGATAAAAACTGGTTTAAAGAAATGATTCAAGTGATTTTAACTCTGTGGTCTGAAATTACGAGTTTCACTCAGAACGTCACAATTAATGACAACTAATGAGTATTTTAGTTATTGATTATCCTGACAATTAATTGGATTAAATATTGGAGCATTTTGCAGATTTTTTGATTTAAACACTGGAGCCTTTTTAATATAATATTAGAAAAATATTGAGATGCCAAAAAACAATTTAATTACATAAAATGCATTAACATAACATTGTTTTATTTTACGCCTGAGGTGACTTAGTTTCCTGTATGACAACGTTGAAGGATTCAGGAATTAAAACCTTTTTAAGTTTATATAGAGAAAGAGGTGTTTAATTTAGTTTTGGTCAGGAAAACCTGTAAAAAAAATTAAAAATTTTACTGCTACTAACGAGTTTGAACTTGCAGTAGCTAAGACTTGCATGTAATGCCTCTTTTGTTAAATAATTCATATGAGAAAAATAAACGTTTGTATAATCCAACATTAAAAAAATACTACAAAAATAGTTACAGTTGCAATGTGTTTGACAGTGCAGGTTAAATAATCAAAATGTTCCCTTCAAAACGAGATCAAGCTCTAAAGGATCAGAGAATCGCAGCTAATTTTATCCATTATACAGAAGTTTTTCTGGTTCCTAAAACGTTCTGTTTTTCAAAGTATAAAGATATTTCCGCTCACAGGAAAAAAAGCTTCGCTTCTTCCCCGTCGGTTTGTTTTAAGTGTTCGGTAACAACCCGGAGCGCAGAAAGCCCGGCAGCCATGCGAACGTCTGGAATAAATTTAGTCCAGACTCCCACTCACCTGGCCTGGAGCAACCGTGGGAGAGCGTTTTTAGAGCAGCGTGCAACTCGACTTCTTTTTTGTCTTCCTTTTTTCCATCGGCGTTTTCCTGTTGATCTGTCGTACCAGATCATAGAAAATCTGCAACACAGAGACGAGAGTGAGCTTAGATTTTTACATACAAACAGGATTTTGGGCAACATGGAATCAATCATTGTCAAATGTTATTATATATGTTTCATACAGCAAAATTAAAGAACTTTTCACACATTTTAAAGGCGAGTTTTCAAATTTTCCAGCACTTCGGAGTTAAAAATGATACAAATTATCAAAAAAAAATAGAGAATTTCAGTAAAATAATATAATATTGTTTGTTACCGTTTTAAATAATGTTTTGTGAGACAAGGTGAAATAAAATATAACACTGCAAAAACACAAAATCTTACCAAGTAATTTTAGTTTAGTTTCTGGAGCCAATATTTTAGTTCACTTGAAATAAAACAAATTAACTTATGAGTAACTATTCGCAAGATAGAGGCTTTTCTAAGGTAAATAATTCCTTAATATTGATAAAGATTTTGTTCCAATGGCAGATAAATTAACTGACAACATGGGAAAATATCTTGTCATGAGTTAAACAACTCATAAGTGAAACAAGCACTTTTTAAAATCAACAGTAAGGGATTATTTACTTAAAACAAATGTATTGGCATTTAGCAAATAGAAATAATTTTGCTAATTCTAACCAACCTAAAACTAGAAACGCTTATCCTGAATTAACTTCAGACGGTCAAAGTTTTTATTAGGTGTATGAAAATATCTGGTGTCAACCGTAAATAACATGTCCAAATTTAGGCTTTTAATAAAACGCTCAATGTTTTTATCAGTCTGAATATCAAACACTTTCAAGAAATCAAGCACTTCCAAACCTTGAAATTGAACCATTTAAGGATTTTAAGCGCGTGGATGAATCCTGCACAAACATTCGTTCACTGAAAACTGAAAAGCATTTCTAAACAAAATGCGTCTTCTATGTCGATTTACCTCGTTAACATTGATCTTTGATTTAGCTGAAGTCTCTAAAAAGGCACAGTTGTTCCACTGCCGGGCCAGGCTCTGGCCCTGCTCCTTCCCGACCACGCGCTCGTCCTCCAGGTCACATTTATTCCCCACCAGGATCATCGGAACCTGATCGATCAGAATAAACGCATAAAGATTAAAGTCATGTAGCAACAGACCAGGATTCTCATGAAAATAAATCAGATTTATGCAACAGCACTGAAGAAAGAAAGTTTCTACTACTGGTGAAATGTGTTAATTTTACCTGAAGAGATTTTATCATAATATAGTGAAATAAATGTAAATACCCTTACAAATAAATTAAATTAATCCCAGTGACATTGAAATGTGGTTCTGTTGAAGTGTTACATTTTAAACATTAATCTTATGATTGATGAATCCTGTTGTATTTGGCAATAAACTGAGAAACTCTCAGTTTTCTATCTTTTTTCATGTAAAGAAAAAAAGACGAGTCACAATATTAACCCTCAAAGGTGAGAACGTGGTGATTGCCAAGTGTCCACAAGTATCTGTACTCATTCTGATATTGATATTATTATTGATATTTCTTGATACAGTGAAGAAAATAAACAATCTCGACTTTAAGGAGTTTTTTTTTTATTCTTTATGGCCTGAGTTTCAAATCTCCGCCTAGATATTTTAATTGTTTGAAGTTCTTTAAATGTCCTCTGAGTAAATATATTGGCCCATTTCTAAATAACAACTGGAACTTTCAATATCTAGTAAGTTACTTTTGCAATTTACCGTCACTTAAAAGTGTCTCATCAGATGAAACCAAAGAAAAACCTGCTTCTTGCTACAGTGGGAGTGAAATTACCGTAATAACCCGATGTTGGCTGGAAATCACAACGTCTCCCCTTTCAGAAAACTTTGGGATTTTTCAGATGGTGCAAAGTGTTGCAGAATTACAGTACCGCGAATTAGGCTGTGTCATCACTGACGCGTTCGGTGCATGAGGGATAAACGTAACTTAATTGGATTTTATCACAATACAACTAAATTTTTAAGATAAATGATAAATGATATGATAAATTCCCACACCTAATTGAACCAAGGCATTTTGGATTTCCAGTGTATTTTCTTTAGAAAATCTTAGATACCCTTTATGGAAATAAAAAACAGCAAGCAGCCGGATTTTCTGTAAACAATTTGGAGTTATGTGCAACAGAAAAATACACAAACAGATGAATCTTTGTGAGTTGACCGCCTCAGTTTTTCCCTGAGAACTCGTTCTTCAACGCTGAACATTCATTCTTACTTCCAGCTTCAACATGGTTCAAGTGGTGTTAAAGAAAAACTGTTGCCTCTTGACTGGGATTGCATAATTTTTCCAGCGCTTACCAAAATTGGGAAGCAAACCGGATCATCCGGGCCTGATTCTGATTGGCTAATAAATAACAACCGTGGTGCTTCTGTTTACTGGGATTGAAGTTCGCTGACAGGTCAGCTGTACTGCCACAGTTTGATGCGTTTTAATAAACAAGCTCAAGTTCTACGTATAACAACAACCAGTGAGACAGGCTCCTCGACCTGCACAGACGGAGAGCAACACACCTACGGGTGACTCATGCAGGTTTTTACTGTCAACATTTGCTTTCCTAAGAAGCGCTTCGCTTCATGTCACGACTGCTGGCAGCTGTCGGTTCTCCCTTCATTTTTATGGGTCATATTTGTTAAAAGAAAACTAAGCGTCATAAAGGGAAATTTTTATAAACATACCTCCAGCTCAAAGGTGAGATTGGATTATTGGTACTTATTTGACTCATTTACACCGTATGTGGAAATGAATCAGCATGAGGTTTACATCCTCCAATAAAAACAAGGGATAAAATGTGTAGGACGACATAATTATAAAATAATACACTTTTAATGTTAAACTGACTTTAAAATGGTAAGACTCTGTAAGGACAGCTAATGACAGCGACTGTTTCATTCCTATAACAATAAACTAGTTTTTAAAGCTGAAGAACAGAAAACTAACGGAGAAAAACACAGATCTGCAATACTTAGAATGTGCCCATCATTATAATCTTGCATGACCTAAAATCTCTTTAGTGTTTTCCTTTAATTTAAACCAGGTAAAACATGTAAATAATACATTGCTATTATATGTATAAATGCTATAAGAGCCAATTAGAGGGTTTATAATTACATTTTAAACAAATAGTTTAGTAAAAAACTGATTTATTTTTTAATAAAGTTCCACTCAGGACTGAACATTGCCGCTTCCTGTTTGGCATTACAATATTTGACATCCACAACCTGCTACATAATAAACTGCGGCTAAAATTAAAACAAATATTGATTTTTGTCACACAGGAAGTGACACTTTATACCTTAAAATTGAGCCATTTATACAGATTAATTGATAAATAAGTCAACTGTTTAATAAAAAAGTGACAATTTAAGATTGTGGATCATATTAATGAGACTGAACTGAGAAGCAGAGATGCTAATCATCCTGTTCTGACTAAATGCAGCTTAGATTCAGCTCAGTGTACATCCTTCCTGAATCAAAAGTTGAAGAAACAAAGACTGAAAGGGGCAGATAGCATCTAGCAACACCTCTGACATTTCCTCTGTCACAAAGCTGCTGCTGCCCACCTCAGCCGCCAGCCTGAGGTGGAGGATGAACCTAAGCAAAGCCTGCTGGGTTCACACTGACGTGCAAAAAGATGCAAGCAGAGCCATTTCTAGAACGACGAAACGGCTCCTACTTTTACTTTAAGGTGACCCATTATGCTTCCTTGAACAAGTTAGGATACGTTTCTGGGCAACACAAAACACGTTCGTACACCATTCTTACATAATCAGATCTCATCTGCTCAGTTCTGCTTATTTTGATGTGACCAATAAAATATGTGACCATATTTTATTGGTCACATATAAAATATGTGTTAATAATAATAATATTCCAGCAGCCATTGTACAGCACATACAGTAGTAAAACCAGCTGACCAAATGTCCTGGAGCTCCTTGGGTTGCTAGCTTACGAGGGTTTGGCTAGGTAACAGCATAACTTTTAACAACTGGGAGGTTTTTGAAAGAACTCATTTTCCAGACACTAAAAAAAACCCTTAACTTATTGTCAAAAAACAGCTCTGTGTTTTTTTAAGTGTTTGATGTGTTTCTAGAAGCAGCAGAAACCCAAATGGAAGTATAAACAAAGTACAAAATGTGAATTTCGCCTTTAATTGTTCTCAGAAAGGGTTCAGATTTCTGATTGTTTGGGTGTCTGTTTTAAAAACGTGTTGCACTCACATCCTCGGTGTCCTTTACTCGCAGGATTTGTTCCCGCAGGTCTTGTAGGTCGTTAAATGTTGACTGTGCTGTAATGGAGTACACCAAAGCAAAGCCTTGCCCGTTCTTCATGTACAGGTCTCTCATCGCTGTGAACTGTTCCTGCAGAGCAACAGCAGACGAGAAACGGCATCAGCGACCTGGAGGGCCTCTCTGAGCCAAACGCAGCAGCAGGCGAGACTCACTGTTCCAGCGGTGTCCAGGATTTCCAGCATACATTGCTGCCCATCTACCTCAACTTGCTGTTATGTCAGAAAAGAAGAATGTAGAGGTAATCACATGAATTCAATAATGTTCAGGAGGCAACAAGAAGTATTTTTTTATACCCCTTACCTTTCTGTAAGAGTCTTCTATAGTAGGGTCATACTTCTCCACAAAAATGCCTTGAACAAACTGGACTGTCTGGAATCAACCAAGTACAAGCCAAAATTAAAATAGGTAACCGAATTGTGGTAAATAATATTTTATACAGTAACCTTTCTTAAAATTTCACATCAGTTTTGTCTCAACTTTGTCTCTTTTTATGACTTGAAATGTAAAAGCCAATTAAATCAAATCACAGCTGGATACACTGTAAAAACACAAAATCCTACCAAATATTTTTGGTTTAGTTTCTAGTGCTAATGCGTTACTACACTACAAATAAAACCAAACTAACTTACAAGTAACTTTTCAGAAAGATATGAGATCTTGTTTTAAATAATTCCTTACTATTGATTAAAAAAAAATAACTAGTTCCACTTATAACAAGACATTTTCTAGTGAAAATCGAGCACTTTAGGAATTATTTACTTAAACAAGCTCCAGAATCCTGCTGAAAAGTTACTTGCAAGTTAATTTTGCTTTATTTAAATGTATTAACATATTTGCACTATAAACTAAACCAAAACTACTTGAAAGATTTTGTGCATTTGTAATGATCTTCCAAGAAATACTTACCAGTGCAGATTTCCCCACACCTCCTGATCCAAGCACGACTAGCTTGTACTCACGCATGGTGGGCGACTTCACTGGACAGCACAAGAGTCTGAAAAGACAGAGACACAGAAATCAGTCAGATAAATTTAGAGATGGAGACATTCTCCGCCTTTCCACAGACAGACGGGGGAAAACGGTTATTCTGTGCTGAAATATGAATAAAAACAGTTTGAGAATATCCCAGAATTGATCACAGATCAGCTATGACTCAAAATATGAGTATTTTAAATAGTTTGGAAAAACAAAGTGTCTGATGAACTTTGAGGACAGTGAACTAATCATAAAATCATGGCATTTCCCTAATATCGTCTTGTTGAATTATTCTTGTTCATTTTTGCAAAAACAAAAAGTCAGAGCTGAAAATAAATGTAAAAACTTAACGTGTTTTTGTATTAAAAATATTTAAAGTTGCTAAGAAATATGACTTGGTAATTTTATGTTATTGTAAGATGTTATTGAGAATACTTAAACGCCAACATTTGAGTCTTAAAAAAGGCAAACACACCAAAAAAAGCAACTCAAATGAATATTTTTTTCATTTCAGTTAAATCCTAAATAAGTAATGTTGGTGAAATTTAAAAGCAAAATATGTTAAAATGGACAATGATGAGTAAGAATACTATAGTAAATATTCTTAAGATCCAAAATTTAAGTATTTATTATAAAGTTTTCTTTTGTTTCTCTAAATCCTACTGTTTTATTTAGTGATGTTTGACTTTTCATGCAGCATTTTATCTGCTGGTTGCGATTAGTTAGCCAAGCAAATGCAGAATTTGAAAGAAATACTCTGATTGGACGGGGGGGACTCTCTGTGATTGGCTGATTGGTGTGGCTCATTTACATAAACTTTACCAAGTTGCAAATCCAGACACAAAGTATGAGATGTAAACATAAACAGCACATGTTGTTCTTTGTTCACAAATATATATGCGCTCACATCAACATTGTCTCTAACCTCTAAAACAATGTTTAGCCTGGCGGGGAGCAAGAAAAGTCTGGCAGCTGCCATGCTTACAATGCACTGCAGCCAAACTAATTTGATCACATTTTATTTAATATCAATCAGTTTCTTAATTAGCTGTTCATAGGTAACTTCTTGCTTAATTTTATGTGGTTACATAGATTTAAAAAAATGCTGAGGAATGTAGATAAATAAATCTTAGATGTTACGTGTCAGTAGGCCGGTTACAATAAGCAATAAATCAATTCATCGCATGAGTAATTAAAATCAACTCAATTTCCATTTGAATAATTTGTTGTTTCTCTTTCTGCAAAAACGGGATGACAAAAGTCTTCATTCTGGTTCATTTGCTGTTTCGTTTGTTTATTTTGGATATTTAAAGTGTCTTCCAGTTCCAGTGTTAAAAGTTTATTAGCATTTAAAGTCTTGAAAACACTTGACAATAGTCTCAAGACAATATTACCGTTAATCGCAGTCAGACACCTTCTGAGACGAGCAAAATGTCTTACCATGACAGACCTATCTGACGTCTTATGAATCAAGTAGCTTTCTGAAACACGAGTAAAAAGTATAATCTTCACAACATGAGATTTAAAATCATGTAAACTGATGACAAAGTTGATTTTTCTGCATACAGTTTTAATTTTAGAACTATATTCTGACTCATTTTATTTCACTTCCTCTTTCCAGTTCAGATCTAATTAAGTTAGCAATTTTAGCTCCTCTTGCAAGCAGAGTTAGGGTTTGTTAAAGTAATACTTGGGTGTGAGTATCAAACAATGTGTCTGGTTGCTGTGAAACATAAATTTTAGTTGATTAAACATAACTTCATACTCATAACAGCCTTGTCTGCGGCGTTTTTACTGGATGAAAATAAATAAGTGACACCACTGTAAATCAGTGTGAAATGTGAAGTATTATAAAAATTTTTGCAGCACCTGCAATCTCACACCGAAGTTCAAGCCCTTGTTAAGTGTTCCAGTTTCACAAATAGCTTCATCTCATTACAATACAGAAGAAAAAGGTCACAGTGAGTAACCTATCATCAGCCTGACACACATTAGAAACACTAACTGGCCTAGAAAAAGGTTTTGGCACAAAGAGAAGCTGCCACCTGCATTTTACGATAAAGACACGAGTGTTTTATGCAAATTAAAAATATAAATCTTTGCAATAGTTTAGTGCTTGTTGAGATTTAACCATACAGTTGTTACTAAGCAATAATACTGAAAAGAATTAAGATGTAATTTAAAATGATCAGTTTCTCTGATTTTACTCCTTATAGGTTTATGTTTGAGCAAAATTAACAGTATTCTTTTAATCTATGAACTACTGACATGTCTCTGAAATTTAAAGCAAAAATTTAGTATTTCTTTGTAGAAAATGAGAAATGGTCCAAATAAGGAAAAAGATGCAGAGCTTTCAGACCTCAAATAATGCAAAGAAAACAAGTTCATATTCATTTAGGAACAACAATATTAATGTTTTAACTCAGGAAAAGTTCAGGAATCAGCATTTGGTGGAATAACCAGGAGGTTTTCAGTCGGGTTCAGTGCAGTGGACTCTTAGTTTTTTTCCACAGCTGTACATATGAATAAACCACACAACTGTAGGCATATTTCCTGGTTAAGCTCTAACAAGGTGCCGACACATATCAAGTAGTAAAAAAGAGAATGACACATAACATGGTCCAGAAAAAGTTTTGAATCAAAACATTTACATAAGCTGAACACATGAAGTCAAATAAAACATCTTGGGACATAATTCTGAATTTAAAACAAACAAATGTACATTTCTAACATCAAATGTCAAAGTGGGGGAGAGATTTACAGTAAAATCTTGTCTAACAACCTCTGAATGTAATAATTATGCTAGGTCAGTAGGATCTTTGTCAAATGCTGCGACAAACAATACAAAACCCACTCTGTCGCAATCGGCCAGCATTAGCAATTCTAACTACGACGTCTGAAGCACCACAGTGAGAGACAGGCACACAGCGGACTTCACAAAGAGCCATTGTGACGACCCTCATCTACTCAAGTATGCCACACAGACAGAAAACAGAGATCAGAGAGCGTACGCATGACAAACGCTCACAAAAACGAGGATGGGGTGCACAGAAAGTTAACAAAAGCACACGGATGATGAGCTCATAGGTGCTCTTAAAGTAAAAGTCACAAACTTGCTTCGAAGTTTTTACATCAGATAAGTACCAGAAATGTTCCCCTAACTAGAAACGAGACATGGCGAGGTAGGCGTATCAGAGCCTGGCGATTTTTTTACCACGCCTGCTCTTAGTTTTCATAATAAGGAGTCTCTATGTTCTTGCCAACAGTAAATGAATAATTTAATTCCAGATTTTGACGAGATAATGTAAAACTGAAAAAAGGCTTTCACAACCACCAGAAAATTCATTTACTCTAATAAAGCTGCTTCGTTTACCTTGTACACAGCTGTAATGATAGAAAGTCCCTCTACATCTGGGGAGGAAGGCCTTATGGATCCTCAGGTTCACTGATGCCAACCAGTCTCCAAGGCGATGAGATGTAGAGAGGAACCAGAGAGCGAGGCCAAACAAATCTGTCCAAATGGCTCCTAAACGTAAACAATAAGACAGAAGTCGGTTACAGAAACAAATAATAACCTGATTACAAACTGGGTAAACCTGAGTGAGCATTACTAAAATGCTGGGATTATTTTATTCCGAGGCCGAGAACATTTACAGTTAAACACTGAAATTAAGATAAGAAATTTCCAGTTTGAGAAGGAACCTGAATCTAGCACTGAATAATTAAACTTTTCCTCGCATCTCTAATCCATTCATGTTTGGTATGTAGGTTGTTGGAAAAATTTATTAAACTATTTGGCTCATATTAAAAATTCTTCTTTGTGTAAATCAAACAGGGTTTTGTTGGACCATTCTTAAAAGCCTTTGCTATTTTATTAGCAACAGAATAAATAAATATATATATATATATAAACAAATGATGGTATGCTTACATCGTTATAGAAAATATTCCAAAAAGAAAGAAACAGCGGATAAAAAAGCTGCTTTTTAAGGAGATAGCTCAGCTGGTAGTGTGATAAATCAAGGGACTGGAGCAAATAAAGTGGTAGGCGTGACCGTAAATAAATATCTATAATAAGAAGAGCTGGGTGATATGGCTTAAAAATAAATATTTTATATGTTTTTCCTACCTAATCCAATTTTAATCAATACATTTTTATCCATTTTTAAAAAGAAATTATAAATGACAAAAATATTTTCAAAAACTAGCTTTTTTTCCACCAATCATACATTCTTGGAGTTGACCTGAATTCAAAGTACAACTAAATACAAGCTGTAAAACATGCCTGCAAATCAAAATGACAAGTCACTGGGCAGACTGGAATCACTCTGAACTACGGAAGCCCGAAGAGTCCATTTGTGAAAGATTTTCAAAAGAATTAAATCTTCATAAACAGCTATTTCAAGCTCATGCTTACCAGTATCAAATGAAAAGATACAAATATATATTTTTCTGTTAGCATGTCATTGCTAAATGTACAGGGAACTAAGTGTAATGATTACTCAATGATTAAAAAAACAATGGTATTACGTTTAGCTTATAATTTGAACAGACAGATAAATAGTTTACATCATAACATGATTTGTTGCACATTTTCTCTTTGATTTAGACCGAGTTAAAAGTATGTTGTAACTTTATATTACAAAACTTCTCAAATTACTAAAGCTGTCTGCCACGTTCAGTATGAAAAAAGGATGATCTGAACCATTAATAACAAAAGGTATTAATTTTCCTCCCACAGTGGCAAGCCAGGGGACAACATCTTCAGCTCAGAGACAGGATCATGTGTCAGCGCCAGAGGAGGGAGGGGGATTTCAGCTCGACTCAAACGATCAAATACACTTCTAGTCTGGATTTAAAACTATTTCTATAAACCTCCTCATTTAGGAGCTCTGTTGAAAACACCAAAAAGTTAGGGCAGCTGTAAAGTTACCAATAAAAATGAACTGGCATCTTGTACCGTAGTTGGTTTCGAAAGGAAGGGAAGGGTGTGGCTATTAGTTTCAAAAGCCTCAACACTGAGACTTTAACACCGTTTAAAAATCCACAGCTCTTACAAACAAAAACAAGCACACTAAACCGTGATTTATCGCAAAGTCTGATACGGAGTAAACAGAAACTAGAAGTAGCTCACCAGAAAAAAGTTTGACAACTTATTTACTAGCATTTCGTTAGCACACTCAGGTAAATGCTAACTAACGGCGTTTATTGGTAGCCTTGTAAATATATTTGAAAATGTAGTTAGCAGCATCCAAGGTGGTAACTAATTTTAACCAAACCTCCTCAAACCACAAAGGCCACAGTTTTATGTTTCCTGGTGTCTGATTCGCAGTTTGGGCTCTCTGTACTTTTTAGCTAAAATGGGGCGCTAACTAGCTAGCCAGTTAGCATTAGTCACTACTCTGAAACTATTAGCTTTTCCCAAAAGTTTAAGCCCCAAGTCATTACTGTTTTTAACGTCGGTATGCGGATAAACCACTAAAAGCTTGAAGACCGCTTGGGTATAATTAAATACGCTTACTTGATACGAAAACATAGTTTGCGTCGAGAACTCGTCAGTTACTCACTAGCTCTCTTGTTAGCCATAGCTAAGCTATATTACCCACAGCACTGCTTCTCTACAACTGAGGATATAAGTCATAAACAAATAAGGACTAGGAAACAAACACAAGCTCACACGATAACTATTAATCCAACAAAGACACACTTTAGATAATTAGCCTTGAAATATTTTTTTTTTCCAGATGTATCAGCTTTTTGAAGAGACTCACCGTGCTCCGCTATGTGAGTGGGTTAAATCAGACTGAATGTACGGAGAGCTCCGGCTGTAGTTGCTGATTGGAGCAGAAGCAGCCAATCAGAGCGATCCAAGTTACGATAGAAAGGAATATCCCTGACTTGAAACTGTCCGGATAAAAGCGTGGAGACCTAACAAACAGGCATTTCACTCAGGAATTTAAAAGCATCAGAAAAATAATGTGGATCAGCATTGTTATTCTGATCCATGTGGAAGTCAACATCTCATTTCTACCGTGAAGCGTTTGACAGCAAACACTGTATTTTGTAAAATAATGTATAATGTTACACATTCTATTGTGTAAAATATATTATAAAATTTCTAACCTTGAGGGCTTTTTTATTGTTTTTTCCTTTGAATTATTCTGTTAAAATTTGGGACATAATTTTGGATAAAGTACATATATAGCTTCAAAATACTTAACATTTTAACATAATAAACAGTAACAATAGAAAACAGAACAAATTTGTTAGCATTTTTTCTTAAATACAACAAAAATCAAATCAAAATCTTTTTAGTGAGAGTTCAGAACCCAAAAATGAAATACATTTTCAAGAGGGAGTCTGAAACTGAAATTTATCAATATTTTTGGATTGATCCATCTTCTAGTAAATGGAAGCAGCTGAAAGTCTCACTTTGTACAATCAATTCAGCAGAGGAGGGTAGAGTACCCAAAAAATTTACTCAGGTAAGAATAGCACTAATAACACATATTTTTACTCAAGTAAACGTAAAAAGTAAGCCTCTAAGAAATTACTCTAGCATACATCATAACATAATTTTTGATGTCACCACACAGACAAAAAACATAATGATATGTGCGAATTTTGGTATTTTAAAGACTGACATAAAAAAATTACTACAAATAACATAATTCCAAAATAACACATTCTAAATACTTTTCTAAATAATTTCATTAAATATAAAACTTGATAAATGAAAACTTCTCACAGTGTGATGAGCTGGAAAACTTCTAGAGGATCTGATACTTTTTATTCCTGTGTTTCTCTTGCTTTGCACTGCTTGGCTCTCTTTTTAGAAACTACATTTCCTGGTTATAGATGCTGACCTCTGACCTCTCCTCTGTAATGCTTGTTTGTGTCACATCATGAGTAGAAATTTCCTTTCCAACTGGTCTCCCTCTGTCCTCTGTTCTCTGACTGAATGGATCAGATGAGTTAGCCTTAAAGTATTTCTTTCTTGTTCCATAGGCTAAATATGGGAGTTGGGTTTATCACTGAGGCCGCTCATACTCTTATGACTGCAGGATATTATTAGCTGCTTTGTAGAGGGAGTGTTGCCATGCTTTCAAAACAAAGTGTTCCTGCCTTTATTTAATCAAGTCGACAAACAAGGATCTTGCAACAGCTCCGGCCATTAACCAGATGTAATGAAAATACCAAGAGCAAAACCGAAAGAACAGAACTGGTTTTGAAATCAGCTTAACCCAATTGAACATGTGAACTGTTTAATACTTTATGAGCACAAAAATAAATTATAACGAAATGCAACAGACCAAACTAAATGGTATGGGAAAATATTGGTAACTTTTTTATGCATGTATATTTTTCTTTTAAATAATTTCCTTGTATTAGTTTATTTTTGTCTAATTCTGTATGTGCTGAGTTTCGTTTGCTCGTATTGTTTACTTTTATTATTATTTTAATTAAAATGGAAGCTGTTATGAACTCAGTTCAGATTAATTTCACTTCCTGCTACAACGTTAGTGAAATTACCGTAATAACCCGATGTTGGCTGGAAAGCGCAACGTCGCCCCTTTCAGAAACCGTTGGAATTTTTCAGATAGTGCAAAGTGACGTGGATTTACGGTACTGCGAATTTGGCTGAGTCGTCGATGCGTTCAGCCTAGAAGGGTTAATTTAGCAAAGAAATAAAACTAAAACAAAAACGTCTTATTTTAATTTTTTTGATCTCACTTCTATTTCACCATTACAAGAATTTCAGCTTGAGCTTGTAAGGGAGCCTTAGTTATTCGAGCAGATGGCTACATAAATGTGGTTTCTGTTGCAACACCTGTTAGTAGGGTGTAAGTATTTATTCAAGAGTTTAGTCAGGAATGTCTGGATGATTTCATTTGGCCCCTCAGTCCACAATTCAATAATGAAGCAAATCCAAGAGGTTTAATTCCATATTTTTACAGACAAATAAAAATATTTTTAAACATTTAAGTAGGTACAAGACAAAATCATGTTTGTTTTATTAATGTTCCTGTTTTAATTTATTACACTACATGCTAAAACCAGGAAGCAATATCTAATCATTGTTGTAAAAAGTAAAAAAAATAAATAGAAAATGAGAAAACGAGGACGATAAAAAGAGTATTAGGGCCATGCTAAAAACAATAAATAAAAGAAAAATGATGAGAATGGCGTTATGATATTACAAGAACAAAGTCACAAAAGAATAAAGTCAAAATAATACGATAATAAAGTCAAAATATTATGAAAATAAAGTAAAAATAATACAAGTATAAAGTCACAAGAGAATAAAATCATAATATGACTATATTCTTGTAATACAACTTTATTCTTGTATTATATTGACTTTATATTTGTGGTATTGACTTTATTCTCGTAACATAACTTTATTCTCATACTATTTTTTTCATTTTTTAGCAACTTTTTTGACTTTATTGTTATAATAAAGTCATAAAGTAAAATTTATTGTTATAATCTCATAATTTTATTCTTGTAATTTCATGTTTTTATTTTTTTCTTAGTATGGCCCCAATACGCCATCATAATAAACTCCCCCAAAATGTTCTGCAAAATGTTTATCTGTCATTTAATACAACAACTGACCGAGAGCGTGATTATATTTTCGATCAATGATAATTTAAAATTCATTTTCTACAAAATTTAGACTACTTAATTAAGATATCGTCTATTACCGAGGAGATAAAAACAGCAAATGTTTTAAGAAATATATCTTTTCACTTTTTATTTTAAAAAAAATGTAAGGGATAACCACTCTTATCTGGTTTCGCTAAATGTTTATCACTTTGTGGATCAGGGGAAAAAACTGAATAAATGTAGTAAATTCAAACTTGTTTGCTCAAATCTTGTTTTTTAAATAATTGCGGCAGTCCGTAGTGAATTAATCCGTAAAAGGAAAATATTCATGATGTTGTTTCTTTGCACAAAGTGAAATGAGAAAACCTCTCCATAGAACAAAAGGGCTTTATTCCACAATATAAATTGTAACATCTTCACCTTTCCTCTCTACCGTATGCGCGGTTACCATCCTGCGGATCTGCATGTCAGCAGCGTGTTTCGTTGTTTTTTTCCTTCGGCGTGCTCTGGTACGTCTCCGCAGCCGTAACCCGTCCACATAACCTTCTTTACATCACATCAACATCATCGCTAAAAACACAACTTGGCAGAGATCAAACCATCAAAGTCAAAAAAAAAAAGAAAAAAAAAAAGAAATTATTGCTCAGATAAATAAAACCTATTCTACAAAACAAAAACAGGAATAATTATATTAAGATGCATGGACTAAACAACGAGGTTTAAAGAAAAACAAAAAGCAATTATAGTTACTTTTACCGGGGTTAATAACTCCTTTTCATTCCCCATAACTCTGTGAAACATGCAAAGAGGCTCCAAAGAAGAAAAAATTTTAATCCTTAGCGCTTTTTACTTGGGGTATCGTGGTGTAAGACTCCGTTGTGCCGATGAAATGCAGACCCATGCAGCACACTTATTTCTTTTTTCCATTTAGACAATCACAAACAATTTATAAGAAAGAAAGAAATATATATATAATATATGTAAAAATACAAAAAAACCCTAGACATTATAGTTCTGGACGACAAGTCAAAGAGGAGATAGCACCATTGTTACAAAAGGGTCAGACAGGTGGGACTGTGTGGGGGAGGGACGGGGACTGGATCAGAGACGCTTCAGGAACGGACCGAGGACCTGCAGACTTCCCAAAAACTTAAAAAAAAAATATTAAAAATTCATTTTCTTCACTTCCTCGTTTGTCGATCGCTCAGCGAACACGCGACGCAAACGTAGTCCTCCTTCTCGGCTGTCTCCGCCGTGACGCCGACGCAGACTTGGTGGAACCACTGGTTGCATCTGCCGTCACACTGGACCCAGTTCACCTGCAGCGGCACCAGAAACCACAGGGAAAAAATCAGTTTTAAGATGAAAAACGGTTTGATCTGTGAGGTTTAACATCTCAGGTTTTGTTGTTTGCAACTCAATCAGTTTGTGGTTTTGTCCTGAGAACATTTTCAGGGCCTTGATGCGACTTTATGAAGGAAGGAGATGCACGCAAGTTAGTTTATGAGTAAAAGAATAAACATCTTTCATATATATTTTAATATTTTGTTTATTCTGATCAAATAAAGTTTGTGCAGCTCCTGCCTTTCATTAAAACAAACAATAATGATGGTTCAAAGGTCATATAATAAGGGTTTGAACACTTTTCCCACAATATAATTCAATAACTTATCGAGCTTTTTCCAAACTTCTTCAGGAACAAAGTTTTGGAAATAAAAACAATACAAACGGACTAAAGAAGACAGCTTCAATTCACTGTTATATCATTCATTACTGTTGTTAATAATGTCTTGTGATTGTATTCTACATTAAACAGTAGGGACCAAACAGAGTTAGGAATAATAAATATTCATTACATTGAAACAATCCAAACAAAATGTGTTAAAGTAAATTATCTTCCTGCTCCAATTAAATGCTTAAAGACAAAATACAAATAAAGTAAAAAAAAAAAAAATCCTCAAATTTCGATAATGCTCCTTAACTTACAAAATATAAGCCAACCTTTATTTCACTTACACAGATCAATAATTCACTGATTATTCCCGATTAGGAATTATCAATATTCATTATAATGAAACAATTCAAACAAATTGTAGTAACATAAATCACCTTTGTGCTCAAATTAAACAAAGACATAAAAAAGATTAGAAAAAGTTACAAAAATATTCAAAGTTTTTTGGCATTTAGCAAATAAAAATAATTTTGATGATTGTATTTCGAAAGTTTAGATGGATTTAACTTCAGACAGAGATAAAAAATACAACTAGTTTTTTTATTAGGTGTATGAAAATGTCTGGTTTTAACTGTAAATAAAGCAATATCCAAGGTTAGGCTTTTAATCAAATGTTAGGTTGCATTTTATTACAAAACTGTGCAGTCTGAATATCAAAAACTTTCAAGGATTTTATACAGAAATCAAGCTCTTTCCAAACCTGGGAAGCACAATTTAAAATCAAGCATTTTCCAGGATTTTAAGCACCTGTATGCACGATTTTAACTGGCTCCCTTCAGTGTAAGTGATCTCTTTAAAGTCTCACCTCGTCTCCTTCGGGCAGCAGACAGCTCTCAGCGGGACACACAGCCATTTCTTCGTCAGAGTCGTCGGACTGGGAGAAGTCGGAGCGCGGGGAAGACGAGGTAGAAGCCGGCCGGCGCTGCAGCTTCTTTTTATTCACCTTCTGCCTTTTGTGGGAGTGTTTTTTATCTTTCCCCCTGCTCTCTGCGTCCGGTAAGCCGTCCCTCTCCAGACGCCTCTTCGCCTTCCTTTCCGAGGCCGTCATGGCGTCCGTCGTGGCGTCCGTCGTGGCATCGCTCCCGTCCTGAAAACAGAATCAGTCCCGATAAAACTCACCGAGAGTAAAACTCTGTTAAACACCTGAAACTGTGAAGGAGGAGAGGCAGATGCACTGCAAAGTCACAAAATATTACCAAGTATTTTCAGTCTATTTTAAAATGCAAATATCTTAGCACACTTGAAATAAGAAAAAACGGACTTACAATTAACTTTTCAGCAAGATATAAGAGCTTGTTGCAAGTCAATAATTCCTTACTGTTAATAAAAAAATATCATTAACAGTAAGATCGACTGGCAGATTATTCCACTCATAAAATTTGAAAAATGTCTTGTTATAAGTGGAATAATTTGTCAGTAGAACTAACATTTTTTAAAATCAATACGACTTAAAACAAGCTGAATTATGTTATTTGAATTAGAAACCAGGTAAAAAATAATTGCAGTGTAAACAATATGGTGGAAAATTACGCAGAATTCATAATTTAAAAATCTAAAATACTTAAGTTTGCTATGATTTTAAAATATCATGGAAATACCATATGATAGATGAATGGATAGAAATAGAAGGCAAAAAGAAAATAACAGAAAGAAAGGGAAATTAACATAATAAATGTCATATGTCGTAATGAATCATTCCCTGGGATTGGCCAGGAATTCATCAGTTTTGATAACAAAACTAATAATCTATTTATTAAAATAACAAACAGTGCTGACAGTAGCTATACTTGGTTTTTTTGCAGAGGTTGATTGTTTTACCTCGTTCAGTGCCGTATTTGTTCCCTGAGAGATGAACTGCATGTGTTTGCTGTGTTCTGACGGCTCCTCCTCGGCCGGCGACGCGGCTCTGTTGGAGTGCTGGCTGTTGGCCCGGTCCAGTAGGATGCGGTACAGGCTTTGGACCTGCGGCAGCGACACCTGCAGCAGGAGCCCCTCCACCATCAGCTCCTCCAGCTCGCAGTTCAGGCCTGGAGAAACAAAGAACAGAGAGGGTCAACTAAATGTCCAGGATTCCTCCTT
Source organism: Poecilia formosa (assembly GCF_000485575.1). Classification (NCBI taxonomy): domain Eukaryota; kingdom Metazoa; phylum Chordata; class Actinopteri; order Cyprinodontiformes; family Poeciliidae; genus Poecilia; species Poecilia formosa. The sequence goes on from NW_006799996.1 coordinate 1,145,436, forward strand.
TAAATCAGCCGATTCAAACTGCAAGCACAAAATCTAGTGAAAGTATTTTTGGTCTGTTTTCTAGTAGAGATGCACCGATCGAATGTTGATATCTGTATCAGTCCTGATATTGTAAAAAATTCTAGATCGGGTATTAGTGACAATGCCCGATCAATAAGCGCAGATCTATTTAGTCTAATTCTTTGCTTTGTGCTTCCATGTTTTATTATTTATTTTACATTATAGTCAGAATTAACTGCACTTTCTGGACCATTGAAAGAAGGTTTGTTGCATTTTATATTTACATGTTTGACCAAAATAGTCAACCTATTGTTTTATCAGTTTCAGCTTCTTTATTATTTATTTTATATTGTCTGTTCTACTCATGATTGCATAAGTTGAATTGATTAAAGTTGTGCTGTTTTTACAAGTTTAACCAGTTGAGAAGTGTGCTGTACTGGTGCAAAATTATCAAATAAATGTGTATTTCAGTACATTATGTCTGTGTTTATAAAAAGAAACGTTTTAAGTCAATTAAACTGATAATCTGTTTTGGATTGGTGTCAGCCGATACTAAACCTCAGATATCGGTATCAGAAGGGAAAAGAAACGTGGAACCAGTTTCTAGTGCAAATATCTTAGAACAGCTAAAATAAGACAAAACTAACTTACAAGTAACTTTTCAGCAAGATATAGGAGTTAAAATAGATGAAAAAGTATTAGTTCCCCAGGCAGATTATTTCACTTAAAACATCAGAAAAATGTCTTTTTAGAAGTAAAAAACATCTACTGGATTGTATAGACACTTTTAGGAAACAACTTAAGACCCACTTTTTTAAACTTGCTTTTTAGCGTAATACTGTGTGTTATTGTTTTGTATGTTGCTTTTAATTTATTTATTTCTTACACTTTGTGCAGCACTTTGCGACCCTGGTCTGTGAAAAGCGCTATAGAAATAAAGTTTACTTACTTACTTACTACTTTTATGTTTTTCTTTTTATCAATAATCAAGAATTATTGACTTAAAACAAGCTTCTATATCTTGCTGAAAAATTATTTGTAAATTAGTTTTGCCTTATTCAAGGTGACTAACATATCTGCACTAGAAACTAGACAAAAATACTTGGTAAGATTTTGTGTTTTTGCAGTGCAGTCATTTAATTTCAGTGTGTGGACCGAGCTTCTGATTTGAAGCCTGGACTGGGCGAACACGGACCCTGCAGCGGGATGCATCTCTGCTCGGTGTAAAAGACGGTCTGAGCATGGCTTGTCCTGTTCCACTCTGGAGTCAAACATGGAGCCTGAAAGAAGAAACATCAAACTAAGAATTAGCATCCGCGGCTAGCTGCTGGCTGGGAAGAGAAAACGACTAGACGAAGACGGACCTGAGTGTTGTTGTGGGTGTTGTCGCAGCCCGACACCCAGTGGGTTAGTGTTGGAGGTGTTTCCGGTCTCTCCTCTAACTCCGGCAGGTTACACGTCTGTAAGATCTGCTGCGTTCGCTGCTGCCAGTTTAGAGTTCTCTCTACCAGATAGTTCAGGGCGTCGCCCTCCGGCAGACGCACGCCTACGTCGTGCAGGGACGCCAGCAGGGAGAGGACCTTGCTTAGTGGGGGCTTCTCGGACCGCTGGCAGTGCGGACAGAGCCACGGCTGGGTTTCGCGCGACTCGGCCGGGTCCCTGACACACACGCTGTGGAAGGCGTCCCGGCAGAGCTCGCACTGCAGCATGGCTCCCATGGGCGCCTTCTGGCAGAAACACACCTTCAGGTCCATGCAGTCCGCTGTGGGGAGGAGCTTCGACTCGTTCGCCGCCCTGAGACTGAAGAAGGTTTCCATCTCCCTCACGCGCAGCTCCTCCAGAGTCGCCATCTGGTTGATGAAATGAGTCAGTTTTATTTCTGCACAGGTTAAATGTGACTTATTATGCTCCCTTAAATAAGTTAGGCCTATCTATGGCCTATACAAAACATGTCCATTAAAATGTTTGCCCAAAATCATTCTTAGATTAAGAAATGTCAGTCTGGTCAGTTCTGTCTATTTTGAGCCTTTTCAGGGCCTCTGCCACTTTAAATCAGAATAAACTGCTGCTGGCCACGCCGCCCAACTCAAAGTTTCTCATTCAAATGTGAAAATAGCTCCAAACCGAAGCACAATTATACTACCGTACATCTTTGAAAAGCATTAGTAGAGCCTCCAGCACAATCAACAAGAATGCAGCAAGTGGTTTCTGGATGGTAAGTCGACTACAAGACACTTGTCTTTTCCAACAGCCATTATACAGTGGTAAAACCAGCTGAGCTCCACTTGGGTTGCTAGGTAACAGGGCAGTCCCCGTTGAATGTGACTTAACAATAGGGAAGTTTATGAAACGGCTAATTTTCCAGACACCAAAAAACATCAACTTATTCCCAAAAACACAGCAGAGTGTTTTTTTGAAGTGGTAGAAACTGAAAAAGAAGGACAAAAACGCACAAAATGTAAATTTTGTATAATGGATCCCCTTTAAAAATGATATCTGGATTCTGGTTACTGGGAAATGGACCCAAAATTAAGCCACAAATCTTTTCTTTACGTTCCACAAGGAGACAAGAAATCATTTGATTAAAATTAAACCTGTAATCAGCTTAGATAATATTCTGAATGTTCAACTAATATTCAGAAAACTCAAGGAGAACTGGAGATGGGTTTGTTTAGTTTTATTGTACTGATGCTTCTTTTGCTAAAAGAAATCAGTCGCACACAGGCTTTAGTGTGATTAGCAATTAATGATGAAAAAAATTTCACATTCTGCATTTGTTTTCATTTAAGAATCTATAAGAGGAAGAAGAGAGACACCAGACCCAACAGTGCAGGTGATCTGAAGCGAGTTGTCAAAGCAGTCTGGGCCTCCATTACACCTCAGCTGAACCACAGGCTGATCTCTTCCATGCCACGCAGCATGAATGCAGTAACTCATACAAAAGGAGCCCAACCGACTGCCTCTGCTGCAGCGTACATGGGCAAACCTTTCAGAAAAGCTACTGTTATATTCTGCTTTTCTGAGAAACGGAATGTCGAGTTTTTATTGGCTTTAAGCTATAGTCATCAAAATGAATAAAAATAAACACTTAAAATATTTAGCTCTGTGTGTAATGCTCTATATAATAGAAGAATTGAACTTTTAAACAACTTCCAAGTGATTTCCTGTACTCACTGCAGAGGTAGAGTCCTGGGTCTCTGAAAGAGCTTTCTCCACATCGCTGAGAGAGTTCAGTCGTGTGGGCTTCTTTTTGTTATTTTTCAGGGATTCTTTCCCCTTCTTGGCCTTCCTCTTCGGAGAACCGACAGCTCCAGCTTCAAATCTTGGACACAGGACCTGCATTAAAGCAACATAAATAGCTAAACATTAAAGCTGATGACTCAAATAATAAATACCTCTGTTGTTTTTAACTTACTCTGCAAAAACACAAAATCTTACCAAGTATTTTTGGTTTAGTTTCTAATATAAATATTGAAATAAGGCAAAAACAAGTAACTTTTCTAGGAGCTTGTTTTAATAAAAATAATTTCTTAATATTGAAGAAAATGTGTTAGTTCTGCTGGCAGATTATTTCAATTCTAACATGGGGAAACTATCTTATTATAAATTAAATAATCTGCCAGTGGAAGTAGAACTTTTAGCCTTTAATATGGGAAAAAATGGGTAACACATTATTTGACAAGTTGTGAATAAGACTGACATGAGAGACTGTCATAAACATGACATAACACCTGTTATAAACATGAAGGAGACTTTATGAATGCTTATGACTGTTGTCATGAAGTGTCATTTGGTAAATAATGACACTTTTAATGCAAAGTTGACACTTTTAATTGACTTTTATAGGAAATATTAATGGAACTTTGCATTAAAAGTGTCCTTATTTACTGAATGACACTTCATGACAACAGATGTAAACATTTATGAGGACTCCTTCATGTTCATGACAGTCTCGTGTCAGTCTTATGCACACCCCATCAAATAAAATGTTACCAAAACAGTCTTGGTCTACCGGCTGATTATGTCACTAATTAAAAAAAAAACGTATTTGTCATTATGAATGAATTATTTAGCTCTTAAATCTTGCTGAAAAGTAACTTGTAATTTAGTTTTGTCTTATTCCTAAACTAAACCAAAGATCCTTGGTAATATTTTGTGTCTATGGCTCTTCCACAGGCTCAGATCACAAATTTCAAACCTCATTCAGCCACCGTCTGACAGATTTTAAATACGGACATGTTTCAGTAAAATGTGGTAGATAAAGAAAACATCTGTGTCGATTTATGATCTGTACAATAATACCTCCAGCAACGTAAGAGTCGAGTCCTTCAGAAGGAAAGTTGCGGCTGCAGATTCTTTCCACTTCTGCACGTCTGCCATCAGAGACTCCAGCCGATCCAACGGCTCCAGCTGCACTTGGATGGCTTGTCCTCGTAGCAGCATGTCGGAGAGGCTGTCCGCCACCAAAACGCAGCCGCTGGCCTGAAGGAAGCACAACTTCTGAGTGGGAAACTCAGAGTTTCAACACTTTTCCCACAGTAAAATTCAAACACTTCTCAAGCATTTTCAAGGTAAGTTTTCAAACTTTTCCAGCACCAAACTTTGGAGATAAAAAAACAAACAAATGAACTTCAATTCATTATTACATGACATCATTTACCAATGTTATTAAAAATGTCTTGTGATAGTATTCCACATTCTACAGCAGGGACAATGTAAACTAAAATATGACAAGCATAATATCACAAAATGATATTATGTTCTATTCATCTGACTAATCCGAGAACAAAACACTCATTTAACAAAAAAAAATCTCAAAATTTAAATAACGGTCCTTCACTTAAAACATATAAGCCAACATCTATTTCAATTACACAGATCAATAAGTCACTGATTATTACTTTCCAGCTCAAACTAAGCAAAGAAAAATATAAAAAGAAAGTTACAAAAAATTATTTAAAAATATTCTTGCCAAGTTTTCTCACATTTAACAAATAGAAACAGTTTCGGTAATTCCAACTAACCTAAAACAAGAAAAGTTTAATCTGATTTAACTTCACACAGAGTGAAAAAAATGTGTGTGTGTCTTTTTATTCAGTGTGTAAAAATACCTGAGTTCAACTGTAAGTAACATTTTCTAAGTTAGGCTTTTAATCTAACATATGAAACACTTTGCAAACCTTGAAAACACTCAAATGAAATTCAAATATTTTCAAGGATTTCCTCACCTGACGCTCCTCGGCTTCCTGGAGCCACTCCCGTGCTTTTCTGATGGTGTCTTTCAGCAGCAGACAGTTCGGGAGGTGAGCTGGGATGACGGAGGCCTTTTCAGCCGCAGCGCTCAGAGTCTCTATGGAGTGGGGCGGCCTGGATATAATACATCACGATTTCAGTCAGATTATTTAGCAGCAGACGATTTGAATGAATCTGTTTATAAGATTCTTACAAATAAACGGAAAAGGTGCTGCAAACACAGTTTAAAACCTGAGATTTTTGTTGTTAAACTTTTGAATAGTTGTTTTGTTCCAGGAATTATGTATCTTTAAAAAGAAATTGTGCATTTTTCGACATTAGATTAATGGAGAAGCGGCTGCAGCCGTGCATCAGGTGGTGCTGCGCTCACCTGGCCTTCAGCAGGCTGCTCGCCTTCTCCTCCCAGTGCTCCGAAAGAGTGAGCTGCTCCTGCAGGCGTGCCATGGCTTTCTCCACGGACGGATGAGGCGCCAAGCCAACTCCTTGGTCGATGAGTCTCCTCATGGCCTCCAGGGTGAGCGTGTTGGGCTGGGCGCTGGCCAGCTGCACGGCCTCCAGCCACCTGGCCTGCTCCAGCCGCTCCCGGAGCTGGAGCAGCTCTGGCAGGTCCACATCGAAATCGAAGCTGACGTCCAGGAGGCTCTGGATCTCTGCAACGCTGGGAGACTCCTCCATCAGGACCTTCTCGCTGTGCTGCTGGAAGTCTTCGATCCGATTCAAGAGTTCCTACATGAAAAGAAACATTAATTACTTTGCCTTTCAACATTTGCTTAATGCTACACACACACACACCCCCACACACCCCCACACACACACACCCACACACACACAGTAGTGTACAATAGTAGTACTTTGTTTAATTTTTTTTTTGTTTATTAATTTTCCAGGGGACTCAGGCCCCCTGCAGCCCCCTCTTGCAGCCGTCACTGTTGCCACTTCTCAGAAATCAGAAAGTGCTTCATAAAAGTATTTATCCCCATTAAACTTCCTTCATATTTTGTCACAAACTTCAATGTATTTTATTAGGATCTTATGTAACAAACACAAAGTGGTCAGTAATTTAGAAAATTAAAAAATGAAAAGTGTTATATGTATTTGCATTGACCCCTTCAGTCTGATACCCCAAGATAAAACTCAACCTAAACCACAGAGGAGAGAAAACTTTACAATCCAAAGAGCCATTTTTACTAAAGGTGGGCAGATCTATCCAAAATATCAATAAAATTAATTTTGTATCAGTATAAAATCAATGATTTAGTTTCAGATTCACTGTTTTGTGTTGTAGTTTCTAAACTTTACCCCCCCAAAAAATGTTTTGATTTGCTCTAAAATGTTTATTTTTTCCACAATTGTTTTAGAAAAAAATTACATAAAATCCCTCAAAAAAGGAAAAATTAATTTGTGATGTTAATGTAAAAAAACTCCAAAATGTTCCTCTTCCTTTCCGTACCTTGAGCTGAGGCGCCTGCGGGAGGCTGCAGCACAGGTTGTACAGCTGCCTCACAAAGGAGCTGAGCTCTTCCACCGTCAGCTGGCTGCGAGACTTTCCACTCCCGCACCGATACCTGGAACAACGGGGAGACTCACCCTGATGATGCCGACACACCGGAACAAACATCTAAAAACAAATTTAACCTTTATAACGATGTTACCTGGTCTGCTTCTTGCCGTTCAGCAGCTGCTGAGCCACCGAGGCGCATTTCTCTGCGTCTTGTGTGACGAGACGCAGCCGCCGCAGCAGGTCGTTGTCGGGGAACAGTCTGGTCTCTGACTCAGTGAGAAGAGAGCGGAAGACGGGCAGACCTGAGGAGAGAACGACGGGTCAGACGCCGTCTGATTAACGCCTTCACAACCCAACACTGAAATGACGAAGGAAACACAGCTAAGGGTTGTGGACTAAAAACTTTATCGAGATATTTTCTGGGACTATTTTGAGGATAAAAGCGAAATAAGAACTATTTATTACTTCTTTTTTTAAGAAACTTTATGGCTGTGGCTGCATGACACAGGAAACAAAAATACTGATATTTAAAAAACATTCACATTTGTAAATTGCGTCTTTAGGACATCAGTCACATAAACAAAAGTGTGATCTGCATCACTAACTTGCACACAGTAGACGCATTTAATCACATTTTCACATTTATTGATATTTATCATTGAACTAACAGAGGAGAAAACACACTGCAAAATCACAAAATCTTACCATTTCTTAGTCTAGGTTTTAGTGCAAATATCCTAATGCTCTTGAAGTAAGACAAAGCTAACCTCTTAAAGCTTGAATGCACTGTGGAAAAAATGCAGCTAATTTAGATAATTAACACAAACAGCAGATATCAAACCTAAATATTTACGACTACTGCTTCACTTATTTAACGTTTTGTTTTACTCACCTTTTTTCTTCTCCAGTTTGGCCTCCAGAGTCTGAGTGACACGAGAGGCCCATTCGTCATAGAGCTCTGCTCGCTGCTTCACGGCGTTCATCATGGGGAACAGGTCATCCATAGTGTATCTGTAGCTGCAGGAGCAAACACAATGCCACATTTAGCTCTGGAACCGCAGCAGCTTCACAATGCAGCAACTTTTAGAGGAAAATATACATCTAAGGCAGTGGGTTTTAAAGTGCGGCCACCAGGGGGCGCTAGGGAGGACAAATAAAAATTAAATGACTTTTAAAAAATAAAATGTAATCTGTTTTTCTATCATTATTGTAAAATATTATTTAAATAACTTGTTAGAATGTTGATCATCTTTCTGAAATGGAAAAGTTTCTGTAAAGTAAAAAGGCAGAAGGAACCGTCCAGCAGCCATGCTGCAGAAAACACAACAACTGTGGAGATTAAACAAAATTTGATGGGATGAATATAAAATATTCCATATTTTTTATAATAAAAAGAGGGGATTATGGTGGAAAAATTTTAAATATGTAATATATTGTAACATAAACCTGATAAATACATCTCCACCTCAAACCTCATCAAAACTAAAATCAGAAGGGATGAAGAAGCACATATGCACAGCAAAAACACAAAATCTTACTAAGTATTTTTGTCTAGTTACAAGTGTAAATACCTTAATACAATCGAAATAAAACAAAACTGACTTGTAAGTCAATTTTCAGCAAGATATAAGAGCTTGTTTTAAGTAATTCCTTTAACATTGATGAAAAAGTTCTAGTTCTACTGGCAGATTATTTCACTTATAACAAAACATTTCTCCAGTGTTTTAAGTGAGATAATCTACAAAAGGAACTAGTACTTTTTCATCTACATTAAGGAATTGTTGTGATAAAACAAGCTCTTATATCTTGCTAAAAAGGTAACATGTAAGTTAGTTTTGTCAAATTTCAAATAAACTAAGATATTTGCACTAAAAACCAGACCAAAAATACTTGGTAAGATTTTGTGTTTTTGAAGTGCACTAAATGAACTAAAGTGAATAAAAGGGGAAAAAAAAAACATCCTAAAAGTTGATGTTTCTTTAGATATGTTGTAGTATTTTCTGGGTTTGCTGAGGGCCAGAAGCTAACAAAGCATTGAAACGTTTGGGAACCTCCTGATCTAAGCTGCGGTTTCATTAGGAGGACAGATCACCTGAAGAAGAGTGCTAACAGCGATGCTAACGCTCAGAGAGAAGAAGCTTTTCCAGCAGTTCTTACTTGAGAGTGTAGTTGGAGACGTGGCAGGAGCAGAGGCTGTTGATGTGGTAGAGACAGACCAGCACACCTGGGCTGCAGGGGCAGGTGATGGCGGAAAGGTAGCAGGTGGTCCTGCACTTGGCACACTGACGCTCGTCATCTTGGAGGTGATCATATTTTGCCTCCTTGCAGTTCACCACCCCCTAATGGTGTTTAAAAAAACCCCCAACAGAATATGATTTTTACATTTTTCATTTTAGGAAATATTTATTTTTGTAAGAAAACTTAGAGATTTCTGTAAATCTGTAAAGTTTTATGGAAAATGTGAACCACTTTACCATCTTCTTGACTTTGTCCCTCAGTTCCTGCTCCTCTTTGATCATAAGGGCCATGTCCTTGTGAACGGCCGAGGCCAGAACCACGTTGAGCGTTTCTGCTTTGGTGGCCATGTTGCACACCATCTCATCGTGGGAGAAGACGTTGTACCGATGCAGCAGACGGTAGTGATCCACACACTGCCTACCCAGGGGCATCTGGACACACAACCACAAAAAAACAAACAGGTTCCAATAATAAGCCAATGGGCAGTAACTAGCTGCATTTACTCAGTTACATTTATTTTAGGAAAAATTTATTTTTAGGCCTATCTTTACTTCACTGCACTTTTGACTTTTACTTGAGTAATTTTATTATGAAGTACTGAGTATTTACTTGAGTAAAATTTATGGATTCTCTCCTAATGAATGAAAAACTAACATGTTTTAACCAAAAATCCACCAGACACAGAGACACACCTGCAGTTTGTGTTGAAGTTTAATAAGTTTTATATTGAAAGAAACTGATTTAGAAAAAAAATGATTTTGCCTGATTTAGTTAGTTTTTGTTATTTACATGAATTATTGTCATTTTCATCCTTAAAATACCAAAATTTCCACATAACTGAATTTTGATCCATCTGATGTAATTTTTAAATGTTAAATTATTGATAATTTGATCAGTAACTCAGTACTTGAGTTGACCTTTTACCAAATACTTTTTTATTTGAGTAAAAATATGTTGAAGTAGCGCTACTTTTACTTGAGAACAACTTTTGAGTACTTTGCCAACTTCTGCTGCAAGGTTACACAGGTATGCCATAAATAACTGACTGATTGTTTTCTTTTTTTTCCTGTTTTGACCCTACACACGTTCTCTATCAGATTGACTTTGACTAGGCCACTCCAGAAAATCCACCATGTTGTCTTTAAGGTTGAAGTTTTCCTTTTATTTCTATTGTTTTTGTTTTGAAAAATAAGTATTTCTGAGTAAAGCTACATACCCAGTCCACGGTGCAGAAGTTGACCGCCTCAGCGAAGTTAAAGCCCTGATTAAAGCCGCTGTGATACGCTCTGGGAAACGTGATGACGAACTCTCCGGCGCACTGGTTGGTTCTGTAGATCTACAGCAGAGAGACGAGTTGTTGGTTTTTATTCGGGAGATGTGAAACAGACCGAGGTGATGACTGAAGCAGCGGGTACCGGGACGCCGTGCGCCATCAGCGTGTTGGGGTTCATGATGGTGACCAGCTGGTGCAGCAGGTCTGGCTGGGACTCAAACAGCTCTGGAGCCAGTTTCTTCATCACCTTCTCCAGCTGCTCGGCAGCAAAACCAGGAGCACCATACCAGGTCTTTGGTTCGCCCCTAAAAATGAACAACAGCATCACAAATAAAGCAGAAACAAGGAAACTACACTGCAAAAACACATATGTCAGATGGTCTGTCTAATTTCAAGTGTAAATATGTCAGAAACAAAACTAACTTAATGGTAACTTTTCAGTCGTTTTTTAAATATATTGATAAAAAAGAACTTGTTCCACTGGCAGATTATTTTCCCATGTTATCAGTGAAATAATCTCCCAGTGGACCTACTGCTTTTTTATATATCAATACAAAGGAATTATTTACTCAGACTTACACTTTTCAGCAAGACGCTGGAGTTGATTTGAGTAAATAATCTCTTAATATTGGTGAAAGAGTTTTTGTTCTGCTGGTGAACAAGGACCAGGCACTGCACTGTTACCTAGCAACCCCAGTCAAGTCCAGCCCGTCACCTAGCAACCCAGTTCTAGTTCCTCGGGCAGATTATTTCACTCATAACAAAACATTTTCCCATGTTATAACTGAAATAATGTGCCAGTGGAACTAGTGCTTTTTTTAGTTACTTGTTTGTTTGTCTTATTTCAAGTGTACTAACATACTTGCACAAGAAACTAGACAAAATAATTCTTGATTTGGTGATATTTTTTTTGCAGTGTGTGTCCCTTGTTCTACACACTTGAATTAAATGATTACACTACAAAGACACAAAATTTTAGTCTAATTTTTCTGTCTAATTTCTTGTGCAGTAAAAAACAACAACTTACAAGTAACTTTTCAGCACATTTTGAGTCAATAGTTCCTTAATGATGATAAAAAATGCCAGTTCTACTGACAGATTATTTCAATTGTAACGTGGAAAAAGGTCTTGTTATAAGTGCAATAAGACATTTATCATCAAAATTAAGAAATTATTGACTTTAAAAAAACCTCTTACTTCTTGCTGAAAAGTTACTTGTACTTTAGTTTTGTTTAATGTCAATATACTAACATATTTGCACTATAATCTAGACGAAAAAATATTTAGTGACATTTTGTGTTTTTGCAGTGTGTCAGGAATGTGCTTATCTTCTGTCCAATAAAGTTAGGATTGAAATTTTATTTCTTTTTATTGATACTTGTAAACAGTGCTGCCAGGTCCCGCTTTAAAAAGTGACTATAGATTTCAATAAGTGTTTTATCTGGGTAAATAAGAGTTATTATTATCATTATTACTTGGTTCAATGTTAAGTTTGGGGTATTTTCAGATATTTGACTCCCGAAAAAAAAACAAAAAACTATTCAATAATTTATTTTAACAACATCTCATCTGTGTTTTCAGCAAAGTTCTGAGTTTCCTTTATCAAACTGTGTTTGTGTTTCTGCAGTGTATTCCTGTATTTGTACCAGTGCAGGTAATTGATGGAGTAGCTCCAGTGATCCTCAATGTGCCAGCAGAAGGAGGAGAAGCACATGCCAACATAAAGCCAGGGCAGCGTCATTCCGCAGATGTCAGCTGTCACATGAGTCAGAACCGACGGGTTCATCATCGCCAGATTGTTCAGATTCCAGCCACATTTGAGGTATTTCTGCAGAAGACGAAAAACACAATGAATGTGATGCTGCAATAAATCCACCTCTTCGTAATAAATTGGATTAAAGCAGAGGAATGCAGTCAAAACTGATCACAGTTCCTCTGACATAGAGAGAATACCTCATCTGCTGGGGAAACCTTAAATTTTCCATTTGGGATGGGGAATCCGCTCCCAAACTCCTTGGAGGCGATATCAGCTCCGTACTCCACGGTGACGTCCTCCTCGATGGCTCCAACCAGGCGCCAGAACTCTTTCTCCACCAGCTCCATGGGTACCATCTGTCACCAGCACCAGGGGGATGAAATTTGAATTTAAAAAGGCTTAAAGCAACACAGACGAGGATGTTACTGTAGGAAAATACACAACTTACATGAACCGGCATGTTGAAGTAGTCGGATTTGAATGCATCTGCCATTTGGCCGAACGCACGCAGAGAATAGTCCCTGTGTGCCTGTTCGAATCCGAACGCCTCGTGAGGTTTGCTGCATTCCTGCAGGTGCAATTAAATACCGGTTTTATGTTTACATCCCAAATATGTAACACAGCAATGGTCTATTTTCTAGTGCAAATATTTTATTACACCTGAAATAAGACAAAAGCACCATACATGTAACTTTTAAGGAAGATGTAGGACTTTATTCTAAGTCAATAATCCCTTAAAGTTGAAGAAAAAGTCCTAGTCGTCTCGTTGTAAGTGAAATAATCAGTTAATTCTTTCAATACTTTTTATCAATACCTGGGAATCAATAACTTAAAACAAGCTCCTATGTTTTGCTGGAAATCTACTTGAAAGTTATTTTGTCTTATTTCAAGTGCAATAAGATGAATGAGAAACTAGATCAAAAATACTTGGTAAGATTTTGTGTTTTTGCAGTGAAACTAAGGCTGAATCAGAGTTCGTTCACTTTTCCCCTCAGTAAAATTCAAGAACTTTTCAAACATTTTCAAGGTAAGTTTTGAACATTTTCCAGCATTACACTTTTGTATTGTGCTGTTACTAATCATGTCTTGTGATAATATCTGACATGATACAGCAGGGACAATGTAACAAAATGTTATGCCTCACATAAATTAATTTTGACCGTTATAACTGAGCTAAAACAAGATAAGTTTAGACTAATTTCACTTCAGACAGTGAGAGAAAAAAAGTGTTTTTTAATAAGTATATGAAAATGCTGTAAATAATGGCTTTGAAATTTAGGATATTCAAACATTTGGACTGCATTTTAAAACTGTGCAGTCAGTTGTTTAGGGCTGCAAATGTTACATAATCATTTGAAAAAAAAAATACAGATAAATATATCTTATAGAAAAGTCAAAATTCTTGTTTGGCTCAAAATCTAAGGCTGATTTTAAAAAATACACACAGTTTCCAAAAAGATCTAAATAAGTATAACTGGTTGTTTTGGAGTCATTCTTTTGAGGATATTTAGTGAAATTATTCCATCAAAAATATCTGAAAAACAGCTAAAACCTGCATTTTTTTAATCAAATATCCTTTAAATCCATCAGTTGGTTCTTTATTACTTTTGCCTCCTAACATATAAACATGTTGCTGTATAAAAAAGTAACTTTATCTTATATTTCCCCTTTGCTTCAGGTCTGTTCTATGTAAACAGTGTAGTGACATCATGTGCCATTTGTGTCACCTGAGCCAGACACTTGGGGCACCTCCAGTCTCCTTTGGGGACGTCGTGCAGCGGGGGGATCAGACAGAAGGTGTGGTAGCTGTCGTCACAGCCGTCACACAGCAGCAGCCGGTCCTCGTCGCCTCCACTGCCACACACCAGACACACAACCAGATCCACCTGGGAGACAAAGGCAGATATATCAACTGGAAACAACAACAAAAACAAACGTCTGCTGAACCTTAAGCAGGCTTTTCAGAGGCGAGACATTACAGAGTTTACTTTGATCCATTCAGATCCACAGAGGCTGAAAGCCAGAAGGTTTGAAACATCTCACTGTTTTTACATGGAAATTCTGAACATCTGAGCAGATCAGCTGCACAATGGGACGATTTTAAGAGATCTACATGTAATTCACCCTATGGTCAAAGTTCACATAAATAAACGAAAGGACAGACGGACGGTCCATCCGTCCATGTCTTCATGGACAATGGTACAATGATGATTGGCCTTTTATCCATCATTTTAATTGTGACATTTCCAAACCAGAACTGTTGAATCTCTGACTTTGGAAACTATGACAGAATATGTATATCTTTAGAGGAATAATAGTGAACGTCTCCTTCATGAGGCGGCTGATGAACGCTGATATCCGACGTTCAACTGAAGCTTTCATCATCATCATCATCAATTATTCAGCGATTGAACTTCTCTAGACTGAGGATGTTTCTACTTACTGGACTCGGAAGAATGAGAGGAATCATCTTCTTGTAGCGAGACTTGAATTTGTCTGCTTCGATTATTGGTTCCTTAAACTCGACTGGTTCCTGTTTCACTAGAATGGGAATCGGTTTTTCTGCAAGGCAGTAAGAAACCTCAACGTTACAATGAGCAGCTTTTATATTTTATATACAAATTCAATTTGTATATAACTTAAAATCTGGCAAAATGCTCTTTAGATATACTTTCTTAGTGTGTATGTCTATTTCGTAGTAAATTATGTTGATCCTGCTACATTTTGGGAAGTAGAAGTTCCCTGTCAGTCATTTCTGAATGTTCTTGTCAAACATAATCATATTTAATCCTGGGTTCGTACACTTTTCCTACAGTAAAATTCAAGCACTTTTCAAGGTAAGTTTTCAAACTTTTCCAGCATCAAACCATGGAGATAAAAGCAATACAAATATTCTAATCTTAAATGTTGAAGTTTCATTAGCTGGAAGCAGAATGTCATCATGAATAACAGAGATAAAGCTTTATGTAATTTTTTCTACATTATGTGTTTCACTTTGTGATGGAGTTACTGGAAAAAGCTAACTATTAAATAATCTAATTTATTGAATATGACTATAGAACAGATGTTTTTTATATAAAAGGTTTGTTTTTTTACATATTTGTTAAAACTGTTGTAACAGTTTAACATGAGACAGATAATCTGTGAAAAGATCCACCTCCTCCCTGAAATGCTCCGCTCCTGACCAAAAACAACCAATCAGAGCAAAGAGGAGGGTCTTAGCGCTGTCAATCAAACTCATGTAGTCGCTGCTAATTATGCTAATGGTGGAGAAACAACTTATAGTTACAGGTAAACTGTTTATCTCACATCATCAGTGGCCATGCTAACTAGCTGTAGCATTCATGACAGGCTATGCTAGCTATAACTGGTTGTTTCTAGATTGCACTGGGAGCACTGGGAGCAGGCAGAGGAGCTTATCTGTCTCATAACATACAGTCACGACATAGTGACAGTTTTAACAAACGTGTGAAGGACATATTTTATTTTATAAAAAATGTTACAAACTGCAGCTGTAAATCGGTTACATAGTTTACTTTTTGCTGTTTGAGACGAAGAGTCTGACCTGGTTCCTGCTTTACAACAATAGAACCCATCCTCCTCCTCAGATTGGGCTTGCTATCCCCCGTCTCACCTGGCTCGGTCTTCACACAGGTAGTCTGCACCGGCACAGAACAAAAAGTGAAACTACAGGCAACCTCAAACAGTAAAAGACACTGTGAAGTTATTCTTGGAACCTGCGGTGAAAAGTGAAGCCGCAGCGACTCTCACCTCGATCTTCATGCGCTTGGCTCGGCGAGCGCTGGGGCAAACATCAGGCAGGGGGGCCGGCGCTCTCTGAACCGCCTCCTGCAGCTTGGGTTCGTCGACGCTCATCTCCTCCGCCAACTGGTCGGGTTTCTGGACACACTGAGGGAAACAGAGTCGGTTTAAAACCCAAACCTGCTGGCTATGAGCAGGGATTTGCATGTTTGAGAGGAAATACCTGCAAATACAGATATGAGGAAGTTATAAATACGGACAGAATGGGACACAAGTCTGAAGATACCAGGAGGATATCGCTGATATGAGTCTATGCACTGCAAAAAGACAAAACCTTACCGAGAAGTTTTGGACCAGTTTCTAGTTCAACTATCTCAGTACACTCAAAATAATACAAAACTAATTTACAAGTAACTTTTCAGCAAGAAATAAGAGTTTGCTTTAGTAAAAATACTAGTTTCACTGGCAGATTACTTTATTTATAACATGGGAAAATGTCTAGTCATAATAGAAATAATCTGCTGGTGAAACTAATACTTTTTTAATCAATATTAAGAAATTATTAGCTTAAAACAAAATCATATATCTTGCTTTAAATCTATGCATATTTTTTTAATTCAAGTGTTCAAAGATATTTTAACTAGAAACTAAACCAAAACTACTTAAGATTTTGTGTTTTTGCAGTGAATGATATGATTTTACATTGTGATACTTAAAAAGCCAATTATTGAAGGTACTTGTGACAGGATAAATCAATTTTATTGATTAGTTAATTTTTTGATTTATAAAGATTTAATTTTGGGAAAATCTGGATATTTTTTCCACCAATGCTCTCCTGGGGTTTCCATAGTTCAGAGGGCAGCCATCTTGTTTCACAGCTTCTATTTATTTGAACCTTGAATTCATGTCAACTCTACCATAATATATTACATACACACTACAATGTTTCTTACAATTATGAGAATAAAGTCACAATATTACAAAAATAAAGTTGTACAGCAATTAAGTCTAAATAAAGAGTCAATATAACCATAAAAAAGTTGTGGTATAAGGAGAATTAAGTAATTTTATGAGAACTCCAACACGGAAAATAACAAAAAATATAAATGAGGAATGCTGGGCATCTTGTGAAGTTATACTTTGGTATCGGTTTTACAAATAAGGAAATGTTTTATTACATCAGCATCAAATTATCATCAGTAGCAGGACTTTAAAACTGAGGTGATCACATCAGATCCTGATAACTAGAAGGAAGCCTTTTCTAATCAAAACGACCTTTTCTCTTAACTTCAAGACGTTCTTCTAAAAATGTCTTTATTTCACTAATATTATGGTTATATTCTCTTAAATTAACATTTATTCTCGTAGCCTGGTTGTACAACTCATAGAAGGGATGATTGAAATAAAATCCACTTTTTGAAGAATTTTGTTTTTAGTAAAGAAAGTGACTTTAAAAATTGGAGATTTTACTTGAAAGCCATGTCGCTTATCATATCAGGTACTAAATTACGTGGTATTTGGCTGTGCAGCCAGAAGACAATAAGGCCAAAAGAAGGATGTGATTAATGAGAGTTTGTCAGCTAAAACAAGACAAACACGTCAGATCTAAAATAATTTCAGGCTTGTGCTGAGGCCTGCTGCGCCTGCTGTTTAACTTCTGAGGTTTAATAAGTAACAATGGAGGACAAATGGTTCAAACAGCGCTCAGCCAAACAAGATGAAATATTAACTTCTGGAAATTTAAATATGAAATTGCAGCAAAAACAAAGGATTCACACAGATGAGCTTTTCACATTTTGTGACTCTACAACCTCAGAGTTCAATACATTTTAAGTAATAAAAATATAAGTATTACGTTACAAACTGCAAAAACACAAAATCTAACCAAGTATTTTTGGTCTAGTTTCTGGTGCAAATATTTTAGTAAACTTTAAAAAAGAGACACTAACTTTATAAAAGTAACTGTTCAGTATGTTTTAAGTAAATAATTCCTTAATATTGATGAAGAAGTATTTGTTTTCTTGGCAGATTATTTCACTTACAACATAGGAAAATGTCTTGTTATAAGTGAATAATCTGCCAATGGAACTAGAACTTTTTCATTAAAATTAAGCAATTAGTGATTTAAAACAAGCTTCTATGTCTTGCAGAAAAGTTACACATTTGAAATAAGACAAAACTAAGATATTTGTACTAGAAACTAGACAAAAATACTTGGTTAGATTTTGTGTTTCTGCTCTGTATGAATGATCAGGGATTGCAGAAACTCTTAAATGCACCAATCTGATGGTTGAATAAGCTAAATAACAGATAAAGATCAACAAATATATTTTATTATTGACCCCACATGTGTATTTACTCAATAATTTAGCAGATAAAAGGTTTGTTTTACTTAAAATGTTAATTTTGTCTGGAAAAAACCACTGTACTGAACCCCATTGAAAACCTCCTGGTTATTACACCAGATATTGGTTTCTAAACTCTTCCCGAGTTAAAACATTAGTGTTGTTGTTTCTAAATGAAAATGAACTTGATTCCTTTACTTTATTTGAGGTCTGAAAGCACTGCATCTTTTTCATTATTTTGATCATTTCTCTAATAAATACTAAATTTCACAGAAATGTTGTCAGTAGTTTATAGAATAAAAGACCAACATTCATTTTTACGTTTAAAACGCAATTAACTCAAAATTTAAATCAAGTCCCACCGCCACATTAAATGCAGTTAAAACACACTGAGGTTTGAAACATGAGAAGTTCAACAGGTGTGAATACTTTTGCAAGTCATTGTACATTATGGGCTCCAGCTCCACTGCAGGTTCAGACAATAGGTGGACGGATGAATGGATTTTATATTAACTGATATCTCAGCGTCTTTTTGTGCTTTCAAACAGTAAAACTCCTCCTCTTTTGTCTGTAAGAGTCAAGAACTCCACAAAGTTTTAACTTCTGACCTTATTTCTGCCTGGCACAGAAACAAAACCACAGCTGGATGCACGTGGTAACACCGAGGTAAGTTGAGAGCAAATACAGCCGAGTCAAGCTGGAAGTATGGCACAATGGCCACCTACCCACCCACACAGCACATGCATTTTGGTTCATTTCAAGCTTTAGCAGCTTCGCAATCGTCACTCAAACGTACCTTTTCAAGGTCAGGATCAGCCTCCAAACGCATCAGTTTGGAAGCTGGTTCTTGTGCCTGAGGCAAAAGAGAGCTTTGGTAATAAAACATTTTAGAGTGGCCTGACCAAGCGGCCACACAGAACCAATTCAAGAACAATATCACAGAAGCTCTCTTTGTTTTTTACAGTGCAAATGCAGTTAAAGTCACAAGAAGACACTAAACTATAACAAGAGGCTCCAGCGGCAGAGTGTACTGGTTCCTGCACTCTGAACTAATTATATTTACACAGAGAAGGAAAAAAAAAACAATTTCTGTCACATTAGATTTACTCCACATGTTCTCTTTATATGTAGTTTAATGTTGATACATAAAAGGTGGAGAAATTATGGTAGGAAGCAGATTTTTAGGTAGGATGATTAAAAAGACGGACATTAAATCAGATTAAACTGATTTTACAACAGGAGATTTAACACTGGAAGTGGAAAACATTTTAAATATCCAAAATAAATAAACGAAACAACAATTAAAATTAATATGAAGTCTCTGTAAACAAAATTGTCCTTCAAAAAAATGGCTAGTTGAGACCAAAACACCAGACTGAAGACTTTCGTCATCCAGTTTTTGGTAGAAAGAGAGAGAAAAGAGAAAAGCAATAACTTACGCAAATGGAAGTGATTGACTTTGTCTTAATTTATCATGTAATTAATTGATTTATTGCGACAGATCTAAGCGTTTGTACACTTTTCCCGCAGTAAAATTCAAGCATTTTCCAAAAAAATGTCCAGTTTTCTAACATTTCCAAAGCAAGATTTTGGAGTTAAAAATAAAACAAATAAACTAAAGAAGACTGTTTCAGTTATTCTAGATCAGGGGTAAAGTAAACTGAAATATAACAAAATTTTATGTCACATAACTGACATAAAACTGTGATTTTAACTGACCTAAAAACAAGAGAAGCAGAAGAAGTCTGACTTAACTTCAGACATTCATATTACATGTATGAAAATATCTGGTTTCAACTGTAAGTAATGTTTTCCAAATTTAGACTTTTAATCAAACGTAAGATTACACTTTAGTACAAAACTGTGCAGTTTGAATATGAAGCACTTTCAAGGATTTATACAGAAATCAAGCACTTTAAAAACCTTGAAAAAATAAATTGAAGTTCAAACACTTTCATGCCCCCTGTTCATAAATCAGACTAGAACTTAAAAACTGTATTTTAGGTTTAAAATTAAACTGAATGTGACTTCTTAAATTTATCTGAGGGTCACAATGAGAGTGCAGGGACTTGAGAAGTTAGGTGAATGGTCGACCTCTGCAGTCAGAGCCTTCTTGACTAATTATCTACACTTTTACTAAGAAACCAAAAACTTAGTAATGCAGAATTCAAAATTATCTTTAGAAAAACAATATCATATATTTTTCTCCAAAGCAAATCACACAGAAATCTTTTGCACGGCGGTTTGGTTTCTGCTCGTTTCATTTTTTTTGTTGTTTTTCATTTTTTTCACAAACAGCATCATTTCAGATGATGACTGCAGATTGCTGTCATGCCGATACATGCGTGCAACTCACCAGCAGGTTAGCTCCGTTCTGAAAAAGATTGTAGGGATAGAGGATTCTTTCGTAATGCCCTCGCAGGTGTGAGCCGACGGCTTTGCCAGGAGAGAAGCCCATTTGAACTGCGATCTTGGTCCACCGCCTGTCCTGGCAGACGATGTCAAATCCCCCCTCGTCTGCAACGAGCTGAAACGGCACAGAGTCACGTCAGCGGAGTCTGTTTCTGAACTCTATGAGACATATCTGTCTGTGAATAATGAGAGGTGGAAATAATGCACCTTGTTTAGCTTATATAAATCCAAGATCTTCCTCTCCACATGAGGGATCTTCAGGGTGCATCCCTGCAAATCCCAGAATTTGGCAATCTGGTCCAAAAAGTTGAGCTTGACCCTCGTCTGTGCCTATAAACAAAAACAAACAAACAAAAAAACAAAAATAAATATTTATTTCCTCCAAAATCACAGCGTGGTGACCTAAAGTATCTTTTTTTTTATTATTAAAAAGCATCATCCTCTTACCAAAAAGTGTTACCTCATGCTAAAAAACATTCATAAAGTACCTAGAATCTAAATATAAACAAATGAATAAAAAACAAAAAGATGCAGATAATAGTAAAATCACATCCGACATAATCTGATAAACAAAACTCACCTCCAGCTCATTGAGCCGCTGGATGCGAGGGACAAAGTGAAGCTTGTCAACATCGCAGGCAAATGGTGGCTGCCAGTCCTGAAGAGCAACGACACATAAAGGAACATGGAGGTCATGATAGCTGGCAGGCTGCAGACGGGATCCACCCTGTCATCTCTACACCCAGCCCAACAAAACTGTGCCTTAAATATATTTATGCTATTAAGAAAGAGGCAACTTTTGAATTTGCTCTGAATATCAAACTTAAAGGAATGTTACGCTAAACTCTAACGATAGGCTTGTTTTGGATTTAAATAATCATATAGACAAAAATATTGATTGTTTACTGGTTATTTCAGCTGATAGAGAACATAAGCAGTACTAATCGCCTAACACACTTTATTTCTGTCAAACTTGTCCAGACCATTAAACAAACATAACCTGAATAAATACAAAATGCAGTTTTTAAAACAGAATTTCATTAATTAAAATGACTAAAGCTACATGAATCAACCAGGCCTGATTAGGGTTAAATGTGCACATTTAGGAAATTACTTAACTGAACCTGTCTAGAAACATGAAGTAGGCTAAAAGACGTCAAGAAGCATGCCTCAGTCAAAACAGATTTAAGAGCAGATGATTGTCTGGGGAAGGTCAAAAGGTCGTTTCTAAGGTTTTGGAGCTCCAGTGATTCTCAGTGAGAGTCATTATCGACAAATGAAGGAAACGTGAAGCCCTTCCAGAGGTGACCAGCCTATAAAAACTGCTCCGAGGGCAAGCATTGACTCAACCAGGAAGTCGCAAAAGAACGAAAAACTACATCTAAAAAAACAGTGCAGGCCTCACCTGCCTCGGTCAAGGTCAGAGTTCACGATTTAACAATAAGAGTGAAAGAGAGAGAGGGAGAGAGAGAGAGAGAGAAATAAAGAGACTGCTGGAGTGCAGGGAATAATTTTAGTGGACTGATGAGACAAAAGTAAAACATTCTGGAAGGTTTATATCCCATTTACATATGGAATAAAACTAACAATATTTCAGAAAAACCTTCAGACAGTCATGCATGGTGGTGGTAGTGTAATGCTCTGGAACTATCAAGTGTAATGACTTGCTATAGGAAAACCTTACTCGCCTTAAGCAGAGGTACTTGGAAAATATTTACTTTTAGGAGTCGTTTTACAGCTATGTATGTTTTACGTAATATTATGAAGAATTAATACAGTAACTTGAGTAAAATCTCAGGATACTGTACCCAGTGACAGTAACTTCACTGAATGAAGAATAAACATATTCTAACTAAAAATGCACCAGATGCAAACCTACAGTTTACGTCAAAGTGAGACCTCCTGTTTGTACACAAGCTTTGTTATCCAAACGTTATTTAGAGGCCAAGTGAAAACTGGAAGTATTTGACCTCATTCAAACATTAATATTCATTACATACTGTAAATATTAGTTTCATAAGTTTTATACTGAAATATATTTATTTGTAAAAGTGTTTAATCAGCTTGAATCTGTAATAGTTATCTGTATGTTTTCCCTTTTAGGCTTTAAAACATCAGAATTTACACATAACTAAACTTTTTTCTGTCTCATTACATAATTTAAGTATAAAATCAAATGCTATGATCAGTTAATAATAATAGTACATTATATTTGTAGATGCCTTTCTCAACACTCAAGGTCACCTCAAGTACACACTGCATTTCAAATGAAAATTTTATTTGACTAAATACTTTCTTACTCTTACCTGAATATTTTCTTGAAAGCTGCTTTTTACTTTTACTTTAGTAAAAATATGCTGAAGTAGTGTTACTCTTACTTGAGTACAGTTTTTGGGCACTTTGCTCACCTCTGCTTGTAGAAAAGTGAGACTTCCAGCTGCTTCCTTTCACATTCACTTTATTTTACACAACATAATGTTGTCATAAAGACTGTTCTGGTGAAAAAAAGAAATGCTACTTTTACTTGAGAACAATTTTTGGGTCTTCTACTCGCCTCTTACTTGATTTATGCAGCAGAACAATGAGTAAAAGCACATGGCCAAGGCTAGCACTGAATGGCTAAACAAAAACATAGCTAAAGTTATGTAGCAGGTGAGTCAAATCGCAGACTTATATCTGATTGAGATGCTGTGCCATGATTTTAAACAAGTTGTTCAATTCTTTGAAACTTTCTGGTGTGGCTAAATTAAGACAATTCACAAAAGAAGAATGGGGCAATATACATAGTTGTCACCAGATTATTTGGATTAGTGAGTGACTACGTTTTTTCACAAAGGTTCAGAATGGTACATAAAGCTTAAATGATACCTTAACTTGAAAACCCACATGTTTTATTTACTCAGCTGATTTTTGACTGGTGTTAAAATCTGCTTAAATGGGACAAAAACAATAAAAACGTAAGAAGTCTGTACAGGAGGATATACTTTCTCACAACCCTGTAGATCATTTTGTAATGTAAACACTTCTTTTTTAAAAAAAAAAGAAGAAGAAGGGGGTCAAAAACACCCAAAGTAACAAAATGAGCCCCAAGTACTTTGCTTTAAGTCTGTGGCCAACATCCCCCACTGACAGACAAAATGGCCAGATGGAAGACTCAACTCAATAGTCCAGCTTACCACAAAGCCAACATGGAGGACAACACCCTTCAACACAGGCTCATACATGAACCCTGGCTGATTATGTGGTTGCTCATATTATCATAGCCTGCATCAATAAAAATGTTTAGCAACATTGCGTTTTTAGCAATACTTCAAAGGTCATAACTTCATTTAGGAGAAAGGACTTTTTTCCTCCACTTTTTAAAAATCCATACTTAACAAGAACATCTTACATAACAGTTAAAAATGCGTATATATTAACGTGTGTATGAAAAATTGAACACACTCTGCGTCGCGTTTTTATTAGAAAGTGACCATAAAAGTGATGGGACTCACTCTGTGGATGCTCTTCAACTAAATAAATTAATAATTATGAAAGTCAGCTTCATGGCTTTAGGGCCATTAAAAGGACAAACACGGTAAAAGATGAAGCTTAATGTCATTTATTTTATTTTTTATCATCCGCATTTTCTTGCTATGCTTTCAGGAGCCGAATAGCTTCCGCATAGCTGCTGGTGTCAAAGCTGATAGCCTCATTATGACAGGTATAGCTAAGGTTAGCCTGCCAGCAGAGAGGATCAATGACCGGACCACCACCGAGGCTTTATTGACCTCCGACTATGATCCGGATTTAACACTCCGCAACAAACACACAACTGCTAGTACACCTCAACTAGATCAGTATATTTGGGTTAAATACAGGGTAAATGAGAAGAAGCTAACGGTTGCAGCACAAAGAATGAGGACCGCGGTGTGTATCCGCCATGTTGAACAGTCCCTTTAAATCCTAGCGCTCGTTCCATCTAAAGCCGAACTAACTCAGCATCCGCGCCCTCAAAAACCGAATAAAACAACTCGGCGCACTCACCGGCGGCGGCCGGACTTTGCAGATCCCCGTCCTCTCTGCGATGGGCCGGATCTTGTTGATGAAAGCATATGGATCTCGAAATTCTTCCCAGCTGGGCTCGAAGACCGGGCACTCCGGGGGAGGCTTGAACTCGTCCGGCCGAAGCAGGCTCATGGTCGTTCGGGGACCCAGCGGAGTTGTGACTCAGGGGATCGGCGTGCTGCGGTCGGGCTGAAGGTGTTTTGTTTTTGTTTTTTCTTTTTTTTTTTTTTNAATTTTTGTTCCGGTTATTCACCAGTCACAGTCGGCCTGCAGCGCGTCGACATCAACACGAGAGGAGGCAGATTATGCTCTCACACACATCTAACCGAAACACATACACACACATCCACGCACAGTCAAGAGAATGTTCCAAGGCAGTGAGCACGTCCGCCTAAAAAACTAGTCACCGCACGGTTCTACGTGATGCTCGGCAGATACATCACTCTCTGCAGACTTACACTGTAATAACTGCTGTATACGGGTGTTTAATTGTTTTGTATTGAACTTCCTTAAAAGATTTTTGACTTTATTCGTTTTAAATAGAAGTAATGGAAAAGAATACATCCGATTGTTTAATAGAAATGCGATGAAATTAAGGACTTTTATTAGGCTCATAACGCATTAGGCAACACCCAAAAGTGAAACAAACGATCCAGTTACAAAGTCCTAAAAAGTTACAAATAAAAATATTATTAAAAACAACGTCTGATTAAATAAGGTAATCAAATCAGTTTCGAAATAACTTTGTTAAAAGCAATGAAATTAAAGTTGTTTTAGTTTGAAACCCACCCACCCATACCAAAAGATTTCAGTTTGAACACTTCTCTTATTTCATTATTAGCATTCTTCACTAATATAAAGTGCCTTGCTCGTCCTTCTTACAATTAAAAAGAGGACAATCTTAAAAGTGTGGTGTGCATCTTTTGGGCTACTGTCCTGGACCCAAGTTAGATTGTTCGGAGTTTCTGTAAACATAGATTATTAAGTGCAGGAGGTCATGACTTTATGTAATATTCTTTCAAATATGGATATTTTCATCAACTGTAAGCATAATATCATCATAATTAAGAAAAATAAAGGTATGAAAGAAGCATCTTTATGTTTAATTAACCTATGTTTCACTTATTGAAACGAGTTACTGAAATAAATGAACTTTTCAGTAATATTCTAATTCATTAGAAATGTTACCTGATGTGTCTATCTTCACATCCGCTCTGATATGGAAACTGGTTTCCTATCCCTGTTATAAAACATTCCCAAAGCATGATGCTACCGCCACCATGTTTCACTGTGGTACTCAGCTTTTCTCTCATCAGGTTAGATCACTTTCTTCCACATGCTTGTTGAGTCTTATGCATGGATTGTAGGAAACTGATTACTTTGTTAAAAAAAAGTCCAATTGTAAACATAGATGATGATATTATATATTAAATTCATTCTTTTATTCAGTAGTAGGCCCTATTTGTGAACATAAACCACATGTAAATGAGTCAGTAACAATAAAATGTTATTTTTTTATTATGAATTAGTCCAGTGGTTTTATTACTGCGTAATAAAAAAATAGGTTTAATTGAAAATATGCATCATGGCTTTACTGTACTTTCACTTTTAAAACATAGACATCCTTTAAGATGTGTTCATATGACCTTAGCACTTCAGATGAATATTTTTACACATAATTTTTTTACTTGGATACAGTTTGTATGGTAGACTGTTTCTTGTGGATTCTTGATTTTCCTCATTACACGATCAGCCAACCAGGCGACGCCTTTTTATGAGTGTAAAATCTATGCAATACACCAGCTGATGTAACGACTCCCAACTTTTCCTCCACTCCGTCAATAACCTGAACCTGACAGCTGGTGGCAACACACAGTAATGGCATATCGATTCATAAAGAGAGGTAAATAAAACACATGGATTGGGATAAAAGTAATTTGAATAATAAAAAAGATGTTATATGTTTACATTCTCGCGGATGGATCTTGAGCAGGTGACACCTCAGAGGCTGGCCGGGACTCGTTGTTTAAATAGCCAACGTGGGAAGTTTGATTGGTTGTTCCTCACAAACGGTTGGGAACATCTGCCGCCGAACAGCAGAACAACCACAGACATGTTTTTCAGTTGCAAAGCAGTTGGTTGGCTTAAACACACCGTAACGTAAACAAAATATTTAATAAATATTCACAAGACTTCCTGTAATTTGACAGGACTTTCTTTTTGTGTGTGTCATTTGATTAAAAATAAAAAAGTTTATAATGCGGAGTTTAAAAGAATCACCAAACTGATTGAACATATCAAAGGAATCAGTTCAGTGAATTCAGCCGGTCTCTTCCTGTCCTTTCAGACTGACTCCATTATGTTCAGGTCAGAGCTCACCATCTGCTGGTGCTCATTGTTCTACTTTTTGACAAAAACATTTACTACTTCTTCCTTTGGCTGTTCTCTTACGGAGTTGCCTCCATCTCTCCCCATCTCCAGAAAACAGCCTCTGTCACATCTGTCCTCTTTCACCACAAAAACCTTTTATTTTTTCTGCTTTTGGTGGTCTGCACAAGCACATTCCTGACTTGAAACTTTAATTTACCCTTCAAACATTATGTCTTTTTGTTGGTCATCTCCAAACCATATACAGCAACCGATCTCACCATTTTAACTAATGAACTGGACTTCTGTCAACCATCTCCATACATATTGTGATGACTTTCCAATTGGCTTCACTGTAAACTCCTTCTGTGGGAGAAAACTTGCACTTTATTTTACTGCCATCTGTGTGTCAATGTGTTCATGACTAATTGAAGTGTAAAGCACTTTGGAGTCCTCCGACTTCATAAAGCAATATAAATTCCAGCCAATAAGTCATCCAAGAGGTCAAAAGGGAACATGTAAAGCAACGCAGGTATCCCCTGAGTTGAGTGAAAATGGCCTCCATGGGAGAGTTTAAAGGCAAAAGTCATATTGGACGAAAAAGATCACATTTTCCTAAATGCAACAAAGTGGATCTTTCTGGAAAGTGGGTTTCTTTTTACGTCTGGCACAAAACTATAACAGACTTTCAGATAAATAACACCATACCAACAGGCAAATGTGATAGCAGTAATGGTTTGGGTTGCATTGCTGCTTCATAATGACTTGCTGTGATTGGATGAACCATAAACTGAGGAAATACTACAACCATGGGAAAGTATGAAGGGAAAATCTGCTGACTAAAAAGAACACGAAGGTCCATCTGAAACTCTCCAATAAAATGTCCTGCTAATTCCCAAAAGGTTTTTTTGGGAAAATGCTAAGATGACTAAGAAAACCAAAGAGGGACTTTTTGGAAAGTGTGTATTCAATTACATCTGGTATAAAACTAAGACAACATGTTAGAAAAAAGAAAATTGTGCTGGCAGTAAGACAAGTAGTGTATGTTTTGAGGGTCAGGTGTAATGGGAGAAACATAAAACATAAAAAAGTAAATCCCCCAGGAGAATGGCTGGCCGTCAGTACAAGACTATAACCACAAACATACTTTGGTTATGCAGCAACACAATGATCTAAAGCCAACAAGAACCAAAATAAAAGTCCAAACTTGGAGGGTCAAGATGTGGAGTCATCTGAAACAGATTCCTCACACTCAACAACTCTCCAATCCGGCTGAAATGCAACAAATTTGTCGAAAAGGGAGGATCAAATCCTGCCTCAGAAATGTAAAAAAAGACTCATCGCCACATACTGCAAACACCTGAAAGCAGGATGGCATAACAATAGCTGGATTAGGGAGACGTTACTGCCCTTTTTTCATCGTGGTCTGTTTGAATTTAATCTTAGGATCTATGTTATGTATGATATTTTATAATTTATTATTTTTAAAGTGTAAACTAGTAAATCTCATCACATCTACAAATGTTGTGGTGTTATGATTTTGTTTATACTTATCACTTGTCCCCATGAAAATAAACAATAAAGAAAGAAGAAAAGAAACAAGGGAAGCATTTAACACCCAAAGCTAGGAAAATATGAGCAGTAAAACTTTCTTTTAACAAAAGTTTCCTCTTATGTTAAAAGAGGAAACTGTGACATAAAACTGATCATAACAAGAAACATTATCTTTTTAACTAATGTTTTGTGGTCTTGATTTAACAAGTTTTAAATATAGTCAAAGCCAAAACATGCTCTTCTTTAAATGAGAACGGTCATGTCTAGAAGTGTTTTTAAAATAGCAGCCACCAGAGGGCGCTATGGTGCCGCAGAAAGCTAGAGGAAACAGAAAAATTTAATATTTTTTAATTACAAATTCTTAATAATAGAATTAGATTATAAAACATAGTCTATTTTTAAATAATTAAAAACATAAGTTAAAATTATTTATCTAAATGTTTGCCATTCTCATCTTTCCGATTGGCTACCAGTTAAACCTATCAAGCTGCTTTGCTCGTCGTCAAGCTCGCAAGCGCGAAATGGAAACGTCTATCTGCAAAAACCGAAAGAACTCATGGCCAACTAAAATTAGAAGGCATGAGGCAGCATTTATGTTAAACGAATGTAATAGTTATTAAATAGGGAATTTATATATGAGAAAAGTTCATATTTCTTTAAATATTTTGTAGCACTGTCTGTGGGTTTACAAAAGGGGTGACCCCCCCAGACGCTGATAGTGTTTATGGGGCTGTATTGAAAAATTTTGGAAACCCTTGATTTAGAAGAAAGAGTAAGACGTTATAAGGGGGATGTATTTTTAAATCTCCTTGTCACGAGAGATACTGCTTTTGCATTAATTTCTTAGCTGTGGCAGTTAAGTGCTTCCGTAAGAGTTTTTTCCCCTCATTAATAAATAAATTCATCATTAAAAATAACTTATTGTATTCATTTAAGTTGAATAAGTCTAAAATTAAACTTGACAATTTAAATGTGATATAAAAGCAAGAAGAAGACATTTAAAAACATAGGTGGTACATACTTTCCCCCTCAAAAAACAGATTTAATACCAAAGTAATGTGTAACAGTGTTATAAGTTTTAAACTATGAAGTATCTTGTGTGATTTTAGCTTACATTTTCTACAATTTCTAAAAAAGACAATAGTGAGATTAGAAGTAAATGATGAAGCTAGCACCTTACTTAAGGAGCATCTCATTGTGTTCCTGCAAAACAAATTTAATTTCAGTTCATTTCAAAGTACAATTAAAATCTGGTTTCACTTTGTGCCTTTTCAAACAACAGGCTTGGAAAAGTAATACTTTACAAGGCTCTAATACTTTCTATTTAGCTCCAACTTGGAAAATATTTAGAAATATCTGGATATTAAACTTCTTCATCTTCAGAGTCGGAGCTCATCCGACCCAGCTCTTCGTAATCTTTTTCCAAACAGGCCAGGTCTTCTCGGGCTTCGGCAAACTCCCCCTCCTCCATGCCTTCACCCACGTACCAGTGAACGAATGCACGCTTGGCGTACATGAGGTCGAACTTGTGGTCAAGGCGGGACCAGGCCTCAGCGATGGCGGTGGTGTTGCTCAGCATGCACACCGCCCTCTGAACACTGGCCAGGTCTCCGCCGGGCACCGCAGTCGGAGGCTGGTAATTAATGCCCACCTGTGGATGGGAAGACAACACTTACAAGAGATCTTGAGTCACTTTTCTGATAAGGAAGGACACGTGGATGGTAGGACACATTGAAGGAAGGATAAGGAAGGAACAGAGATGGGACAAGAATGGAAGGAAGGGGAGGAATAATGGCAAGGCAGCAATGGTGGTAGGACACAACTAAGGAACAGAGGTAGGACACAAGGAAGGTAGAGTGAATAAAAGGAAGAATGACAAGGCAGCAATAGAGGAAGGACACAAAAAAGGAAGCAACAATGCGAGGAACGAATAGAAGTAGACCAGGAAGGAATGAAGGCTGGATACAAGGAAGGAATAAACGTAGGAAACAACTAAGGAATGAAGGTAGACTATCTACCTTCATTCCCTTCTTGCAACAAGGCAGATATTGTTCCTTGCAAGGAAGGAATGCAGGTAGGTCAAGGATGCAAGGACACAAGGAAGGAAGGCAGGATAGTGAAGAAAAAGAAGAATGACAAGACAGTAATAGAGGTAAGAAACGAGGAAGGAAGGACACCAGGAAGGAAGGAAAGAATGAATGAAGGAATGAATGCAGAAAGGAAGGATATAGCAAAGAGAAGGAAGAATTATACAAAGCAGCAATGAATGAAGTATGAAGGGAGCATAAAGCAAAAAATGAAGATAAGAAATGAAGGATACAAGGAAGAAAGGACATAAGAAGGAAGGACAGACAGAGACGAGACATGGAACAAAGTTGGGAAAGAAACAAATTTCCATACTTTTTGTTTTATTTCTAAGCTTAGTCCTGTGGAGCTAACCTTAAAGCCAGTGGGGCACCAGTCAACAAACTGGATGGAGCGTCTGGTCTTTATATTAGCTATGGCGGCGTTCACATCCTTCGGGACAACGTCCCCTCTGTACAGCATGCAGCATGCCATGTACTTGCCGCGACGAGGGTCACACTTCACCATCTGATTGGTTGGTTCGAAGCAGGAGCTGGTGATCTCCGCCACGGTCAGCTGCTCGTGGTAGGCCTTCTCAGCCGAGATGATGGGCGAGTAGGTAACCAGTGGGAAGTGGACGCGTGGAAACGGGACCAAGTTGGTCTGGAACTCCGTCAAGTCAACGTTGAGAGCGCCGTCGAAGCGAAGCGAGGCGGTGATTGAGGAAACGATCTGACCGATCAGCCTGTTGAGGTTGATGTAGCCGGGAGTCTCGATGTCCATATTGCGGCGGCAGATGTCGTAAATTGCCTCGTTGTCCACCATGAAAGCACAGTCAGAGTGCTCCAACGTGGTGTGGGTGGTCAGGATGGCGTTGTAGGGCTCCACCACCGCAGTGGAAACTTGGGGCGCTGGGTAGACGGCAAACTCCAGCTTGGATTTCTTGCCGTAGTCCAGTGAGAGACGCTCCATTAGGAGTGAGGTGAAGCCGGAGCCGGTGCCCCCTCCAAAGCTGTGAAAGACGAGGAAACCCTGCAGCCCTGTGCACTGATCCGTCTGAGAAGATAAAGGCAGTAGGGGGCAAAAAGTACAGCCAATCATTCAGGAGTATCAGTAGGTAAAATAAAAGACTTGAACCTTTTCACATTTTATCCTGTTGCAAACCTCAACGTGACCTACATGCTTCCTTGAACAGGTTTGGATAGGTTTATGGGCTATAAAATACTTGTTCATTACATTGCTTGCTCTAAGTTATTGTTAGGCTGCATTCACATTGTAGTCTGAAGTGACCCAATTCCGATTTTTTGTCAAATTGGATTTTTTTGCCGTGGCCGTTCATTCTTCCAAATATATGCGACTTGTATGTGATCTCCAGTGTGACCAGGCAAACAACTTGAAAGTGTCCGGCATGCGCAGTAGAGGGCGCAATAATGTCTGCCTTCTCTGTGTTTTCCCAACCGCCATAAAAAGAAGTGCTCAGTGTTTGTGGAAGTAAACATGGATGCTAAGGGTGGAGGATAGTTTACACATTTGAAGTTGTTGACCAACTGGAGCAGGATATTAACAACTTAATCCTCATTACAGTCTGTCATGGTTGTTTTTCTTCCCGCAGACTAGTGATGTTTGTCGAGTATCAATGATGGTCAGGTCAAATGGATGCGACCTGGACGTTAGGTCACATTTGAATTGGATTCATATGGGATACCCAAGTGGCCCGGGTCACATCCGAAAAGAATCCGACTTGTATTGTTCAGACTGTCACGAAAAGATCAGATACAGGTCGCATTACGTCAAAAAAATCGGAATTGGGTCACTTCAGGGTGGAATCTGAACGCAGCCTACGATAGTAATTATGGTTACTATCTAACCTATTTTGAACTTCTTTCAGAATGAGAATGAGCTTTTGATTCAAACTGTATTTTCCATATATCAAAAAAACAAAACAGCCACTACTCTGATCAACAAAATTCAGATTTACTCTCACATAATTATTCCTCTTTTATCCACAGTTTTCACTCCACGCTGTTGTTTCTTGCTTTTAAGCAGTTATGAGGCAAAGTGGCGGAACCTTACACTGCTGCTGTGCAAGTTAACTCAGCAGGTTGTTGCTAGGTAACCATAGAATGAATGAGTTGCTAGGCAACCTCAGAGTGAGTGAGTTAGGTGATGCCACCAAGCTTCCTTAGCCGGCTAGAGCCTTTCCTCTGCTTACATCTTCCAGAATGCTGTGCAGTCTTTGAAAGGAGTTCAGTCAATATTCTATATATTGAATATTCTATCAAAAGTATTATCTATTGATACTGATCACATGTCTATTACGAAGTATTGTCCAGCCCTACTGCCACATTTAATTACTGACCATTTTCCGGATGCGCTCCATGACTCCATCGATGATCTCCTTCCCGACGGTGTAATGTCCTCGAGCATAGTTGTTGGCCGCGTCCTCCTTTCCAGAGATCAGCTGCTCAGGATGGAAGAGCTCTCTGTACTTCCCGACCCTCACTTCGTCTGGAGAGAAAAATTTAATTCAGAACAGGCAGAATCTAAGTGGATTTCTGCTTCAGTCTTCATTTCACCTGGCTGCTTTAACCATGGGTAAATGTCTGCAAAAAAACTCAGAAATTTTCTACAAAAAATATGCCACAAAATCCAGTCCTCAAGGTTTTATGCCTTATTGTTTATTCAGATTTTATAGCAGAAACTTTTAAGCTCTCAAAATTTGTCTTTTTTTCTTGACATATATAGGGTTGATGTTTTCACTTTAAACAATGTCTTAGCAAGTATTTTTGGTCTGGTTTAATATCTTAGTACACTTTGAAATAAGACAGAACTAACTTATCTGTAACTTTTCAGCAAGATATAGAAGCTTGTTTTAAGTAAATAATTCCATAATATTGGTGAAACAGTACTAGTTTCATTGGGAGATTATCTCAATTATAAAATGTTATAAGTGAAATAATCTGCCTATAGAACTAGTACTTTTTCTATCAGGATTAAGGAATAATGTATTCCAATATCTTGCTGAAAAGTTATTTACAAGCTAGTTTTGTTTTATTCCAAGTATGCTAAGATATTTGCATTAGAAAATAGACAAAAATCACTTATTTTGTGTTTTTGCAGTGTTGTATTATAGTTTCAATCAGTCATATTCATCTAAGGATGTGTAATTTTAACTGTATCCTGTTTTGCTTGTAAAGTAACAGACTGTGGCATTTTTGTGGGTCCCCAACAGCATCTCGCTTTGGGTCCCCATAAGGCTAGAAACGGCCCTGGTGAAGATATCAAATGTGGGCTTTTTGAGCTGCTTTCCCTCAGACTGACTTTCAGCCAGCGAAATCAATTAATCAGAGAAATTTTAGATGTTTATTTTACCAAGAACATTAAATAAACATAGCAATCTCTCAAAATGTGTTGTAGCAAAGAACTAAAACTTCAAGTGAGAAGACAGAAAAGAGGAAGGGAAAGAATTTTAAAATGAAAATTAGTTTAATACTTCTGTAAAGATGTGCTCACCGATCACTGTGGGCTCCAGGTCGACGAAGAGCGCTCTGGGAACGTGACGACCAAAACTCCCAGTGTTGAAGAAAGTGTTGAACGGATCTTCACGGCAATTCGGAGCTACAGGACCGTCCAGGAAAACGCCATCAGGACCGACGCCGTGCTCCAGGCAGAACAGCTCCCAGCATGCATTTCCAGTCTGAACGCCTGCCTGGCCCACATGGATGGAGATGCACTCTCTCTGTGGAGGAAAATGTAAAGAAGATTAATGTTTCCGGCAGCAAAAGACGCAGAAAAGAGACAAGTCAGTCACTTCCAACACAAACATTAAAGAATAAGGATATTAAAGGGCAACTAATAACTGCTTCATAAGATGAGTAATGTATAAAAATAAATAAAACCATGTGTAGTCCTGAGGAAACAAATATACTAAATATTAAATTAAGGTAAAGAAAGGTACAATAATTAAAATGTTACAATTGTCAAAAGTATTTAATGTAATTTTTTTTTAATTTAAAGTCAATACTTATATAATTTAATGTAGATCTAATTATTACAAATTTTACTTTTGTATATAAAAAAATCTATAAAAGGAAAATTGTTTTAAATGATCAGTTTCTTATTTATTTGCATTATGTGGTTGGATTTAATTAAAATAAACACGCAAAGAAAACTTAAGCAGGCATTATTGAATATTTCTAAAAAAAAAAAAAAAGTCAAATGTACCAAAAATTGTACAGAAGTAAGAGTATCACTAAAATATATTAAAAAATATTTTTGCTCAAGTAAAAGTAAAAAGTAGTGGTCCAAGAAATTACTCAAGAGTAAAAAGTGTTTCATAAAAAGGTCACTGATTTTATACTGCATTTAAAAATGCAGTATTTGTTTTTTTAGACAAAAACAAAGTCTAAAATCATGTGCAAATTCTGATATTTTAAAGACAGAAATGACAAAAATATTATTTAGGCAGAAGGAAACACTTCAACTAAACTAGTACTTACAGGAGGGAGTGTGTGTATATGTATATGTACTTTTTGTGACATTATATAATACTGGATCTTCTTGACCTTCAAATACATAATAGAAAATAAAATAAGAAAAACAAAGCTCGAGTATAAACAAGAGGTCCCACTCTAACATAAACTCCAGGTGTGTTTTCTTGCATGGTGAATTTTGGTTAAAATATGTTGTTGATGAAGTTACAGTCAGTATTCAGAAACTTTATTCAAGTAAAAATAAAAAGTACTGCATTCTAAAACTCCTCCTAACTGAAATTGTTTTCAAAAAAGTTACTCAAGTAAATGCAACTGAGTAAATATAACTAGTTGCCACCTCTGATTGGCACTATACAAATAAACTGAATTGAATTAATTTTAAATGGGCCTTTTCGCTAATTTATGTAAAAGCATTTTTAAGTTATAAAAACAAATGGCATTCAGTAATTTGGATTACAGTCAAAAAAAAAAAAAGTTGAGCAGAGACTAGCTTTATTATAGCAGTCTGTTGTTTTTCCAGCAGTCGTGTTTCAACATGCTGAGAATTTGATGTCGTCTCTGCTGGAGGGAGAACATCCCATTAGATGATTTTTCACTGTTGAATGACATTTGTAAGATAAACAACCAGACTGAAAAGGATTAAAACGTAAAACTGTTTTCTCCTCAATCTTGCACATTCGCAAGTAAAGTCTAGTTTTGGCCTCATTATATTTTCAGATTGGGTAAAATATGACATATTGCAACCAGGTAATTCAGTGAAAATAAACAGAAGAATGATGCATTAAAAAAAACAACTTTTTTTTCTTACCATGTTGATTGATCCAGGTGATGAAAGAAAACTATTTTGCAGACAGTGAAATTCCCCTGTAATGTCCCGGGACGCGTCTCATCCGACTTGGCGCGGCGTTGTGCATCGCTTTTTATTTTAGGCTTCAGGAGGAGGGGGCAGATGGATGGAGGGAGGGAACGACTGTAACTTTCCTTCAACATCATTCCACTTCTCACACACAAAGAAAAATACGCAGAACTTCGCTTTTGTTCGTGGAAGTGTCTGAAATCTTCATTCATTACCAAACTTTGTGTCAGAAAAGCTTGATGGATGAGAATCAGAAAAAAAACTAATTATATCTGGATTTAATGTAATAGCTTGGAGTTTTCATTAATCTGAGCAGTTATAAAGAAATACGGAGTATGTACTTATTTTTTGTACTTGTATTAAAATGGCAACAGGAAAAGAAAAAGAGTCGTAGTTCTCAAGTTGTTGAATACTTAACCAGAAAACCATTTTTATAGTTTATTGAAGACTTAGAGCTCAAAACATAAAATATGGAGTACCACAAGGCTCAGTGTTGGGACCTAAGCTTTTTAATGAGGTTCCAACTTTAATTGGAACCTAATTAGTATTGGGACATTAATGTTTTAAACTCCACATTTAAACCTAAACTTTTTAATTTATATACTGATGAGACTGATGAAGTATCAACTATGTGTTTTTATTTGCTGCAACTTATTCATTTTGCCTCTTTTAGGGCAAAACCTTAAGAGAACTTCAACACTGAGAAAACTCGCCAAGTCCTTTGAAAATAAAGTCATTGAGTCTGTTTTGTTGAGCTTGACTAGACAAAAGAACAAAACCGTACTTCACAGCACTATGCTTGCAGGTTAAAAATAAAAAATTAATGTGGATTCTACCAAATTAAAATGCTTGAGAACATTTCCTGACCCAACAATAAACACTTAACATTGTAATTTAAAACAAGAAATATGAAGGGAATTTGTGCTAGGATTGTACGGCAGTTAAAACACCGATTAACTGACTTTGTGAAATGCACTGCCTGGTATAGAGCCGATTTGAAATGTTATCTTATCTGACTCATTGCATGAATCAACAATGCAACAATTTGTCTCCCAAATTGACAATTTGTGAGAACTTTTATTTTGCTTTCCAGCCGACAGTGACATTCAGGCTTTGTGTCCTACATGTTTGTCTAAATCTTTAAAAAATTACATGCATCTGATATGCAAGACCTTGATCTCTCAATGTCGTCGAATTGGAGAAAAAAAATATACGAATCAAGTAGCACAGTTCAGTCGTGTTCTAAACCAATATTCATTTCAAAATATAACTTGATTGAAAGAAATAAACCTTCCGTGTTAAAGCGATTTCCATCTAAAAGTCCCATTTACATTATTGCGCACTGATGAGCATGCATATGCTGAATCAGTTCACTCCATAATAAGACAATGTAATATCAGTCAGATGGGAGGCAACGTGTTTGATGCAGGTGAAAGTTATAAGGCAAATAGCAGCAGGAGTCTTAATCTGCTCCACAGTTTTTCTTTTGATGGGTAAAAATATATTGCACTTCTGAAAAAATAATCTCACATGTGACAACAGACACCACTGTAGACTCATGCAAGTGGCGATGGGCTCCTTGAAAGTGACGCAAAGTCTCAATCTCTGTAGCGCAGTCCCAACCCTCCGCTTGCATATTCTGGCAACTTGGCATCCCTTCCTTCGTGGTTCTGTTAGTAGTGACATTTTAGAAAACGTCTAGCTGCCTGTCCTCCTGTGTTCGTCCTTCTTCTGGACCCAGGGTTACTTCTCTCGCAGAACGCAGACTCCCGCGTCGCACCGCTGGGTTGCCATGGAGGTGACGACCTCCCAGGAGTCGATAACTGGGTCGTAACATTCGATGCTGCTGAGGAGGGAGTTCCCGTCGTATCTAGGGGAGAAACAGAGGCACTGAGTCTCCACTATGCACTCATACTTTGTTTCTGACCTGTTTTGAGTTCTTTTTTTACCCTACTTCATGTTGTGATTTCTTGATTTTAAATGTCAGGCAGTAACAGCTCTGCATGTAGTAAATGAACACACTGAAAAACGTGATTAATTACAATTTATTTAGAATTTAACAGCGAGGCAATTATTTTCTTTATTGGTCTGGATATCGTTTTTTAACTTAATGAATTAAATTCCCATTTGAAAACTGATTTTGTAGTTACATCTTTGTTACATAATTTTAATATTTCTGTGTAAATGTGACTTATTATGCTTCCTTGAACAGGTTAAGATTGACCTATGGGTTAAACAAAACACGTTAATGCACAAAATAATTCTTAGATAATGAGATTTCATTGTCTCAGAAAGAGGTGTTTCTAAGCCGCCGGTTGCTAGGAGACGGACTGGGCTCAGGTTGGGTTGCTAGGTAACGGCGCAGCGCCTATCCGTTGTCACGTAAGAAAAAAGAGTTTTTTTTAAATGGCTCACTTTCCAGGCACCAAAAAACATTGAATTATTGCCAAACAAATGGCTGGGTGTTTTTGGAAACAGTAGAGACCCAAATAGAAGAACAAAACTGTGTAAAATGTAGGATGTAAGATTTTTTTTTTTTTTTTAACAGTTGAAACCAGAATAAAAATACACATATAATTTTCTTCTCACTGTCTGAAGTTAAAACTTCAAACTTCTCTTTCTTTAAGCCAGTTACAATGACCAAAATTGTCATTTTTTTATTTCCGAATTAAAAAATAATAAAATGTATTCAATGTCTTCAAAATCAGAAGTTTACATACATTTCCTCAGTATTTGCCTGCATTGCTTTGTTTCATTAAAGACACTGTATCATAACTGAGAAAAAAAATAGAAGGACAGACCTAAAATACATGTAAAAGTACATAATAAATTACAGTTTAGGCCTTCTTTGTTCAATAAATCTCTAATAAAACACAGAAAGACTAAATAGTGAAGAAAACCCATTTATTGTTAAACCATTGTGAAGTTCTGCTTGGAGGAGGCGTGTTTCTTTAAGTACTGTTGACAAATGGGATGTAAAGACTTTGTTTGAGCTTCATGGCTGTGAAAGCTTATATGGTGCAAAAAATACAACATATACCACCCAGCGTGACTCTGCTCTGTGATTCTGACAAACGAATGTCAGAATAATGTGGAGATGTTAGTTGATGCTTTCAGCGTTGGCGCCTTGCAGCTGACAGCAAAATTAATGTTGGGAGTCTTTTACATACAAGCAGGAACAAAGTCAGTCTGAGCAAAGCCTATCTGATAAAATAAACCACTGCTACAACGTAATTTATATAACCTCCCCTCGCACTAACAATAATAAAAAACACATTAGATTTACTAAAACAAAAAACATTACTAATAAGCAGTGATAGGAACAACTAACTAAAAAGCTAGCTGCGATAACCCTAAAGCGCTAATAATAAACATGAGTTCGGATAAAGCGAACATGAGTTTGCTTTATTAGCACAGTATTCAGTGGATGCTAATGCTAAAGCGCTAACTTCAATTCAAATTGTCTTCCCTTGAAGGCAACAACCCTCAGACTACAGGGTATTTTTTTACATATTGCATATATATTGCACATATATATTTTGTTTCTGTACAATTCTTGTTTGAAATAAAGTTATTGGAAAAAAAGAGAGACAAAATAATAGGAAATAGAACTGCCACGTTAGCAGTCTTCACCC
The DNA here is from genome assembly GCF_000485575.1 of Poecilia formosa. NCBI lineage: Eukaryota > Metazoa > Chordata > Actinopteri > Cyprinodontiformes > Poeciliidae > Poecilia > Poecilia formosa. The sequence continues at coordinate 1,184,992 of NW_006799996.1, forward strand.
GCTTCAAAATAAGAGCATGAATATAAACAGAACTACTTGAAGAATTCAGATATTGAACTTTATACAACTGATAGTAAATTAGCGCTTTAGAATGTAAACAGAAAAATTAACTTATGGGAAGCCAAGTGCCCTAGATGTTTTAAAAGTTAGCAAAAGCCCCAACTAAAAAAATAGCTAGCAGAAATGTAGCCACCACTGCTAATAAGGTGAAATTAAAAAGGAAAACTAATCCCTCCCAAGTTGGGACGTTAAGAGAGGTTAGGACGTTTAATCTCACCCGGCGATGGCGTAGAGTCGTCCTCTGAGGACAGTAGCTCCTACGTAGCACCGTGGCGTCGTCATGCTAGCCACAGTGGTCCAGTAGTCTGTCCTGATGTTGTAAACCTCCACTGAGTCGAGGTGTGAAACGCCATCAAACCCTCCCACGACATAAATGTGGTCGTTAAGTAGCGCCACACCAGCCCCTGAAGACAATTTGGATGTTTCAGATGAGGAGTAAAATTCATGTTTTAATCTGTTTTCTTAACTCACCTGACCGCTTAGTGGCCATGGGTGTCACACTGGTCCAGTGACCGGTGTGTGGGTCGTATCTTTCCACTGAGTTTAGGATATTTAGGCCATCATAACCACCTGGAAGGAGGAAAGCTGTTTAGATTAATGTGATCTGTTAACTGGTTGTATTTATAGTAATATTTCATGTTTCTAAAGCTGTATTGTCTTTACATTTTTTCATTTTCTCATGTATTAAAATTGATTTGTTTTTTTTTGTTTTTCACTCCAGTTTTACGGCTTTGCAGCTGTTAACATTGGATTGCTGCAGAGTCAGTCAAACAACGCATGATTGTTTGTCGCTGCCTATTTGTCCAGGAGTGAATGCCGTAAGTTGATGACTTGATGCAATCTGCTGAGTTTCCTTAGATGGAAAACATTTTTAACCAATTTGAATAATAAACTCAACATGACTGTCTTTTTTTATATAAATGGGATCAGTTGATATGTGTGTATATGGTTTGGAATTTGTCTGTATGATTGGATTAAATTTACTTTTTTGCTTTGCAAAGTACCTTGAGATGACATTTGTTGTAAAGTGACGCAATATAAACAACAGAAGTCCAAAGTGTCTACAGACATAATCAGCACAGAACAGGACTGTCACTGAATGGTAAGTCAACAACAAAACACTTGTCTTTTCCAGCAGCAATTGCATACGCGCATACAGTGGTAAAACCAGCTAACCAAACATGCTGGAGCTCCGCTTCGGTTGCCAAGTAACAGGCTGGACTTGGCCGGGGTTGCTAGGTGAAGGGCAGTGCCTGCTTATTTGTGGTATTACATTTCGGAGGTTTTTTGAAATGGCTCATTTTCCAAAGACAATCTGGGTGTTTTACATTTTTTTAAGTGCATGGGTTGTTTTTAGAAGCAGTAAAGACCCAAATGGAGGTGCAAAAATGTTGTTCAAAATGTAAATTTTGCACAATAGATTCCGCTTTAAAAACTAAATAAAAACACAGAGAAAAAACACATTTTTCTCCATCTAAATATAGTTCAGGTTCTGAGAACTTAATCTCATTTCAAAGACAAATAATACAAGCAACTGTGTTGTAAGAATACATTTTATGAACACCATACCTAGACAGTAGATCAGCCCACTGGCCACCACCAGACCAGCTCCTTCTCTAGCAGTCTGCATATCTCCCAGCATGCTCCACTGGTCGATATTGGGGTCGTAACGCTCCATGCTGGTGTGCCGTCGGCTGCCATCGAAGCCACCGGCAACATAGATCATATCTGTTGAAAGCCAAATAATACACCTGCTGACTAAATAAATTATTGATTTTTTTATTCCTGAAGCAGATTCTTCAAAGAATTATCTTGGTGGTAAACCACCTGAAAATATTTACCTCCCAGGGTCGTGGCCCCAGCGAGGCCACGGCGTACATTCATGGTGGCGACGGTGTACCAAACGCCGTCTTCGTCTGCAGTGTAGTCCAGGCACTCCACCGAGCTGAGCCTCGACCGGCCGTCATAGCCTCCGATCACGTAAACTCGATCGTGTAGCGACACAGTGGCAACATAGCGCCTTTTACGGGCGATATTCTGGTTTGGATACACAAGTTATCGATTGATGAGTTGATCTAAAGTTGATTGGGTTAATCGACCAACTTACAATTAATTGATAAGTGGACATTTTCTTAAAAATGTGAGTTTTCTCTTGTCCCAAGAAGCCTGATCAAGCTTGCATAACATGAAGGGCTAAATTTTTCATAATATGCTGAATTAAAAAGAAACTCATAAAATTTAAGACTATGTTGAGTCAGCTGTATTAAATACTAACTGAATAAATGGAAAAATTATGCTTTTTCCACATTATTAAATTTAGACGTATTCATAGCATAACAAAACTGAAACTTCTTAGGTTGCTGAATAGAAAAATAAAAGATGGAAAAAAATAAAATATGTTAAAACATTTAATCCCTCATTAACAGAAAAATTACATACAGAAGTACAGTCTGTAGCGGATCCGATGTTAAAACTGCTTAGTGAAGTTCATTAACTCACCAGTCTTCAAAATTAGCCATTTTTATTGGCAGCATTAATTTTTCTGCGATATTTTCTTATCACATCCTCGCCTTCGTATCACAGTAGTAACTTTTTGAAGCCGTTGACGCAGCTCCGCTTTGCTCCTGCGCTGAATAAGCGCTATTAATGTTAAACTTGAGGAGTTTTTTTTTTAAGTGTTTATATTTCAAAACAGAACCGCATCAAGTGCATTTTCCATCTCACACAGGACTCCGTCTGGGCCATTTCTCTTTACCGTTATGATTTGGCTCCGCCATCTTGTATCCTGTCTCAACGGCTCCGCTTAAAATGACCAGCGGCGCCCTCTGCTGGATGGCGGCCAAACTACAACCCCAAAAGTAGTTAATCGATCGGAATTAATTTTAATCTAATAATTACATTCAATTCAAAAGTACTTTAATGATCCCAGAAGTAAATGAACAGTTGTTATAATTCATTAATCCAGATTCTTCAAAGAGTTATTTTAGATGGTGAAGGCTGTTGGCAGGAAAGAGCTCTTGTAGCAGTCTGTATTACAGCAAATCTGAAGAAGCCTCTGACTGAAGATACTCTGTTTTCTAAAGAGTATCATGAAGAGGATGGTCATGGCTGTCAATAATTTTCTTGATCTTATGTAGAATCCTACTTTGCATTGTCATCTCCAGAGGTTTCACAGTCGTCTCCAGAACAGAACCAGAACAGAACCAACCTTCTTTATCAGGCTGTTGAGCCTTCTTAGGTCCCTGGCTCTGAATCTGATGCCCCTACAGATGACGCTCTCAACAAAAGGCTTATAGAAGATCTGCAGCATCTTCGTGTAAACCTCAAAGGATCTGAGCTTCCTCAAGAAGTACAATTTGCTCTGTCCTGTCTTATAAATGACTTCAATAAACCATTAATCATAAGTCGATTAATTGTTTACATCCCCAATCCCGAGAATTAAAACTTCAAGCTGCTTCTTCAAAATTTTAACACTCACAGGCAGAAAGCTCCATTCCTGGGTTTTGGGATCATATTTCTCGACTACATCTATTGGCGACTGCTGGCTGCCGAAGCCACCTATAACCAGCAGGACTTCTTTGGCACCTAAGAATGAACAGTGTGATTAAAATGCTTGAAAATCAGAGACGTGCACTTAAACAAATTGCAGCTGAAAGCAGGGCTCCTACCTAATCTGGCTTGTGTGCGAGGACCCTGCATCTCACTCCTCAGCTCCGGTCTTAAGTGGAATTTTTTGGCCTCATCAACGAGGTCTCGACAAGGCAGGCTACATCGAATGAGAGGCTAAAACATGTGAAAACCTGTTTAATTATGGTGTGATAAATGCTTCAGCAGGAGATCTTTCATCTGACGCTGGGCGCCTGATTACACAACAATCTGTTTGCGGGTCGCCTGGCTCACCTCAGCGTCAATGACATCTGTAATGTAGCGGGGGGTAAGGAGCGGCATGCGGACAAACTCCAGCATGTCTGGGAGGTAGGGCTCTCGCTCTTTCCTGTTGTGTTTCACCCAGTTCAACACGGCCTCAAACACAGGCTCCTCTGAATCCACCTGGACACAAACCACAGCAGAACATCTTAAAGGAAGAGACGCGGGCAACATTTAGAGAAACTGTTCAACCGCAAGGAGCTGAATGTTGAGTAATTTTGCATAAAATCAAAATGCAGTCATTTACACATAATTTAACAATGCAAAAAGGCAAAGTTTGTTAAAGGTGACCTGTTATGCTTCCTTAAACAGGTTAGGATAGTTCTATGAACTATTACATTTTTGCACAAAATTATTCCTAGATATTTAGATTTTAGTCTGCTGTTTTATGGCCTCTTGTCACATTAAATATGAATAAGCTGCTGCTGGCCACGTCCCCCCAACTCAACGTTTACACTCGCATGTGAAAATGGCTGCAAACAGATGCACAATTATACAACCATACATCTTTGAAAAGCATTAGAAGAGCCTCCTGCACAACCAACAGGAATGCAGCGAGTGGTTTCTGGATGGTAAGTCAACAACAAAACACTTGTCTTTTCCAGCAGCCATTGTACAGTGTATATAGCGGTGAAACCAGCTGACCAAACGTGTTGCAACTTTGTGTGAGTTGCTAGGTAACGGTGTAGTGCTCCTTGTGACTTAATACTAGTGAGGATTTTGAAGCGGCTCATTTTCCAGACACCAAAAAGCTATTACGAGAAAAACAGCTGTGGGTTTGGGCTGTTTTAAAAGCAGTTGAGACCCAAATGGGAGCATAAAATGTGCAAAATTTATAATTTGTGTCAACATAAGATTGAAACAGAGAGAGACAATCAGCTCATGTCTATACCTCAAGAATTTTTTCCACATTTTGTCGCATTGCAACCACAAACTATTTGTTCATTTCACATAAACACGTCGCTGATGGTAACCAACTGTTAAGTTAAGGTCTGATTTTTTCTCTTTCTCTAAAATCTTTATATGAAGCAGATTTCCTCTCTCACACAGGTTGTCTGTAGATCTTCCGGACTGCGGTAATTTAAATCATTTTCTTGCACCAAGCGAAGCACGATCTGTTCATGTAACAGTGCAATCAGCCAAAGGTGAAACAAGCCCTAAAATCCTCAAAGATGACAGAGTCCGCTTTGACTGAGTGCAAATTATCCGTGACTGCCTTTCACATGTGTAGTCTAGTTTTCTCTTAAAAACAACAAAAATCCCAGGAAAGATAATTCGACACAATTGATGATCTATAAATCATCCTGTGGTAATAACTGTGTTTTCACAAAACAAGGCATGTGGTTGGGAAACAGGAATTTCCTGAGCACAAAGGCAAACTTTAATCAGGTTCAGTTCTCTGCAATTTCATTGTCAGGCCAATCCACAAATCCAAAGATGGCGGGTGGATGGCAGGAGGGGAGGTGGGTAGTGGTGAGATTAAAGCGAGTTGATACTTGCTGTTCCCTTTCCCTCACAGGTTCTTGACAGATAGTAAGAAAGCTGCAAAAATCCGGCTAAATTTGCACTTCTTCAACAATATTAGAGCAGGTTTTTAACACTTAAATACCCAGCAGAACAGAAACCTGCTACTGAAGCTGTCCTACCTGGATTTCATCACACTTTATGAGCTTCTCAACTTCTGTCTGGCTCAGGAGCATGAACTCCTCGTGCTGAACCACCTCGGAGAAATGCTTCTGGGAAAAGAGCTCGGCGGCCTGCATCAGGTCGAGGCAGTTGTGAGTTTCGGCGAAGTCCCGAATCCCCAGGCAGTTTGACGGATCGAGTTGAGACTCTAGGAAGTCGCAGCACGCCCTTTTCACTCCTGAGCAAAACACAAATATGTTTGCAAATAAACAAGTGTCATTGCAGATTTCTGCTAGGGCTGAAACGATTAATCGGATTAATCGTGATTAATCGATTAGTGAAATAATCATCAACAAATTCAGTAACTGATTAATCGTTAAATGGCATATAAAGTTTTTTTTTTAAAAGCCATTTGGTGAAGAGAAAAACAGTAAACAAGCAGAAACTGTAAAAAATAAATCCGTTTTGCAATTAAGATAAAAACACCTTTATCTATGAAAATGTTTTATTCAAAACTCCTCAAGTTGTATCGTTTTAACTTCACTAAAGTATTATTGCATTGTTTTCAAATAAAAAAAGGAATTTGATTGTTTGAGTGTTTTAATGTATTTCTGATACTTCATAAAAAAGTCTTAAGTGGTTAAGTTAAAAATCTGTAGAATAATCGGATAGATTAATCTACTGATTAATGTTGCAATATATTGATTCATCTATTGATAAATTAATCTATAAAAAAATCTGATTAATTGTATCGATAGATTAATCGGCAGATAAATCTATTGATTAATCATCAAATGACTTAAATTTCGAGTGTGGAAAAGCAGAGATTATTTTATTTTGAAAAAATGATGCCAAGTTTAATCACTGTCACAGAGAAATCTAATTATAGATTCACTGCCACAGAAGTCCTACCACTTAATTACAGCTGAAGAGACTCTACACCTTTTCAATCGCCATGGGAAATAGGAACTGAGGATAGCCTGTGCTGATACTACAAAGACAATCTGGATCAAATAAACTTTTACATTAAAGTGGAACAATCATCCATGAACAGAAAGGTACCTTTAAGCTGAAGCAGACATGCTGCAGGCAGCAGCTCCTGCACGTTTTCCACTGTGACGAGAACCGTCTCTGTGTACACAAAGTCCAGCAGGATCTCCATAGTTGATGCCGTGAGTCCCTGGATGTCGACAAAAGATTTCCCCTTTTCTGCAAGCTGCAGGTTTACAATGAGATATAACATTAGGAGGTTAGTTTAACTTATTACCAAAAGAGCCACACACACCTAAAAGCTCAGTAATATAAATCCAACCCCATTAACATTTGATTAAATGCAACTTGGATGTTGGCTACATGCATTTTTATCGACATAAACAAGCTTCTGCCACATTTTACCACTTGTTACCCAGAATTGGAAGAATTTGCATTTGTCTTTTGAGCATAATCTTCAAATGTTCAGTTTTGTCGAGTTCATGATTTTCCAAAAGCTTTATGCTAGCTTGTGTAGAAACCAATTCTACACAAACTGATATTTCTTATCATGATTTAAGTGTGCTAGGATTAAAATGATTACTCAAAAGTGAATAAAATGTGTACAGTTTGACAATTTACAGTTTAAAAACTCTCATGCATAAGGATTTTAAATATTAGAGACTATACTAAGGCCCTCTAGCAAACTTGCATATTTATTTATTAGATAGTTAACGAGGTTTTGGAGTGTAGTTGGAGTGGAAACACAGTTTAAATACCTCACTCATATTCTTTTAGTCTGTATTGCTTTTGTGGATAATTTATCATTTTTATTTTTGAAGTAAACAGTCAAACCTTAAGAAGATCCCAGCTGTTTTTTCTTTTTGTGATCAAGTAGATTGCAAGAGGAGAGCATCAAACTTATGGCTTGACTGATTAGGAACCAACAGCTTGGTTTATATTTTCTATTGCGACTTGTCATGTTTGTTTGGGATCGTTATCCTTTTTGAATATCCTTTTAATTTTGTCTGAGAAAATTAAGAGAGAAGATGATATTTTAGGGTCAAACTAGATAAAAATGTATAAATTTCACTGCACTGAAAAAAGTATGCTTGGAAGCGACAAGATGAAGTATTGAAAAAAAATAAATCAGTCCCAACTTTAAAACATGGGGATGGCAACATCATGCTATAAGGCTGTGTCACTGACAGTTGTACTGGTGAATTGCAGAAACTAAGTGGAATAATGAAGGAAGTCCAACAACAAAACATTTATTGTTAATTAACCTTCTAAGCCACCTTAGCTAAAAAGAAAAGAAAAAGCTTTTCATTTGTTTCTGAAAGGAAATCAAACTTCATCTACATTTAAAAAAAATCAAGTCCGAAGTTATTTATACTGTTCTCAATAATCATTAAAAAAATCTTTATTGGCTTCATGGCAACCAAAACCTTAGACTGTTCAGACTGCAAACACTCAAATATCCGGTTATGCGATTTAGTGACATAAATTAGATTTTTTGGGGGGTAAAAAAAAAAATTGGACTTTGCCTTTTTGTGAACGAAGCCTTACTGCTGACCTGTTTTTCTTTATTTTGGTTAAAATCAAATATGCAATACAAAAACACGGACATCTTTACAAAGCATATTGTGAGTAACGATGCTCTCTCACTCCATTTTGTTTAAACTTATCAAAACTTTTCTCTCCAACTTTGCCAAGTTGGTGCGCGTCCGGCAGAGAAGTGAGTGCCGTCGTGTTTCTTTGAAACACAGGAAAACATTTTTACCTCGCTGGTGAACATGGCACAGAAATAGTCGCTGCAGGCGGCCAAGACGATCCGGTGAGCAGGGAAGTCGGTGCTGTCCACCCTCAGAGTGATGTCACAGAGCGTGTTGCTCTTGCGTAGAGAGTTCATTGCATTGAGGATGGACTTGGCGTGGGAATTCGTCATGATGTCTTTGGGAGCCATGCTGCCACCGGAATCCGTCAAGGATCTCAAACTACCACAGGAATCTGAAAGAAAACCAAAGGGAAAGTTTCAGAAAAGACGAATTAAAACTGAACCCAACGCTACAAAACCGGTTTAACATACCCGGGTTTTCCTTTTAACCTGTGATATACATGTTCATCTTTTAGTGAATGCAATAACTGATTTTTGTCTGTATCTGAGTTATTCGTACTGTTAGACCTGCATGATATTAAAAAATTGTACAATATCAGTTGCCAAACCTGCCTGTTTTATTCTTGCCTTTCTTTATCATCTGTGCTTTTAGCATCTGAGTTTGATGTAAGCAGTCTGTCCACTTGGCTAAATATTACATTAGCATGAAAAATGCTAAAATTAGATTAATCTAAAAAATTCCTAGTTTTTTCTAGCAAATGTTAAACTTTTCCAACTCAGAAATATTATTTTTTCCAGAACATTTTTGAAGTTAATCTGTTTTCTTTTCTTTTTTAAGCATTTTTTTTTTTAACTTTTAGAGCTCAAAATTATCTTTCGTTTGTCTTTTTTAGAAAATTTCTGAGTTTTTAAGAGAAAATGTATTCTTTATTTTTGTCCGTTTACAACACCTGATTCCTAGTTCAGAAAACCTGTAGTCACTGAGTTACAGCCGGTTCTCTGAAAAGACAGTGATTGAATATTTTAGGACATTGTTTTTTTTGGGGGGTTTTTTGCGTAACCCAAACTGTAAAAATTAAAGTAAAAATGTTAATTTACACAACCAAAACTACCACTTGGTATTAAACTGGTAATATTTAAGTTATTATACCTAGACACACATTGAAACACATTCAATAAAGTGAATTCATCAGCTTACATTGCACAATAGGTGTATTATAAATAAAAAAATAAATAAAACAAAAGCAGTAAGAGAATAACAAAGATCTGCCATATCAGGAATGGAGTCAAGGCCAGTTCTTCCAAGACAAAGACCAAGAAAAAATCAGCTTGAGATCAGTCTTGAGCCCTCCATCCCTGCTTTGGATACATTAGCCAACAATTATTGCACTCAAAACTGTTATTTTTGAAATATTAATGTTGCACATACTTATACTGCAATGATGACAACGTAGTCGCAATATATTGTGCAGCTCTATATCTGATATTACATTTGCAGAGGAAATTTGAAAACACAGAAATTATGTTTATACCAGTTAAGAGAATTGTTAGGTGTGACAATTGTACTTATTATATACAAAATAAGACTGTTTGGCATCCAAAATACCTTTAAAAAAAACTACAAAATCAAACTTATCTACAAAAATATATAAAGGATTGAATTCCTACTCAGAATTCCTCTAGTGAAAAACTATAAAGACTTTTTTCACTCCTTTTTGCATGTGGGTTTGTTGAGATACAACTTACCGTTTAAAGATCTGAACACTTTTTCCACCACTGGGAGGCAATAACTATAGCTACACATGAGCTAACAGTCTGCAGCAGTCAACGACAGCTGACGGCTAACGCCAACGCCAGACAACAAACTCAGGAAAGCACAGCGATATGAAGCGGGCTGCACGGCCCAGGAAGACAACACAAGAAGCGACACACACAGAACAACTTGGCAAGAATTTGCATAATACCTGTCGCGGCAGTAAGGCAGATTCAAAGCGCCTAAGCTAAGTTGCTTTGCTAGCTAACGTTAGTAGCACCAAAGTCCCCTCCAGCTCTTGAATGCTGTCAAATTAGTCTAATCTGTCGTGGCTCCTGCCAACTCACACCATGTTCGGCCTCGGCGGGGACGTAAACGTCTACAATTTCAGATTAAACTCATATTATTTCAGACACGATCTTTATAAAGAAACTAAGCTGCAGCAGGTCACAGTTCGACCACCAGAAGAAACAGCAGCAGCAACGACTCCTCAGATGGGACGTAAACAGACATAGAGATTGAAGAATAGACGTCGCATGAGCGTCGGGGACGGACGTCAACGTCGCCGCCATATTGTGGTAGGCATTTTTGGTGAAACAAAGTTGCGCACGTTTCAAAGATCTGTTGTGTACGGTCATTGTAGAAAGAAATACAGGAGGTATACATTTTGTACAAAAGTTTATGAAAAAATGACATTTCTGAGTTTCCAAAGTCCAAAGGTAAAAAAAAATACAAACAAAAAACTTTTGAAACTCAGAAGTTTTGAGATTAATCTTAGGAATGCTCTGAAAAAAAGCTATTTTTGAGTTTGAAAAGTAGAATATTTGCTATAAAAAGTAAAAAAACTTTTTAGACTAATCTCAAAGTTTTGAGAAAAACACGGAAAGTTTGAGTTTCCAAAGTTGAAACTGAGAACATTTCCAAAAGTCAAACATTTTTGATTATGAAAACTCATAAATTTTTATGTTCATGTCAGAAATTTTCTAGAAAAAATATGAACATATCTTGAGAAAATTTTTAATTTTCCAAATTTAGAAAATTCCTTGTCTTTTTCTAAAAAAGTTCAGACATTGACTAATGAGTTTTTTGGAGGAAATTTACTCTTCCTATTAGTTTTGTTGTATATACAATGGCTCTAATTCAATAATTTATATACACACTTAAGACTTAAAGCAATTAATCTTGGTCTTTTTATAAAACATATATATATATTTGGATTGTTTGTTTGGGAAGTCAGAATACCTGGGAAAAAGTTGCCTTTGAAAATCAGACAGGCAGATTTACTTCCTCTTTTTTAAATCTTTTCTTAAATCATGTTTTTTCCTTTGGCTTTTGACTCAACTTGAGGTATTGGTTTAATTTCTTAATTGTTGTTTTTTATTTCTCTTATAATTATTTTAGTGTACAGCACTTTGGCCAACGGTATTGTTTTAAAGTACTTTATATATAAAATTGTATTATATTGTATTGTATTGATGTTTTTAAAATACAATTTAATGTTAGTGAGTGAATGTTAGTTAGTGAGTGGTGTGTTGTCTATTTTTCTGGTTTCAATTGTTGCAACAAAATGGTAGAACTAAATATATTTTAAGTACTATCAATAATACTACCAATATATTATTATAAATATTGGCAGTATTACAATACCATCAATAGTAGTATTGGGAGTATTAATACCAAATACTACCACTGTTACTAATAATGTTACCAATATTGGTAGTATTAGAATACTTAATGTTCAGGAGCCATATGTTAAACATAATATATATTTAAATTATAACAGTATTGGCAGTATTATAATACATCCAATTTGTATAATAACAATATTAATGTTGGTAGTATTATAATACCAGCAATACTGCCAATTAGTATTATTACAATACTAAAAATAGTAGTATTGTTATTATTATAAAACTATTAATATTGGCAATATATAATAATTGTAATATATTATCAATATTACTATTGTAATACTATAATTTATAATACTATCAATACTGTTGTAAATTATATATATATATTTTTTTTTTTTTTTTTTACATAAAATTAAACACTTATGTAAAGTTTATTCTCAAAATTGGGTTTAAAATATACTGCCTTCAAAGCGAACTTTCCACTCCCAATATGGCGCCACACGACGACGTAACCTTTCCACTCAGACCTCAACGTAAACCTGCGTGCGCGCTCCCTGACAAATCGAACGCATTTCTTTCCAGAAGCAAGATGCCTCCGCGCGCCCTCGCACGTCAGTCTTTGCCATTGTTGTAAGAATGGTAAGCGGATCCTCCTAGTAATGGAGTTGTACTCCGAATATGACGAGAACTTGTAAATCAACTTCAGATATCACAGAACAGCTTTCTAATTCCTATAAAAACTCACTCTGCTCTTTTTTAGACAGCCAAGGACGGCAGCTACGCTGCGTAGGAGGAGCTAGCGGCGTGTTTCCGCTAAAGAACAGGCCGAGGCAGCGATCTATGCAGCCCTACTGCTAGCTACCAGCACCCGGACAGTTAGGAGCTAACGCAGGAAATTGCTTAACTACAGTTTACTACGGCTTTATTGCCGGGAAGCCGCGGTTTTACCTTTCGGGTTCGGGAACAACAACGGGCGGCAACGATGGAAGCCGAGTTTTGGGAAATCGACGAAAATGGGACTTGGAACTCCGTATATGAGGTTTGAACTGTCTGCTGATCATGGTGGGGAAACATTAAGCCGAGGGCGAAGATGTCATGTTTTAGGGACAATTATATTATTATTATTATTATGTTTTATTATTACTGTATGTGGGTATTTTGAAGTACGTCCCATCACAGCTTTAATCTCATTTAATGATCTTATTCTGTCATTAGAAACATTCTTTAAAGCTAATGACTTGTTTTTTCTCGCCATTTACACTTTTTACATTTGAATAACCGTGGATGTTATTCATTTGGGGCTTTTAGTTATTTTTAGTTATTTGGGGCTTTTAGTTATCTTACAGTTTTGTAAGATAATTATGTAGCTTACAATTTAAGTACCTTAAAAACGAACAAAAACCGTATTATTTTTCCGGATAGTCATACATCGTTTACACATTTTTGAGGTCCTGGTTGAGGTCAGTTGTAGAGGTTCTGTTGGATCATTGGTATCACATCTGAATATGAGGTTTGAACTGTGTTCAGTTGTTTCAATCTTGGAGTCTGTAAGAGTCCAGAAACAACTTTTCATTTGTTTAAGCACGTTGTATTGCCTTGTTGCTGAAATGTGCTATATAAATAAAATTACCTTACCTTTAATATTTTAGATCGCCCATTGTCTTCAGTATTGATTAATTCAGCTTATGATGCATTGAGAACCTACTAGCTGCAATCAATCATGATAATTAACAGGCCTTGAACTAGACCAGTTGGTGACATTGTGGAAATTTCTGCTTTTTAAAAGATTTATATATCGAGAGATTTATGATTTTGGGGTATATTGGGACAGGTTTAGATGTTTTGAGATGCATTATCTTTGGAAATCTTCCTAAATTCACTCTATAAACTGGCTGTGTCAGAACTTTAAATGGTTAAAATCATCTCACCCTGTTAAAAGAATGATTAAATAAATCTCCGAAGGACTACGTTTTATATATTTATATTCATGATAGTGTTTAGTAAACTTATGAGCTACAGGTGTCTATGTTTTACATAAACTTCTTCAGCATGAAAAACCTTGACATGTAGGACAAAATTTAGGAAGGAAGAACCTCCTCCCCCCTGCACAGGACTTTCTTTGCACACATGCATAAATTTAGATTTTTCAAACATTGCAGTCACACTTGGATGTATAAAAAATAATATAATGCTGTTTGTAAAACCATTTTTTGGTTTGTTTTCCCGCAGGACATTCGCCAGCAGTCTTGTGAATTACCATGCAAGGTTGCCAAATTTCCCGAAAACAAGACTAGGAACCGTTACCGGGACGTCAGCCCCTGTGAGTTGCTCTTCGCCTTTCTTCACCTGGTCAGACTTAAAGAAAACAAACTTAAATATCCATGCTAACTGAGACGTGTCGTGTTTTCATTTGACCAATAACACCGTTGCAGCTGCTTGCTCCCATTTCTCCTCTGGCAGAGTAATAATTATTTAAAGGTAGAGTCCGGATCCTATTTTAGAAATCATCTTACCCAAAATTTACCCAAGTTTATGTTTTTTAATGTGTTACATTAACAAGGAGTTGGTAATTATTCTGATAACTTTGTATCAGAATAATAATTATTATTATGGGTTAGCAGATTTTCTTTGTAATATATTTGTTGGTTTTTATGGTTTTAATTACAAATTTCTGATCATTATTGAGTCGGTAAGTAATATATTTCATTAAATAAGTGTTTACTCCTTTCTACTCTTTTTCAAAAAGAAAAGTAGTGCCAGGCTAATTACTTTGGTCTTGGTTATGTATGCATGTTTTCTCTAGTTTTTTATTTTTAAAACCCTTTTTAAAATAAATAAATGACATAAAATTCACAAAACATTTAATAGGAAACTAAGAAAGCCACTAATTATACTTTACTAGTTTGATTATTACTTCATTATCCTTTCTCCATTAAACTACTGTTATGTTTCCACCTAATCATACAGAGTATATATTATTGTTCAATATCATTATCTAATAAACTAAGCAGCTAACAGAGTTTAACATTTGAACTTTGGTGGTTTCCTCTTTTCTTCACACTGAATGAGCCATGCAAAATTTGTGCAGCGCCGGCGTTGCAAATAGTTACGGTTTTTCATATTCGCATTTAACGAGATGTGAAAATGAGGAACCTGAAACTAAGTAGTTCTGTTTACGTTTTTATCTCAAAAAGATCCCTGGGCTGGTACCTCTCAGGGTGAGATTCACACGGTGTCTGTTTTTAGTCCGTCCAGCGACGCCCTTTGCTCACAGCCAGGGGAGGACGCTGTGTGGGAGGGGTGTTATCGATTTAAAATTTAAATTGTTGCTTTTGTTTGCGTCTCTCTCTGTTCTCCAGTTGACCACAGCAGAATCTGCCTGCAGCTGGGTCCAAACGACTACATCAACGCCAGCCTAATAACTGCAGAAGAGGCGCAGAGGAAATATATTCTTACTCAGGTGAGCATCCAGGGAGACTCGCTGCGCTCCAAGGGAGACGCAGCCTTTACTCAGAATATCTCTTTGTATTGTAATAAAACGTATCTATAAAACGCAGCCTGACAGTAATTTAAAAGCTACAAGCAAACCTTTCAGCAAAATGTAAGAATACACTGGATGATGAGACATATTGGCTGCAACTGATGATACAATGAATCGATTTAATCGGATAAAAACATTTACTCTGTGCAGATTTTTCATTTAAAAACTTGAGTGTTTTTATGCAAGATTAGAAAAGCATGAAAAAGATACAAAACAAACAATTTAATTTTACTTAACACTTTATTGCCTGAATTGCTTCTTAAAACTAATTTTTATTCTTCTGCATTTAATTGAGGCCTGAAACTGTAACTCTCCTGTTGTGATGTTTTATTTTTTACTTTATTTACTTATTACTCTTATTATATCATGTATGTATGTGCATATATATATATATATATATATATATTAATATTATTTATTTTTCTTTTCATGAACTTATTCTATTATAATTTTCGTGCAGCACTTTGGTGCAGTTTTAAACCTTTTTAAAAGTGCTTTGTAAATAATTTTGACATTGGCATTGAAATGCAATAACAGCATCTCTTTAATGCACACCAGATTATTTAGTAGATTAGTTGGTTCATTTTTGCATTAACTGATTAATAATTGGATAGGAAATGGTTCTTAATAGGAGATTTTGTGTTTTTTAACAGAATGTGAACCAGGTGAAGTTTAAACTTTGACATTTTAGGAGTTCTGGGTAAAACATATTTACAGACAAACTTTTGTTTTTAATCTAAAAATCCAAAATGTGTAGATTTTTGTATAGTTTTGGCCTAATTGCTGCTCTGAGTGTGTTGTTCTTAAAGCAAATGGCATTTTTTTGAGTCTGTACTCCGGTTAGCGATTAATCGATTACTAGATTAGTTGACAGGTTTTTTCAATAATCGATTAATCACGATTAATCGTTTCATCCCTAATGGTAGTATGGTTTTACACATAAAATCCTTGGTGTGCATGAACTGGATTCTGTTTGCCATGTAAAGCTCTTTCAGATGATATAGGTTGTGCTTCCATATAAAAACAAATTGAACTTCATTTAAAATCCAGTAACTTTTCCAGTATTGTGTTCAAAGAATGTTGAGAAAATTCTAATCTATTTGTTACTTTGTGGACGTAAACTTATCTACCCTCAATTACTAAGTTATGCTAGAATCATGAAAAGTATCAGATGGTAAAAAGTAAGATTGCAGCATCCAGAGGTAATGATCTCCCAAACATGCAACGGTAAAAGTTATGAACAAATGAGAACTAGCGTGTCATAGCTGCTCCAACATGCTGACGTCATGAGCGGCACAGTTCCTGAATTAACTTTGTCTCTTCAGAACTGTTAAAAAGTATTTTGTTTTGATTTAATGTGGGAAAAAACTAACAAAAATACAAATAATTATGGAAGAGGAAGGAAACGTGGTGGTAAAAATGATTTATAAATAAAAAGTGTGGCTTACATTTCTGTTCAGGTACCTTGACCATTTTGTGCTTTGGTTAGAGCTGGAAAACTTTTCTGGTGTATTTCTACCATGATGCTGCCACCACCACGTTTCTCAGAGAGGACGCTTAGTTTTACATCATTGTCCAGCCCACAGAGAAAAAGAAATCATATCCATCTGCTTTTGCAAACTTTTTTTTTTCTTTTCTAAATTTATAAGATGCCTTTTTTTTTTTTTTAAAGTTGTGAATTAGTGGCTCTAATTCACAAGCTTTTTTTTGTTTCACAAAATGCCTTCTTAGGTCATAAAGGCTACAGATCCCTGAGCTAGGCTGACATTAGCATGCTGCATGTTTTGATTTGGCTTGTTGAGGATTTCGTTCGTGGCTTGTTGAGGATTTCGTTCGTAACTTGTTTCAGTTTAGTTCCAGTTCGTTGTGTGTGGAAGAAATTTGGTTGCCTGCGTCATAGAGCCGTCGATTTGCTGTTGAGGTTGTAAAATTTAACGACTGTCTGAGCTGCAGCGCCGAACTCGGAGCTGTGTGCGGATATCTGAACACAGAGTCACATGACGCAGATGGACAGGAAGCTTCTTTTTGCTCTGGAAGTCATAAAAAGTGAAAGGTCCGACTTCAGGACTAACTGAGGAGTAAAACCAGTCACCAACAACACTTATTAGGAGACTCAAATTATGTAGACATTAGGTTATCTGGACCTGATTTGTATCCTGAATTTAGCTGAACAGGTTGTGGGCATTTCCTTCATCTCATGGGGCTTTTGTAACTTTTAAATGCTGAAACATTTATAAAAATATTTTACTTTTTTGGTGTTACAGGTTTTATTATGGTTCTTGCTGCCATATTCATAGTTTTTGCTTTATTTTCTATTAGATTGTGTTTGAACCAGCCTCATTTACAATGAATGAAAGCTGACTTGGACAATTTAAAGTAATTTATTAAGTTTTACAGGAAATCATGTAACAACTCATCTTCTTTTTTAAAGTATCAGTTATTCCATATAAGAGTGAATGTCAATAATGTGAAATATCCCCTGTTTAAAATGTGATTCTGAAATACAGGAGTAAAGTTGGGTTTGTAAATATACACTTTCCCAAAGTTTCTTGTTTAATACAGTGAACTCCTGCAAACCTGTGAATATGTAGTATCTGAATACTTGAGTGCCTCTAAAAATACGTATTTTAATAGTTTAAACTTCAAATGTATATTAATACGCACACTGGAAACTGTGTTAGCACTAGCATCTACTTTCTTCCTTATGTCCACTGTTGGAGGTTCAACCAATCAGCACCAAGGAACATAAATGGAGCTCATGGATTGGCTGCTTCGCAAACGCCAGCCAATAATGCGTCAAGATGCATGCTAGGTATTTTAGCTTCAGAAGCCACATTTTCTTTAAAATATTTTAGGTATACTTTATGGAAAAATCAACAAATAGGTGGATTTTCTACTAATAGTTTGGAGTTCAGTTCTACAGGCGTCTACCCTCTTTTTTTTTTTTCTTTGTTGCTGCTCAGCTCTCACTCTCAGTGCCTCCACCCAGCTCATTGCAGAACTGTGTTGTGATTGGCACAACTCGTCTTCTTTTTCTCAAATGGATTCAAGAATTTTATTGTGATAATGAAAATGTTTTTGGCAACAAAGCTATTTGTTGCTTTTTTTGGTGACTGTATGGCACAGCATTCGTAACGCCACAAACACAAATACTGTTCTTGAAAACATTTCCATTTAAAAATGTTCTTACTTGAAGAAGTGTGATTTATGTCACTAAACTGCCCACACTAACTGCATTGAATCATATTTTTTAATTTAATGCTATGATAGTTTTGTGACACAAACAGTGGAGAAAAAGGTAAAAATAACATTTTCGATAATACTGTCAGTTGTTTTTCACTTGATATTAATAAGTGAAACTTATTGAGACAATAATACATCAAAATTCTTATCATGATAAGAAGTTTTTCATGACAAACGATAAATGCCCACCACTAACTGAGGACTTAGTTTAGTTACGGATTCGGATCGGTGGATTTGTTAGCAGCGTTTTTGTTCATTTTCCTTTTTGTATTAAACAAAAACCAAAACTTTGATTAAAATTTCACACAAAAGAAAGAATGGCTGCTTTCATAACAAAGCAAATGCATAAAATTAGGCAAATAACGGCTTCTCGTTAAAACACGGAATCCAAAGGGTTTTGTCTGAATGATCAGACAAAATCTTAATATTTGCCAGTTTAAGTGGTTAAATGGTTGTTTTCTCTTTCGTTTCTTCTTAGGGACCCCTTCCAAGTACATGTGGTCATTTCTGGGAGATGGTTTGGGAGCAGAGGACCCGCGGAGTCGTGATGCTGAACCGGGTCATAGAGAAAGGATCTGTAAGCATCAGCTCTCCATCTCTCTGCATTTCCCTTTCTTCTTGTGTATAACCTGTGTTCTCCTGTGGGTTCAGATCAAATGTGCCCAATATTGGCCTCAAAGGGAGGAGAAAGATGTCATCTTCGAAGACACCAGCTTCAAGGTCACTCTCATCTCGGAGGACATCAAATCGTACTACACAGTCCGACAGCTGGAGCTGGAGAATCTGTCTGTGAGTTGTTCCTCACCATTATCACGATGAGTCCAGAAGCTACGTGCTAATGATGCTAATCCACATTGTGATGATGGCTTTTGTTGTTGTTGAAAGTGTCTGTGCATAATTAGAAAGTCTTAAGTTCCTGTTTCTAAAATAAAAGATTGAAAATTAATTTAGAAAAATTAAATTTTGTCATGGCAAGACAAAATTGCCATGACAATTTTGTCATGGCAAAATTGTACAAGTATTACACAAGTATAATCTGTGTATACTGTGTATACACAAGTATAATCTGTGTATACACAAGATTATATTTGTGTATACACAGTATACACAAGTATAATCTTGTGTATACTGTGTAGTTTTCTTCCTGTCAGGCAAAAGTTTGAGTCACCACAGACATTAGGACGGAGTCTTAGAAAATAAAAAATAAATAAAATTACGAGAATAATGTTATACAAGATTAATACTAGAACAAATTGACTGTTTTTGTATTATTTTGACTTTATTCTCATAATATTTTGCCTTTATTTTATTTGATTTTTTGTCACTCTGTCACTAATACTTCGTCGTCGTTGAGGCTACTGCTAAATAGCTGCTAACTGTTGCTACCCCGTTCGATGCTACGTGGGTTTTGTTCTAAAACAGCTCGGCTCTTTGGGGTTAAGCTTGTATAGACAATGAGAAGCAGGAAGCTAAGAGCCTCAAACAGACTGCAGAAATGTCTCATTTTTGATCCGCTGGCCCGGCTAGAGCTTCCCAGAAAATGGGAGACGCTGCCGCTAACGCTGATCCTTAAATTTAATTCATAATAGTCTTAAAAAGTGTTAAATTTGAGTTGGTGAAACCTGCAGAAACCCTGTTGTTCGTTCCTGTAAAGTCGTGTGTGAGATGATCGCTGAAGAACTGAAACATATGAAACAAATTTCCTTCTTTTCGCTTCTCTTATCCATGTTTTCTCAGTTTCATTTGCTGAAACTGCAGCTTTTCTTTGCCGTTTTCAGTTCTGAGAAATAATTTGCATAGCAAAAAAAAAAAGAAGAAAAAAGTCCTTCTTGCTTTCACTGGATTTCTTCTGATCGTTTTCACTCTGCTCTGCCCCTGCAGACTCAGGAGACACGTGAAATTTTACATTTTCACTACACAACCTGGCCTGACTTCGGGGTCCCAGAGTCTCCCGCCTCCTTCCTCAACTTCCTCTTCAAGGTGCGCGAGTCGGGCTGTCTGAATGCGGAACACGGGCCGGTGGTGGTACACTGCAGCGCTGGCATCGGACGCTCCGGGACCTTCTGTCTCGTGGACACCTGCCTCCTTTTGGTTCGTAAAGGCTCATTAGCAGAGTCGTAGTTTAATGTTTCCAATGGAACAAGACACAGTTTTAGTCTGGAAGCTGATTTTTGCTGTTGTTTTTAAAGAAGTATAAACGTCGTTTTTCTGCTTTTTATTTTGATTTTTTGCAAATGTAATATAGGCGTATTTCTGTTATTTTTACAGATGTAAAAATGGCATTTTGCTATTATTTTACTAATGTAAGATGGCTGTTTTGCTATTATTCTTTGCAGATGCAAGAACAATGTTTTGCTATTATTTTCACAGAAGTAACAGATTTAAAAGGAGTGTTTTTCTGTTATTTTTACAGATGTCTCTCCGTAAAGACCCGTCTTCGGTGCGTATCCGTGAAGTGCTGCTGGAGATGCGCCGTCATCGGATGGGTTTGATACAAACGCCAGACCAGCTTCGCTTCTCCTACCTCGCCGTGATTGAAGGTGCCAAGTACATCAAAGGAGACACGTCTCTCCAGGCAGGTTCTTCTTCTCCTCTTCTCAATTTTTTAAAGATGCTTTCTTAAAAATAGCGTGTATATTTCTGTTTTGTTCCTAGGAGTCATGGAAAAAGCTGTCGAATGAGGAAGATGATCCTCCAGAGTTCACCCCGCCGCCTCCTCTTCCTCCTCCCAGAGACCCTCACAACGGCCGAGTGCAGCCATGTTTTTTCCCAGATGACGTAGAATTCGTCCAGCCTGTGGAAACGTCCCAACTGAGGTGAGCATCCGAAATGCTGGCCTAAAAATCCACACATGCATCTCAATAACATAGGAAATCTTCAAAGAGTTATTTTTAAATTTAATTAGAAAAAAAAGGAACTTGTAATTGGACGTTAGTTTACTTTAAGCCAAAATCGTCTACATGTGAGTTACGAATCTGATGTAGCTTTGGGTGAAATTAATCACCTTTTTAATGATATTGTAGTTTATTTTTAGATGTGGTTAAAATTGCTATACCATCCTCTCTTGGTACTGTGTTTTTAAATCAAAATTTTTCCTTCCACTGAACTTTCTATGGAAATTCTTGGCTGCAGCAAGTTTATTTGGAATATACATTTTCTAGCTTGTGCAGGTGTCTGTGGGACAACTTTCATGTTTTGTTTAGGCCCTTACATGGTCCTAACACTTTTTCCTTCCACTTAACTTTCAATGAAAATGCTTGGATACAGCAGCTTGGGTTAAATTACCAAAATTAATCAGCTTTTTAGTAATCTTGTAGCTTATTTTTGACGTACCTCTGCTTAAAACTGTTATCCTCTCTCAAGTACACTTCTTCCTTCCACTGAAATGGAAATGCTTGGACTCTGTGGTTTGTGAACAGCAGGCTTCTCTGGAAATGACCTTTCGTGGTTTGTGCCGGGCGGTAAATAGCTGCAGCTTTCATGTCAGCACTTCCCCATGTCATTGAAATGAAAATGAACAGAAATATGTCGCTCTGTGTGTGTAAGGAACCATCAGTTTCACATTTTGCATGGAGTTTCTGATATAATAATCAATAATATTCTTATTTATTGAGATGCAGACTTTTTCTTTTTGCATTAAATCACCATTATCTGGTGAAGTTTGAGTAAAATAAGGTTAGAAAATACACAAGCAGATTTATTTTATTTCTTTTAGTAGCAGCTCTAAACCTGGAGTGAATTAAGCTGTTATGAATAAACTGTGGCGCTCAATCCAGATTTACTCCAATCCAGAGTCAGTTTAATGCAGGTAATCTGCCTCATAATCTTCCTTCCTTTCCTCAGAACCGTTTTTCATGAATGCCATCAGGGGTGCATTCATCTATAACTCTAGTTTTTCTTTATTTTTATTTTTTTTCTCGGTCTACCTGTTTCTCAAGTCAGACTGATTTACAGGAACGAGGCGGCCAGATGCAGAAGAGATGAGATTTAAAATGATAGCAGCTCTGCATAATCTGAGAGACTCACTCTGGTTTAGATCTTCTTTAATCCTGGAAATTATTGCATCACAAACTTTTTATTCGCTGTTCAATAGGCCTGCCATGGTAACAAACTTTAAATTCTCAAAAGTTATTGCGATAAATTATAATATTGTTGTTTTGAGGCCATTTTAAAGACATGATATAATGCAAGAACACATTCTCAAAGGTAAATAAAGTTTAAATTTTAATGAATATTTAACACTGGAACTGTAAGATATTTTAAATATCCAAAACAAATAAGCAAAACAACAAATAAAATGAATTATGAAGCCTCTGTAAACAAAATTGTCATTCAGAAAAAGAAGCTAGTTGAGACCAAAACACGAGTTTTTTGATAGAAACGAGAAAAACAATAAATCATACAAATGGAAATCATTAAGCTTGTTTTAATTTATTGTGCGATTAATTTATTTATTGTTTGTTATTCAATAATTATCACATCCTTCAGTCTTTTTTCTGTCCATTTTACAGTTGCTATGCTAGCTTAAAGAGCAACCAGTCAGAAACAACCTGGAAGTAACATTTCAACAAATTATTTTTGCATATATATTATTAATTGGAACAATAGACTAGATTTTGATTACAAAAATTTCAATTCAGTCAATTTTTTCTTTTTGCCCCTCTAAGACCTTCTGGTGGCCCTTCCAGGGGCCACGACCCTCACTTTGAAAACTCCTGAATTAGTTGTTTTATTTCCCTAATTAAATTTGGTTTGCCTTCGGCTGGCTCTGTGGGCCAATCGGCAAACACAAACAAGACGCATGAAGTCATTTTGACACAGAGCAGCAGCAGCAGTAAGGACAGGTGAGGGAGCCGGCTGCACCTGAGATGGTTTATCGTTGATTTGATAAGAATGCTATGAGGAAACTAGTAGCAAAGATTTTAAATGTGATTTTGACATCGATAAATCACAACACTTCCTGTCATGAATCGTCGTCTTGGTGGGTTTTTGACAAAAATGTTTTCTTAAAGTCCACTTGACGCTTTTTTCCACCAGATGTTCGTCCTTCCACTTAACTTTCCAGTGATACTTCGTGACTTTCTGCTGACACTTTGAATTAGTATTTTGTGTCTTAGAAGCTAAAATTTAAGCTCTGAGTGATAGTAACCACGCTTAACTAAAATAAAAATTAAAACGGAATTAAATGAACTTTTTATTGAAGCAGTCACATTTCTGTATAAAAAGTTTGTATATATACTTCAAATAAAGAGCAATGTGTGAAACGTAAGACATATGAAAAAAGTTTATACTTCATTTTCAAACAGTTACCAAACTGTTATATTATGATACTCTGTGTTTGAAATAAACTAAGCTAATAACCTGTGAGGTGTTGATTTTGTTCCCCATCAGAGCCACTTTATAACTTACATAAAAAGTCATGAAATCAGGTTTTACACATCAGGTCACGATAATAAAGACGGTCTGATCTTTATCAGGCTTAAAGTTGATTTAAATCTAACCTCAAGTGTTCAGAAACGCACAGCAGATTTAACATCGTCATTATTCATCAGACAGAAATGAAACCAAAATGGAGAAGCTGTGTGGAAAACGTAGCAGTCTTTGCTCCTCCTGTAGAGCTTAAGAGGAAACGATGCTGCATCATTTATCTGTCATCTGCGACCACTTCTATATCTACATATCTATGTATATAATTTATGTATTGCACCTATTGTGATCTCAATATTTTGCATATCATGAAGAAGTGCCTGGACTCCAATGAATGTTGGATCATTATTTAGGCTCAAGCTCCGTTTTCCTGTTGACACTTTAACTTTAGGGTTAGTTTATGTGTTTTTTAGTAGAGAAGCAGACGTTGCACAAAGCAACTTTTCTTAGTAAATCATTGACTCTGCACTATGTAAGGAAGTAATTATTTGCAGATTTAGTCAAGACTTTCTCTAATACTATCGCATGTTTTCCTAATATCATACGAAAACTTAGAACACTGTTTTCAAACAATCTGCAAATAGTTTCATTTTATAGCAAAATCAGGAAACTGTCTCCTTCAGCTGTTATTAAAAAAATGCTACATGTCATCAAACATAACTGAAATTTGACGCCTTGAAATTGGGTCTCTGTCTCTTTAAGAAGCTCCTGCTGCTCTTTCTGGCACTTCGCCTTCATCACAGCGTTTCTCCATGAAGCCATTTACAAACGTTCTCGTGAGATTTACCACCAGTGGGAAAGTGACTGTTTGCTGCTTCCTCATCTAAAACATGCATGAGAAATCCTTTAGTCTCCATGGCAACCATTCAGCCTGTCAGCTCCTCCAGACTAGTGGCAGCAGCAACTGGAACTACGAGTCTGCTGAGCTAAGAACGGCTATAAACGGCATCATGGAGGAGCATTGTTGTGATGGTGTGCTGAAGGCGGAGTTTCAGAAAGAGCAGGAGTTTTTTTTTTTTTAAAGAGACAGAAGGTTAAATTAAATGACCAAGTCAAATATCTTATAAGTGATATTTGATTTTTATAACGACCGAAGTGGACAGTTACCATAATAATCGGCTAAAAGGGAAATTAAACCTTTGTTCTGCTGTTTGGTCTTCCAGGTCTCCAGCAGACACAGAGCTGAGGAACAGAAACCCAGCCGCCCCGGAGCTGCCTCCGGACAGACGGGACGGGCCTGTGGGAATCGAAGACCTGACGTCCGGCGCTCCGAGGAAACCCCAGCAGGGGGCGGCGGCGGAGGACGGGACGGAGGGAGCAGAGCGGGAGAAGGGAACCTGTCCTGTGCCGGGGGCCTGGTCCCCTCTGACGGCCCACGTGTGCCTGGGCACGGCGCTGGCCCTCAGCGCTTACGTCTGCTACCGCGTCTATTTCCACTGATGTCTGTCCTTCCTCCTTCCTGTCGTCTTTTCTCTTTCGTTCCATGATGTGGACTCGGCTGGCCGGTCAGCCTGCGTCGACGCGGTTCTCCTGTGATCATGTTGTAAACGGTCGGCTGCCTCTCTTTACCCAAAACCTTCTGTGTGTACGCCATCTCCGACGCTCAGGGCCTCGCTTTTTCAGGTGCCACATCATCCTAAATAAACGTACGTGTGTGTTTGTGTGTGTGTGGGGGAGGGCTGAGTGTGTGTGCCGACCCAAACGCAAACGCAACATAAAACAAACGTCGGTCTGCTAAGGCGAAGGGGTTTGCATTGAGCACCTCCGCCTAATTTACACGCTTCTTCTTTCTTATTTACCAAAATGACACCTTTGAATGTTTTTCCATTTTTATCCTGAACACGTTTAGTAACAGGCTGATCATGATTTTGATCAAGCTGGACTGAAAACATGTCACTAAGGGAGAAACTTTGTTCACACAGAGTTTATGAATGAAAGTGTGGATTTTCAATGATCTCTGCACACTAGTTATGCTTTTTTTATTCCTTTGTACGACGGGGTATTAGGGCCACTTGGAAAATAATTTAAAATGAAATTACGAGAATGAAGTTGTAACATTATGACTTTATTCTTTTAATATTACACCTTTATTTTTGCAAAATCATGACGTTATTCTCAAAATATTACGACTTTATTATCGTAACATGACTTTACTCTTGTAATTTTACTTTTTCTTAGTATGGCCCTAATATTTGTACATTTGTGAATCTATTCAGTGAAAACTATAGATAGTTCCCACATGACGTCACGATTCCTACAGCCTGGTGCTCCAACACCATCTTGATAGTACGGAGGCAGTTTTAACACTTTATTAATTATGCATAAGTGATGTTTGGATATTGTTACATTTAAGGGTGTAAATACAAAGGCGATAAAACAGTGAAGAAGTTCTCATTACATCCTGTAGAGGTGAGCAAACTTTGCTATTCGTGTTGCGTTCCAGTTACCTGGGAAAAGTTAACTAGTTAAGAAGTCTGTATTTTAGAATGGTGTCGCCCACAAACATTGTTTGCAAAAACTCTTTGTAGTTTCAGGCGCTACATGTGGCATTGATTTTAGACGCACTTCTATTCCGCTTGTGTCTCGTAAAATTAACATATTTCCACCACGTTTTAAATGTTGATGCCAGGAGCGGAAATTTTGAACCGCAAAGCCCACCTTGCAAGTTGTAACTGGGGTTAGTTGGAGCTGCTCCCGGTTTCCTCAGTGGAAATCCCACTTCGGAGAACGTTGGAGTTGGTTTATCCCAAACGGGAAGTCGAAATTTCCCAGCTCTGAGTTCAACTGGAACGCAGCGTTAGCATCGATGACAGCGGCTGGATAATGTCCAGAGGAAGCACAATCCATATAATACAAAACGTATTCTGATCACTTTATTAGTGCTAATAATATTTTCAAATGTTCCGTCAATCAATAACTGCGTATTGAACTGATTGTTGTAAAAACTTCATTTTGTTGGAAAACCTGCAGAGTTTCATGACTGATTGATTTGCACAAAGTTATGAAACATGACTATAAAGTGAGGATGTCCAAATACACAGTTCCTCTAAAAATCCAAACTACATTCAGTGTCTGCGATTACTTCTTATGTGACCATATTAACAATCATATAATGTCAATAAACTTAATTAATTATACATTCCAGTTATTATGCGTCACAAATAGCAGATAGAGAAAGAAGCAGTAGACTGTATGTCGTTAATCAGATTTTCATCTTATGAAAAGGATTAGTGCCGTTTTACATTTACACTCTGCGCAATAGAAAGAGACGGATCAGTTTTATTCACAAGCACACATACAGAAACGCGATCAGATCATTGAATGGCCGTCAGAAAACACAAACGACTATTTTCATAAGATGTGCTAAAGCTAGACACTGAACCATTTCTCCTGAAGAGTAGAAAAAGACGCAAAAAGACTAATTTAAGCTTCGGTAACACTGTTTACCAGTTGCCTACCAAGATGGCGCCTTCCGGGGTAAATTACTTCCAGTCCGGTCTTGTGGGAACTATCTATTAATGCAACATTTACAGTAAGTACTAGATGCTTTTTTTTTTTTTTTAGGGTGACGTGTCTCCTCCAGTTTCCAGGCAGAATCGTGTTATTTTTTTTTTTAATTTTATTTTAATCCTGAGATGGATCACAACACATGGCTCTACATACTGTCCGTAGTTTCACAGTCGATGTAAAAACCTCACCTGAAGGTAGCTGACATGCCTTGTAAAGCGAGCGAAAGGTCAGAGTAGCTCACACCCAACTATTTGCCAGCAATAAAAAAAAGGACGTGTGGTGTCCTTTCACGTAAATTAAAATATCGTTAAGAAGTCTGTTCATCTCAGTGATTCAGTTCAAAAAGCCAAACTCACATGTGATGTAAGATGAGCCTGTGGCTCTGCCAGGGTTTTAAAGAAAATACTTTGTCAGGATTTAGTTCTTCTCAACTCCATAGATTCCTTTTTGAGGTTTTGATCATGTGAATTTATCATCGGGCTCTAAAAGGTCTTCAAAGATTTCTGCTCTGACTTTAAACTTGCTTGTGCACCTTTTTCCTTCCACCTAACTTTCCAACATAACCATGTGCCAATGACGGTGCAAGACAGGAGTCGTCTCTTTGATTGTGCAGTTTGAACCTGAGTTTTGGGGGCTTACAAGGGATGCACAGATGCAAAAATTTGGGACGATATCTACATCGGATACAAACGATATCAGCAATATCGTTTATATTGCTGGTAAACCATATTTACTGATATTATAAATATTTCTGTACTGTTTTGATAGAAATAAATGCCAACAAGATGACAGCAAATATTGGTTGTTAATACCGGCCTGATTTTATTTATCGCGCGGACAGATGTTATAAGATGACCAAAATCAGCCGATGCCAATGTTTGTCCCGATATGTCGTGCATCACTAGTTTTCACCAGTTCGTCATGAAAGTTCATCAAATGAAATGCTTTATATTTATCACTTTGTGAACTGAATTACTGAGCTAAATGAACTTCTTAGTGATATTTTAGTTTGTAGAGAGGTATGTGTAGGTCTCTGAGGTTGAGCGTGGGACCAGGGATTTTAAAACTAACCAAAAAAAAAAAGAATCAAACACCAGCACAGGGATGAAAACGATGCACTGTTCAGATTTTTCATCGTGTCATGGTGTGAGCCTGAGCTGGCCGTGTTCTTCTTTATGATTGTTAGTTGTTTTGTTTTTTTTTTAAAGCATGCTGCGTTTGTGAATCGACAGATTTGTCCAAATAAGAGATTAGTTGAGCTGCTACCATTCGTTTACCTTTGGGACGAGACAGAGTTCAGTACTTTGTCCGACAGCTGTACCTTTCCTTAGAATGTATGAATGTCCTCACTGCAGGACACACCCTTATTAAATTTATATATAAGCATATATATATATATTTCAGATCAGGTTTTAAGTGTGCCGAGTTCTTTTTCTGCTTTAACGGATTAAAACCTCAGCACCTGTGCAGTAATTGCACCACGTTTTCCCATTTTCTATACGTATGCTGAGCTTAGAAACATATTTTTTTATTTACATTTGTTTTCATTTTTAATAAAGAAAACAAAGGAAAAAAATGTCCTGTTTTTCTTCAGATTTATGAGGAAACATTGTCTCCTCATTCATCAGGTTTCCAACACTTTCTCTATGCTGCAAAAGCATTAAATCTTACAAGGTATTTTTGTCTAGTTTCTAGTGCAAATATCTTTACACATTTGAAATAAAACTAAACTAACTTACAAGATATTGGAGCTTGTTTTAAGTAAATAATTCCTCAATATCGATTAAAAATATTGCTCCAAAAAGTATTTTTTCTTCCATTTTTAAAGTTATCTGCTCATAAAGGTTTTGCACTTTTGCGTTTTCATAAGACAAGAGTTTCAAAGTTTTTGGGTTTGATTATTTTATTATTTGAGCTGAACGTTTTAGTTTGAGTAAAAATAGGTCAATCTATGTGGTTTACTTACTCCAAAACTAAGATGATTGCAAAAATAACTGTTCATAAATGGAAACCTATTTTTTGTACCACAACATGTACCACATGTTTTTAAGAATGTACCACATGTTTTTAAGAATTACATTTATAATTTAGCTTTAAAAAAGTACTCAGTTATGTCAAAAAGGTGTCTTTGTTTTCCTCGGAATACAGCTTCTGCTTTTATATGCTCTTTCTCCCGCCGGGCACATCTGACCAATAAGGAGCCAGAACGTTCTCACGTGGTTGGTAGTGACAGGTTCTGATTGGCTTGTAGTTTTCTCTCTACGGTTTCAAGGCTATGGCAAGCCTTGGTATCATAAAATCAGTTTTGTTTTGCCATCTGTAATTACGTCCCACTGGTGAAAAAAATTGTTTGACAAGGTGCAACTTTGGAAGAGTGTTAGTGCCACAAAAATTATTCTAACTTTAAACCTCTGATAACAAAAGTCAGAATTGTGAGAAAAACTTATGTTTTTTTCCCCTGCATGGCCCTATTACATACTCCATAAAATATGTGTTCTCATAACTAATTTCAGATATCTGAAACGTCAGCGTTGTGAAACTGATTTTATGTCAAAACGGCATGCCACACAGACTCTAAACTACTGACTCCAGCGGGGGGCGATATTGTTCTATGGTTTTAAATTCTTCCTGAAGTTCAAGATGTAATGTTGTGAATTCGCCACACGGTAGCGCTATTGAGATGTACAAACGGCCTCTTGTTGTCATAATATTCTGTTCTGTTTTGGATTCTTTCCTGTTTTCGTCCTTTGTACCTGTGTTTGCAAAACAACCTTGTGTTTTGCGGTAAGAAAATTAATTTTTTTAGCATGAGCTGAAGTGTCAGCCTGTTTGTCACACTTTCCATTAATTTCTAGTATTCATGCCGTTTTGTTTTTTCTATTATTTAAATAAAAATGTCCTTTCCTCTAAAACCTGGACTTTATATTCCAATATTTATTCTGGCCGCTCTTGAAACAGGTGTCATAGATAAATACTTTCGTTTTTTTCTTTTTTTGGTCCCCAATGTGGGTTTTATGCAAACATATGTAAGGCTGATGTAAAAACGCGGAGCTGGGGGCCGGGTGGGTGAACTTTGGAAAGAAAAAGAGAAGATGAACTTGTCCAGAGACAGGCTGCTGCGTCTGCTTGAGGAAACTCCACCGCATTGGGGTGTAGCGCAGATGATTTAGCAACCGTCTTGGCGAGCACTTCCTGTTTGGGAAAGAAGGATGCGCTGGTACGTGCTGTTCAAGAATGCAACTTAGTGAGTAATAGCACTCCCAACAGTGTTGGTCTGACGTCAAGCGCACCAGCAAGTTAGAACAAGCTGTAGGAAAACTACAATCAAGGTGTAGCCAAGCGCCGGAAGTCCTTTCAAAGCCACGCTTGTTTCTAGTGAAACTGAAGTCTATGTGACAGGACTGCCATGACTCATGTAAGTTGTGGTTAGGGGTATTGTTCTGTTGTAAATATAAACATCTTGAGTGACACATTGGACGCCAGGCCATACAAAATGATTTTCTTCTTTTTCCAAACTGATTCGTGACAGCTTTGTAGAGTCTCCGCTCTCAGAGTAACACCGGACAATGCTGAGTCTACAATCTGAAGCAGTCCAAAAAGTACATCTGCCCTGCCCTGCTGACTCTTCCAGCATGCGTCCTCAGTTTAGTTATTAACCTGGAACTTCCCAGGCCAGCTGAGGGTGGGAGTGGAGGGAGGGCCCATGGCTCGTAGCCTGCAGATGATTTTCTGCTAGGGCCCTGCGGGGATCAGGAAATTCCTGAAATTGAGGAGAGTCAGGTCTTTCCAAGTGACTGTGCAAAGTCTGAGTCAACACGCGCTGCCTTACAGCGGAGCGCTTACTGAAACAGCGGTTCAGGAATACCGTGTCTCTTCATGCCTTTTCCCCCTTTCCATACGTCATGTGTAAAACAGTGATTGTTTTCAGTTATTGACACAGGATGACAAATGCTGACTGGGCTTTCTCAGGTAAAATGCAAATGATTGTTTTAGCTTTGATCCAATCTACTTCCTTGAACAAGTTTGGATAGATCTACGGGCCTTATTGTTCTTAGATAGTAAAATTTTAGTCTGCTCGGTTCTGCCTATTTTGAGCTGTTTTAGGGCCTCTGTCACTTTAGATCCAAATAAGATACTGCAGGTCAAGCCCCTCAACTCAACGTTTACACTCGCATGTGAAAACATCTGCAAACTGATGTGCAATTCTACAACTGTACATCCTTGAAAAGCATTAATAAAGCCTCCTGCACAAACAACTAGAATGCAGCAACTGGTTTCTGGATGGTAAGTCAACAACAAAACTATTTTCCAGCAGCCATTGTACAGCACACAAAGTGGTAAAATCACCAAATGGGCTGGAGTTCTGGTTGCCGAAGATATTTAAGATATTTGAATTAAACATGTCTTAGGAAGACTTGGATGTAAGGAGGGCAGCTATAGGAGGAAGCTGTAGTTAATAACACATCTCTGTACAGCTTAAGATCACTGATTGAAATTCCCTATTATGCTGGAAGACAACTAACCCATGTCTGATCATTTCCATTCCAAAATCCTTTTTGGCCTCCAATTACAAACTCCTTAAAAGTTTGTTATATTCGGCCGAATTTATAAGGAAAACAAAGTATCTGAAAAGTGTGGCATGCATTTGAGTCAATAACTTTTATAATGAATGATAGTTTAAGTCTTTTGTGTCTCTACCACCTTTGCACAACCAATAATCTATTCTTTGTTACATTGCTTACGTTACATCCGATTGGACAGAGAACATCTGACATGTGTTTTTAATTCTTGTCACAAATTCTCAACTGGATTTATATCTGGACTTTAATTAGGCCATTCTGTCATTAATATGCTTAGAGCCACACCAGGTAGCTCTGGCTAAATGTTTAGAGTTGTTGTCTGGTTTTCCTTCAGGGTTCCTGTGTTTCGTTCCATCAACTCTGAGCAGCTTCTGCCACCACGTTTCACTCTGGGGTCTGTGTGTTTTTAATGGAGGTCAAAATGATTTTAGGGTTTAAATAAACTAAATTTAAGGGTTTAATTGTTAAAAGAACAAACTTTGGTCTAAAAATTTTGGTTTCAGTTTCATTGAAGATCACTCTGGCGCAGTTTGAATGCAGAAATGAACGGCAAACAAACCCAAGACCGCTCCAAAAGCAGGAAGTGCACTACAGAGCAGGGCCTTCTGGGTAAAAACAACCAAAATAAATGCATAAGAAATGGCTAGTGGTCTTTTGTAAAGACAAAAGAGAAATCCTACAAGCGCTAAAATCTGACGCCACTCCATTTTTGTTTACATTTTATGAAGAAGAAAGTTGCACTCTGTATCTTCTTCAGAGGTTTTTGTGTCATTTTCTTCAGTGGTTCTTAGTGCAGCGCCTTCACAGGCTAGGAGGGGAACAGATGTTTTTTTGAAGGGTTTAGTTTGACAGTGCAGTGTGAAAGCAAAGCAGCTGAAAATGTAACAATGTTGCAGTTTTGATCTCCAGCTGAACAAAGTCTGGGAAAATATCCAGGTCATATGATGAGGGCAACGTCTTCCACGTGATTGTGGAAAACTGCAACCAGGATCTTTTATGTCTTTCTTTCATTAAAAACTTTCTTTTAGCCACTTCTTTAGCAGGGTTGTGGAGTACAAAACTAATAATTTCCCTGTCGGCACATTCTCCTCCTGGCTTCTTCAGAGCTACCATTACTGCTCTTATTTATACTCTATTTGTCTTAATTTAGCTTAATGACTATGTTTTGATAGACATTCAGTTGAGCCATACTGTTTCCATTCTCAGACGAGTTACCACAATTACCAAAGGCTTCTTGGCTGATTCTCTGATTAATGCCCTCCTTATTCAGCCTGTCAGCTTAAGTAGGAAGTCATGTCTTGGCAAGTTTGCTATTGTGCCATTGTTTTCTAACCTAACCCTTTTAAAACTCTTCCACACCTGTATTCCCGACCTGTCTGCCGTGTTTCTTGGTCTTTATCATGCTGTTTGCTTACTAATAAACTTCGTAGTCCTTCACAATACGACTGGATTTATACTTAAGGTGTTTTCACACCTGATAGTCCAGCAGACTCGGTTTGACTGGGGACAAGAGTTGCAACATTTGTTACATTTTCAGCTGCTGTGGTTTGCTTTCACGCTGCACTGTGTCAAACAAACCAAACTAATCAAAAAACCTGTTCACTCCTTCACCTGTGGAGGCTCTGCACCAAGAACTACCAAAGGAAATGACAAAAAAACTTCTGAAGAAGACATGAATCCAGCTTCCTTCTTCACAAAATGTAAACAAAAATGGAGTTGCCTCACATTTTCGAGGTTGTAGGATCTCTCTTTTGTTTTTGGCAAAAGACCACAAGCCAATTCTCAACCGTACGCTAGATTTGCAAGTTTGTCTTGGTTGTATTTACCCAGAATGCTTGCTGCTTCAGTCCACTTCCTGTTTTTGGAGCAGCCTCTGGTCCACTTTGTGTTGATATGGATTCAGACTGCACTAGAGCTCACTTCAGCCAAAGACCAAAGTTTTTAGTCCACTGGCAAAACACAAAATCTTACAAAATACCTTTGGTTTAGTTTCTAAAGCAAATATCTTAGTAGATTTGAAATGGGACAAAACTAACATACAAGTAACTTCTCAGCAGGAAATTGCTTTAAGTCAATAATTCAATATTACTCATGAAAAATCAATAAGAAATTATTTCACTTATAACATGAGAAAAATGTCAGGTTTTAAGCTAAATAATCAGCCAGTGGAACTAGTACTTTTACATCAATAATAAGGAATTATTGACTTAAAACAATTTCCTGCTGAGAAGTTACTTGAAATAGGATGAAACTAAGATATTTTTGGTCTAAAACTAGACCAAAAATACTTGGTAAGACTTTATGTTTTTGCAGTGTTGGTCCACATCAGAGTTTGGTTGCACATTCACACCTCCACAAACAAACTAGACTTTGATTAAAGCAGACTAAACAGGACTGCTGTAAAATAAAATGTGCCTTACTTTGAAGTACAAATCTGTAAATCTCTTATCTACATCCAATTGACTTCATATTGATTTTTGCTGATTTTTCCCTCCAGCTCTGGCAGGAAGTTTGGTGAATTATCCCAACTACACACCAGTCCGATGACGGTTTATGCTAGCTCAGCATAAGTGCATCATGATTAACGCTACAACATGATGAGCTCGTAGTCACGGGAAACATTTTTCTGCCAAACAAGCAGGCCGGGCCGTTTCTGAGCTGCGATGGAAAAGCACTGAGCTGTTCTCATTGGGCTGCAGTTTCAGATACCGATGTCTTTGGTTTACGTCTGTTGAGACATTCACTCGTGAGCAGTTCCTGTTCCTGTTCCTGCCCCCCTCTGGTTGCTGCTTTGAGGACCAACCGTCACACACGCACACACGCATACACGCAGACTGCCATAGCATATGCTATTGCCTGTGACAAACTAAGTTCATGCATGTAGGTCAAAGCATAAATACTGACAGACTTGAGCTGGTGGTTCCCCGTTTCGAGCGCACGGCACACCGATGACGTTTGTCGACATGCATGTAAACAAAGTTTGGTTGACCTCCCTGGCTAACCGCAGATGTCATCACTGTGTTCTTTTGGTTTGGTGTTGATGTTTTTGACTCCAAACAGCGGTAGAAAGTAAGGCAGGTAATAGATGCGTTTCTAGTGACGACTTTAGAGTTTGATTTCCTGACGCACTACACGCATGCCAGCTCCAAGTCTGAACCAGCTCACACCTTGGATGACAAGATACAGCGAACGTGAGGATGGCCACATAGTTTAAAGAGTGTGGGTGGTGACTTTTTTCATTGTTGCCACCCGCATCAACACACCCTGCTTCCTGTTGAGTAATCTGTACATGTCCAATTCTGAACATCTCTTATGAGTATTTGATCTTTTTGTTCTGTGATTTCATAAGTAAATAACTAAAATACAGCTTCCTACCGCAGTAGATCAGCTGCAAATGTTTGACGTTTTGGTAAATATTTTCCCTCAGGCTACAATCATGTAATCACAAGATCAAATCTGTCAACAGTTCTTCCTAGAGAAGGTATTGCATTACAAAATCCATCTTTAATCTGCTTGTTTATCAACACCTTCCTTTGGCTTTAAGAAGAAAAGCTATAATTTATTATAAAAATATCCAGGTATTATCCATTTTCCTCTCCAGGTTTTACAATTGGAGGAAGTGTTTCTTGAAATTAATTAGAATAGCAGAGGACAAAACTCTCACTTCCATAATATTCAGATATTGAGGACCTGGTCGTCAAAATAAAACGGGATGTTGGCCTCATCAGCGCAGCGAGTCAGATGTCTGGTAATCTAGGAAAGTTCTGTAGGCAGAGCTTTGAGGAACAGAGCAGTGGGTTGAACTTTCAGTATTGATGGCCAAGCGGCACCTTGAATACGTTCCGTTTCTCATGAACAAGATGATGAAATTAAAGGAAAAATATTACCACTTTGATGTATGAGCATTTAAAAGAGTAATATTACCATTTATTTCAATGGAATTTTCCCATAATGGGACAATAACGGAATTACCATTTTATTTTATGTTGTACGAACGAACAACTCAGATCATCTGACCGTTTCACATTTAATGTTCCTGAGATTTTTAACAGCTAGAAATAGATATTTACATACACCGAATAAAAAGACATTTTAAAAAATTTTCCTCTTTCTAAAATGTTTTCACGTGACGTCACGCTCTCCAGAACTCCGCCATGACGGACGTCGAAACAACCAATGCGCTCCTTTAAAGTTAGTCTAAAAACAGACATCTGTAACCTAGTATGGCTTCTGTTTAGCTGATTTCACTGTAAAAATGGTCACAGGGTGCTAAGCGGTCGACGGCACGAACGGACAAGGATACAAACCAAACTAGTCGTTTTATTCTATAACTTTTAATGAGAAAAGATACGGCAGCGATGGATAGCTGTCAATCATAATGACTGTCAGCCCTCGGTGTAACCGCGGATTTGCAGGGAACACTTTTTACAAGGTAAGAAGAATAACGTTCATATAATTTATAAGTAAGTATTACGATTAGAAAAATATCAAATATCGCATTATGGATAACTAACCTTAGTAAACATGGAGACGATGCCACACCGTCATGTAGCCTAGCATATACGGAAACAACTGGTTAGCATCTCGTCTTTCGTGTGTTACGTTCACAGACGAAGTAGCTGGACAAAAAACAAGTAAAATCCATAAGCGTCATTTCATGTGTGGGGACTTAAAGGATTTATCTGGTGTGGGGACTTCAATGTATATGTTCATATGTATCAGAGCGGCAGGAAATTATAAGATCTTTTATTTTCTACCTGCTTCTTTTCAAACAAATTGTATAAACTTGCATGTCAACTGCCATGACTATTTCTCTTTTTCTCCCGTTTTTTATTCTTATTGTCTGTTCTAAATAAATTTCAATAAAAATAAATTGGATCAAACTTTTCTTGTTTTAGGTTAGTTAGAATTACCGAAATTATTATAAACGTTCTTAGAATTCAGAAGTTTACATACATACATATTAGCCTGGTCGTTTCCATCATATGAGATTCTCATCTCCCTTTGCTGCTCCGTCTGGGATTTCTCCCAGTCACTTGGATTCCTGTGGTAGAATTTCAGCCAGGCCAATCAGCGAACAGAAGGAAAAGTTGTGAGTGATGACGTTGATTTTCTGTAATTTTTATAATTGTAGTTTGCCTGTAGTTTTAGCAACGACAGCTGAGGTAAGTAAAAAAAGCCGTTCAATCCATGTCAGCAATGCTTCCAAATGTTGTATTAACATCAACAGTTGTTAGCAGCTAACATTTATTTTTAGTAAGTGAGCATTCAATCTGACAACTAATTGAGTAATTGGACAAAAAAATATATGTCAGGTTCTGCAGAAACTGCTTAAGCTTATTCTAACAGTAATACAAATACATAAAGAGCACATTTAAATAAAACCATTAATTCCTTTTTTAAATGGACATTTTATTGCTTAAAATGCAACAGCAGCATTTCAAACTGGGTTACAAGTTCCACTGGCAGATTTTTTCACTTAAAACATGGGAGGAAAAAAAGTAAAAAAATCCAGTTAAACTTGTATTTTTTTTGTCAATACTCAAGAATTGTTGACTTAAAACAAACTATTGTCTTGCTAAAATATTACTTGTACATTAGTTTTGTCTTATTTAAAGTATTCTAAGATATTTGCACAAGAAATGATATAAAAAATTAGATATGAGTAAGATTTTGTGAATTTTCAGTGTAGTCCTGTCAGTGTGCAAAATGTTTCTTTAACACTGTTTTGAATTAAGCAAACAGATATAATCTTTAGGTCAGTGAGAAAAAACCACCAGTCATGTTTTTTGTTTCTGCAGTGCGTGTAAATATCAAATTTCTTCTGTTTCTGCTTTTTTTGTCGCAGC
The DNA here is from genome assembly GCF_000485575.1 of Poecilia formosa. Lineage (NCBI taxonomy): Eukaryota > Metazoa > Chordata > Actinopteri > Cyprinodontiformes > Poeciliidae > Poecilia > Poecilia formosa. Next base: position 1,222,729 of record NW_006799996.1, read on the forward strand.
TAAATGTTTCAGATCACTAAACCAGCTTAAAGTCAGACAAAAACACAAAAAGCAGTTTGCAAAAGCCGATTCTAGTTATGAAGGGTTTCAAACAAAGAGCGGCACGTTTAAGGTCACATGATTGGGTCAGTGTGTGTTGAAGAGCAGAATATTGTGTTTTAATGCTTTTTAGGCTGCAGTCTGGTGTCAGCAGGTCAAACAGTTGAAAGTTTTTCTCCTCTGCAGAGCATTTCCTAAACTGTGAAAACATTCTCCACTGCATCGAGCATTTTCTGTCCCCCAAAGAGGTGAAGACATTCCTGCCTCGTTTTGACAACTGAGCTGTTTTTGGTGCTCCAGGTTCGGCTGATGGGGAATAGTTAAAGGGTTTCAACGTCATCATTATCATTAATCACTAAGATGATTAATGATGGAGGTAAAAAAATAAAAAATTGTGTTGCGGTGGCCAAATTACAATGGAAGATTAGATCCAAGCTAAGAAAAAAAGTTAATATTACAAGAATAAAGTCATAAAATTTTGCCTTGATGCTTGTATTATTTTCACTTTATTCTCTAAATATCATGACTTTATTCTCCAATGACTTCATTCTTTTATTACAACTTTATTCTTGTAATCCTATTACTTTATTCTCAAAATATTGTCATTATTTTGACTTTATTCTCTAAATATCATGACTTTATCCTCGTAATATGTGTTTCAGCATTTCTGCAGTTTTCTGGACGTTTGCTCCAGATTAGAGGAGAATAAAAACCGAATGACGTTTCTCCATTTTGTCTTATTTTGTCTCTTTCCTCCACTGGTCGACAGACTCTCAGTTAACTTTGTTCTCACCTGCACTCAGCATGATTGCACATGATTTTAATCATGCTTCTTTAATCAGCAGGTAAATTTGTTAAAAGTCACTCCACCCATTTTTCAGATTGATTTTATACATGATGGATGGATGATTGTGAAATTGTTTTCTTGAATTGTTAATGGTTTCCTCAAAAGAAAAGACGTGCAGCTGCCAGTATCAATGCCTTACACGTTTGAAAACGAAACCGAATGGAGAAGCAGCATTCAGCTTCTATGCACCATAAATCTGAAACAAACTCCTAGAAAACTGCAAAACAGCTGAAACACTGACTGCCTTTAAAACTAGACCTAAAACCCACCGGTGTAGATAATTAATGAAACACTGATCAAGATTTTGATTGGAACAATAACGGCTCCTGACAATTATTCCAATGTTCTGCAACCTTATTTCTTTTTTTATGACGTAAAGCACTTTGAACAGCCTTGTTGCTGAAATGCGCTATACAAATACACTTGATTGATCCCAGATCTTTAAAATACCAGAGTAAGAAGTGACCAATGGCGTCCAACGACGGCCATCAACTCCTGAACACACTTCAGTACGAAAAGTGTCTTCAGGAAAAGCATCAAAGCAACACTGAAATTCAGCAGGAAGTACAAGGATGAGCAGCAAAGGATTTCCTCTGATTAATGTATATATTTTTAAATTATTTAGGGCATAAGCAGTGAGAGCCACCATGAATCAGGCGTTGCACAAACAGTTCAAATGTGGGGCGGCTTCTTTCTCACAGCTCTACCACTGCTGCAAAAACCCCCTCCAATAACAGCACAATTTGGTGACTAACGTTTGATTTTCCATCATGATTTTCTGAGCCCAGAAGGAAGAAGGGATAACAAGGTGCCTCAAAGACCAGAACACTGAACATTTTAACCCATCAAAGAAACGTCCCAGGTTTTACCCACATCAAGAGGTGAGGACTCAAAAAGCAAGAAGAGAATAAAAGACAGAACATTGCGATCAGCTGTAAGGACTAAAGATGAGAAATGAGTCACCATCAGGCAGAATTTACCTAGAAGTCAACACCCAGACTGACGTTACACACTGTAAACATCGACTCGACCCAAATTTAATGTATTTGGCAACTAAAGAACCTTAAAACTCATTAAATATTTAGATTATTTTTCGGTTTACAAGATAAACCTGCAAAGAAATTAGAAAACAAGAAAATACCTAAAGTAATGCTCTTACATTGGGTTCAACAAATACTCAGTACATCCTCTGCCTCTCTTGCTTTTATTTGCATCATTTCTGGTCTTGTTTCTAGTGCAAATATCTTAACACACTTGAAATAAGATGAAACTAACAAACAAGTAACCTTTTGGCAACATGTAGCATCTGTTTAAAAGTAAATTATTCCTTAATATTGATGAAAAAGTACCAGTTCCACTGCGAGATAATTTCACTTAAAACAAAATAGTTTCGTGTTGTTATAAATGAAATAATCTGCCGATGGAACTGGTACTTTCTCTTCAATATTGAGGATCTACTCATTTAAAACAAGCCATTACATCTTGCTGAAAGGTTATTGGTAAGTTAGTTTTGTGTACTAAGACATTTGCACTAGAAATAAAACCAAAAATACTTGGTTGGATTTTGTGTTTTTGCATCGTAAACAAGACGTGTTTGATCAGAAAAACATGAAAAAAACCTTTCTGCTGATCATGAAGTTGACCTTTTCTAAGCTACATAAAACTTTTTATTGTTTTGGCTCAAAATGGAGCTAAGAAACACCACCGCACTGACTCAAACTGAGATTAATAGGAACATTTTGTGAAGTTTTATCAGGTGTAAACCACATATTCATTTGAAAGTTTTACTGCTCTGCATCAGCCTTTCGCTCAGGGACAAATATTCCTCCCATAATTAAGGCAGCGCTCGTTGTGCAAAGAGATGGCGTGGCGTTTCACAACATCTGGCCAGTGATACTTGCTGTGTAGTGACCACAAGTCGCTTCCGCACGTCAGCGTTGTTTTTTCACAGTCATCTACGGCGAAATAGCAGAAGTGAACCAAGATGTTGAAATTCTGGTTCACTTTAAGGCAGATCATGTTCTGGTCGTCTTACGGTATCTCAGCCGCCCGGCTTCCCGTCAGAGCCAATGGTCCGGATGTCCGGCGGGTTTTTCCTTTAATGGAGGAGCTGGGCGGAAATCTGGGGCAAAGTGGCACAAAATGGCCTCTGGATTTAGGGTCGAGTTTGGCAACTTTCAGTCACTGCAATGCAAAAAGCACAAAATCTCACCAAGTATTTCTGGCCTGGTTTCCACTGAAAATTATTCAGTAAATTAGAAATAAAATAAAACCAACTTGAAAGTGACTTTCAGCAACATATCAGTTGCTTGTTTTAAGTCAATAATTCTTTAATATTGATTTAAAAAAACATTCAAAAATGTGTATTTTTCCCATTGTTATAAGTAAAAGTAGTATTTTTTTCTGTCAATAATAAGCAGTTATTGACTTAAAACAAGCTTATATATGTTGCTGAAAAGTTCATTTTAAATCAGTTTTATTCTGTTATTTGCACTCGAAACTGGAGCAAAAAGATATTTTGTGTTTTTTCAGTGTTTCTGGAGCAGCTTTAAAAAAAACTGTTTATCTTTCTAATTATTTCCTAAATTTACATCGATCTGTACGGTTTTTGTTGTCTGTAACTGTAGATAGTCTGTATATTAGAGCTCAATTCACATTTTGTCTATTTCTTATTTAACAAACTCAGCTGCACATTTATTTGGACCGGAGTGATTTTTTTTAAACTAAATGGTATTTATGATTCATTTTTGCAGGTATAGTACAATATTTTTATTCTGTATTCTGTCTTTTTTTACATATATTTTGTATTTTACCTCTGTGTGAGACTATTTTCTGTGATTCTCTGTCACTTTGCTGCTGCTGCACAGAAATGTCCAAATTCAGAGGCAAAAATTAAATTCAGTTTATTTATAAAGAGCCAGTTTACGACACGTCATCAGTAAAGGATATTCCTAATTTATTCTAAATAATAATTAAAAACATGCATGACAACATATGTGAAATTTGAAAAAAAAAATATGAGTGTATTCTGTAAAATACACGGAGAACAGAAAAAAAATATCTTATTGTCCAACATTATGGCGTATGGAAGCTTGTAGGATTAAAAAAGAATTTAAAAAATATATAAAAACAAGACAAAAAATTAGAATATTGTATTGTACATTAAGGACATAAAAATATATAAAGAGATGACATAAAAATAGTGTAGTCTGAGTGGAGGAAATGTCCAACTGAGTAGGAATACATAAAAAATGTGCTTTTGTTTTTCTGCATTTTCTATTTCATCCATTTGTTCCAAATAAAAAAGCATAACAGTATTCTGCTCTTTGTCCTTTCATTTTTAAGATGCATGCATATGCAACCATCAGACATGAAAACATTATTTAAAAGAGAGAGAGAACGCGGAGTCACCAGTATTATAGGATCTCTGTTTTAATCTTGAATATTGAGGAACTACCTGAAAGTTACTTATGTTGAGATGAAAAACCTCCACAGCAGAAAAAGTCTTTTTTTTAATGATCAGGCTCTAAGTTTGTAATGATTTTCCCTCTTTTTGTCAGACGGGTTTCCAACAGGCAGAAGGAGTCAGACGTTCGGATGCTGTTTTGGTTAAATTCGAGGCTGAGCCTGTGGAAAACCTCCAGCCTCTGCAGGGAAGTGAGCTGGAAGCCGGGGTTAGCGTCCAGACGGTTTCAACACCGCCTAAATGGCGAAGATCATCCCCTGGATAACAGGACGGATTATTTGCAGCGCCGAGTGCGCACGTCGCATTTACACCCACGGGCACCAGGCTGCCTTGTTTTTTTATTTTGGGCCGTTGCCGTAGAAACAGCTGGTGGCTGACATCTCTCCATGTCAGCAACAAAAACACCGGGGTCCGCTGCGTGACATCCTGGGTGCTGCGGCTCCAATTTGGGTCACAAGCCCAAAGAACCGGTAGAGAAAGCAGAGACTTGTGCCGCTGGTTACCATGGATACGGAAAGCAGGCCGGCATAGAGACGTTACACTGACTTGTCATCCTGCTGGCATCGATACAAATACAATGAAACTTATAGTTTCTGAAAGGGCTGCCGGAAAATTGATTTGATTGATTTATCAAAGTTTTGGTTTTTGAAGATTAAATTTTTGGAAAATCAGGATTTTTTCCCAACTTCTTCGGAGTCAGTAAGTCCAGGGTGGCCATCTTGTTTGACAAGCGTTTTTTACATCTATTTATTTACACTTTGAATTCAAGTCAGCTATGATTAAATATCATAACCATAGTTGTCAGACTAAGTATTTTTGTTTGTAATTATGTTACTGGAATATAGTCACTGGATTTTGACCCAGCATGAGAAACTTTTTTTTTTGTCAAGGTGTGTATTACGTCTGTTATGTGATTCTTTTATTTTGATGTCTGCTCAGCACTTTGGTCAGTTTTGGTATTTTGTAAGTAATTTGGTAAGTAATTATGAATAAAGTTGGTTTTGGTCAAAGTAACATGAGAATAAAGTCGTAATTTTAGGAGAAAAGCAGTAATTTTATAAAAACTCAGAAAAATAAACATCATCCAAGCTCTTTTCCTCATTAAAACATTTTTTTCTTGTAATTGTAAGATTTAAGTCTTTGTTCTGCTAAAGTCATGCCTATATCCTTGTAACTAAACAATAATTCTTGTAGCCTGGCCCGAATACTCACAGATTGAAATAAAGGCAAATTTTTAAAAATACTTTATTTCTAATTTCTTTATTAGTAAATAAAAAAATATTAATTGCAATTGAAAATGTTGTAATTTCATATTTTTATCTTTCCTATTAGCATAACCAGGGACAGAAGGCCTACAGGACAGCCGTTACTTTATTCAATTTTTATGTTCAGTTCCTGTAAGTGAAATAATCTGCCAGTGGAACCAGAACTTTTTCATCAAAATTAAGGGGTTGTTGACTTAAAATAACCTCCTTTGTTGTGCTGAAACATTAAGACGGTTTTGTCTTATTTCAAATGTTCTAAGATATTTGCACTAGAAGTTAGACCAACTATACCTGGTGAGGTTTTGTTTTTTTGCAGAGTAAAGACAAAAGTGTCTGTTTAGCTGGAGATAAGGAGGCATCTCAGCGGTAATCTTCTTCCAACTGATGCTCACAGGTTTTGAAACAACCGAGCGAAAAATAAATTTACATCGCAAAAAAATCCTTCTAAGATGTTAGATGTGCTTAAACCGACTGACTGCCACCCAGCAAATCAAATCTGAAACCGACTCAAAATACGTGGAGTTTTCTAATTATAATAATGCTGAATTACAATAAATAATAATAATAAATTTATTTAAAAGGGGCAATTTAGAGCGCAAACATAAATGTCACCATCTGATGTGCAGTACCAGATTATATCATAAGCTAATTCATATCTGCAGGGGCTATAAAAATAGATATGAATCGAAAATATGGCACTACAGGTTACTTTCTAATCAGGCTACACACAGACACACACACTCAGAGTTAATGATTGCATATCTGAGTCGATTTTAACTGATTTTTCAAGTTAGATTTTCAAAAATGTAGGAATTAAGAAACATACTGACTTAAGAAAAGAGAAATATTTGGCTTTTGTAACGCGCCAGATCTCAAATATAGCTTATGAAGTTATAGTTATAAAGACAGTAAGAAAGATTAAAACTTTTTCCTGGCATTAAACGTTAAAATTTGCCCGTTTCTAAGAAGTTGCATGCGTCAGTATCAACAATGCTAACTTTTTAAAGTATCCAAAATATATATTAGTTTTAACATCTGCAGACATTTACCAATATATTAACAAATATGCATTGGTCCAGTAAGTACAATTGGGTTGATATTAGTTTCTAATATGTAATGTGGTATTTGTTGTTATATATATTATGGATACAATACAATAAGTTGCTAATGTATTGATGGTTTTGACAACGGCACTCATCCACATGATGTTTCTTATTAGGTTTTTTCAATTGATGACTGTATGGCGTCTTTTATGACTTTATGTTTTTGTGATGTAAAACACTTTGAACTGCCTTGTTGATTAAAAGTGCTACACAAATAAACTTGATTGATTGATTGAAATGTCTAAAACTCAGTATTTGAGACTGAAAACAGGAATCTAAGACGATGAAGTCAGCAAAGCAGGCGCTATGATGCTGCACTTTTTGGTGATTTTATTTGAAGAGTTTTGAAGGAGACATCTGGCTCTAGACTAATAATTACAAGATTATGAAACAGTTCAGAAAGAGGAGTTTGGCTTAAACGTTTTCCTTCGACATGAGGCAATAAATCACGAAATGCAGAAACACTGCAGGCATCTCAATTGGAGGCCCGTATTACTACACAGAGCAGGGTGTTATTCTATTTCTCCGTATGTCAACAAATCCAATGTGGCAACCGACCAGTTGGTGTAACAAGTTATATCTGTGCAGCAACGCTCCAAACAGTCGTGTGTGCAACGCTTCCTAAAAAATAGAACATGGGTTACTTCATAAAAGTTTTTTTTAACACTTCAGACCCAGATATTTTAATTTCTCTGTGATTTTATGATGTCAATTTTTATGCCCAAGTTAAAACACTTAGTATACAGGTTTAGACAATGATTCATCATTGTTTGTATGCTACAGAGAAAGAGAAAACTATTTCTACAAAGAATTTGGACTCAAAAATACCAAATGGAAATGAGAGGCGAGCAAAAACCAAAACAAAACGGGAATTCAGGATCCAACTAGCAACTTAGATTAGCTTCTGTTTTACATGCACAAGTGTGGTTAAAAGTAAGACATTTTAATTTAGCCTACAATTACCTTCAATAAATTCAGCATTCAATTTGCATACTTTTTGTTTTACTTCATCTGAAACAAATTTGTAAAAATAAAGCAAAAAAAGTAAAAGTGCATGAAAGTCCATCGTTAAAAACCACAAAAACTACGACTAAAATGACAAACTCAGTTCTCGAAGGACAGAAACGTAACTTATCTAAAATTTTCTTTTCAGATAAAAATCTCTTTGGCAGGAGAAAAGTGGGTCTCTTTCTTTTTGTCTTCATACGTATGCAGATTTTGATGTTATGAAATGCATATGTTAGGAGTGATGTAGTTAGATGGTGAAGGATAAGAAGGTGTTGATGATTTGCCAAAACAAGATCCTGACGTCATCTGCAAGACTAATTCTGTGCAGAAGCGTTGGTGCTCATGAATCTGTTTGATTTTGCTGCATTTCCTTCAGCTTCACATTTTAAATTAAAATAAATACAGCTGATGAGGACAAACAGATGATATGTCATTTGTACAATATGGATGAAATGATCTCTTCATCGTAGAAGCACTTGTGTAGTTTCTTTTAAGGGTTTTTATATATTTATAATCTTGGAGCTAATCTTGTTAAACCAAAGCATGAGTCATTTGTTTCTTGTCTTATTTTTGCTTGATTTTTTTGAATCCGTTTTAAAACAGTCAAAGGATGTTTTCGCACCTGATAGTCTGGAAGGAAGACTCGGTTCGATCAGGAACCAAAATTACATTTGTTATACTTTAGCAGTTCACTTTCACTGCGTTGTGTCAAACGATCCAAACCTTCCGAAAAACCTGTTCCCCTCCTCGCCTGTGGTGGCGCTGCACCACAAAAACGACACAAAAACCTCAGAAGAAAACATGAGCGCAACTTCCTTCTTCACAAAATGTAAACAGAAATGAAGCAAATGTCTTTGGTGAAAAACAACAAGCCGTTTCTCCCACTAGCGTTAAACTAGCGTGTTTGTTTTGGTTGTATTTACCCAGAATGCCGTGCACCACAGTCCACTTTCTGCTTTTGGAGGGATCTCTGGTCGGCTTGGTGTTCACATGAGCATTCGATCCGCACCAGAGTTGAATGAAACCAAGCTGAGGGCTAGGCTTGTAAGTGGTGGGCCAGAATTCGCAATTTTGGTTTGTATGCGGGCCAGAGTTCGCAATTTTGGTTTGTATGCGGGCCAGAGTTTGTATTTTGCAGTTTGCACTTTTGTCTTGCAGAGCTTGATTACTCTAGGAAAACAACCAGTTTGATTAAAGCGGACCAGTCAGTGTGAATTATCTCGTTTGATCAGCTATCTAAAGCCATCCGAGTGTTCATCTTTGAGTAGATGGAAGGCGTTAATAGTGGATGTTTTCTTGCTTAATGATAACAATAAATCTAGTTGGGGTTTTATATCTGCTTGAACAATGTGTTCCTAAATCAACACAGCAATGAACGCCAAGGGATTTTGAGGAACAACTTATTACATGATGCTGTGACTCATAGGAGGAAAAAATCTCCTCCATTTCACAACTGGCACAGAGACGACTAGACAATTGGATGACAGGTGTGTGTTTGTGTGTTTTTGTACTGGTTTAACAGAGGCGCTTTTAGCAGCAGACCAGTTTGGAGGGGATGTGATGCAACAAGGAGTTTTTTTTTTTTCTTTTCTTTTTTTACGGACAGGCACTGCCCATTGACGGTAAAACGAGGAAAGAGGGACGGACTGAACTGTGAAGAAGAGAGGTCATCCTGTGTGGGAATTTCCCCCTTCGGCTTGTGAGCCTGGAGAGGTTTGGGGGGGGGAATGGGATGGCTTGTGGTTGCTTTGGGGGGGTCATCGAAGAAAGAATGTGCAGAATGTTTCCAAGAACCTCCAGACTGTGTTGAGGAGAACTTGGAGAGGCAGAAATCTGACTCTAAAGAGGGGTTTTAATGCTACATGTCATTCGTCTTGTTTCGTTTCATGGCGGGCCTGGAGCCAAACCACAGCTTCTTGCAGCTATTGTTGAGCAGGATAACAATGTGTTTTTTAAATGTGGGTGTAGCATTCTTCTAGTGGTGATGTGTTGGAAAAGGGAGGACGTTGCACAACTCATAAAAGCTAACCAGATCATCATTGACTGTGTTGAAACATCCAAAGTGTAATCTCCCACTGCACAAACAGCAGAACGCTGCTTTTCTGACACGACTTTTCACTGCAACTGTAGTAAATTTTCACTCCCCACAGTGGCTTGTTCAAATCACGTCACACTCCTCGCCTTTATCTGGAGTTTTGCTTGCTTTTAGATACGATTCAGAGTAAAACTCAGGCTGAGGAGCTTGGTAAATTCCACCATGAAGCTACTTTGTCAGCTTATCTGCTGCCTCCTCTCCTGCTTTAAAACTCTCAGCGTCTCGCCTGTCGGCTGTTCAGGTGTGACCTCAGCAGGTAGTGCGATCGGGTTAGTTGCTGATTAATTTCCATGCGACCTTGAACCCCTCTCTAGGCCAGTGGACCCAGCAGACTATTGACAGAGCCGTGTGCTAAAGATAAAACGACCATTTCTGTGCTGCGTGCAGTGACCGAGTCTTTTTTTTGTTTGCTTTTTGCTGCTCTCAGCAGTATCATTTCAGTATAAATTGGCTGAATTTATTTTGGGATCAGTGCACTTTATGTCAAATCATTAAGTCAAACAGAAACTTGGCAGTTAAGGAGTCTTTTTTTTTCTCTTACTCTACTATGCACTGTATTATGCACATAAAACACATGTGCATAATGCAGAATGAAGCGTATTTATTTATTATTAATGTGTGAATTTTTTGACTTTATGTTGCACACTTTCTCGGTGTGAGAGTTTGCTGCAAAAGCGGTTCCCTATGTTGCAACCTGAATTAAACTCTCTTATTCTGTGAAATGTGCCGCTAAATCTACATTTATTATCCATTTATATCCAGCTGGAAATTTAATTTCTTTTGTGAATCGTCTCTATGTAAATAAACTGAATTTTAAAATTGCACATTTTTCTTGCGGTTGAGCTGCTTGTGTCACTGCAATATGTTGTAACCTGGAACGTGCTATTACACAGCCCATGATGAAAATTAGGCAAGCATATAAAGCGTTGTGCAAAGAAAAAATGATAATAATAAAGAAAAATGAGTGAAAATCTTTAAACAAAGTATAAATCTGTTTAATTCAATAAAATATCAAGTACAATTAAAGCATTTCACCTTTTAATATTAAATAATTATACTTATTTCATTCATTGCCAATACTATTACAAAGAGTTGCATCATTTCACTGCAGCACAACTCTTCCCCTGACAGCCATTGCTGCAGACACAGTGTACACAAAATGTAGAAATTCACCAGGAATGGATGTAAAACCTGCACAGAAATACTGCATACACCAAAAAAAAAAAAAAAAAAATTACATCTGAGAATAAAGCTAAGGTGACATGTTTAGGAAGAGTCGTGGATGGCCACCCCATGCGCCCACTCTGTTCAGTCTCATTCAAAGCGTCCTTGTAAACCAGTGGGTGTAGTAGTACCCTGTATTTCTGTAAAGTCCACCAGGTGAACGGCTCAGCACTGTCCGGTGGCGGACAGCAGGTTGCGCAGGGTGGCCAGCTCTCTGGACAGCTGCTCCACTCGCTTCTGTAGACGGTCGTTCTCCACCGCCAGCTCCAGCACTTTCTGCTGCGTCTCCAAGTTGCGCATCTTGGCTTTGTCCCTGCTCTTCCTCACAGCGAGGTTGTTCCTCTCCCGCCTCAGCCGGTACTCCTCGCTGTCCTTGTCCAGGCGCTTCTTCGACTTCCCGCTGGACGACTTGCCGCCGTGCGACGGCGACCTGCCGTTACCTGACGGCGCAGGTGTGCCGGGCGGGCTGGAGCAGTTCGACGACGCGGTGGAAATGTTCCCCAGACTCCCACTCGTGGACTGGTAGTGCAGGTAGGACCTCATGTCGAAGCCAGACGAGCCGTTTTCCATTTTCGCGTCTTCCTGGCTGTCTTCTCGGTCCGCGGGAGCAGCGGCGGCGGCTCGGTAGCGGCTCAACTCCGGGCTCAACACGCTGTCCACCCGGGTCTCCTGCAGCTCCGCGTAGCTCAGTCCGTACGACTCCCGCAGGTTCTCGCACTGACTCGCCTCCAGCTCGTTCAGCAGAGAGTAGTTCTTGTAGTTTTGCAGAGCCGTGACTCTTTTGATCTTGCTCTCCCCGAGGAAGTCTGAGAAAGCGTCGCCCGGCTGCGGCTGCTGCGGCTGCGGCGGGCAGTGCAGGGCTGAGTCCAGGTACGCGCTGAAGTCGATAGCTCTCTCCCGCTCCTCCACGCCCAGCTCCGTCATCGAGTCGCCGAGCCTCCAGTACGCGCCGCCGCCGATGGGAGCGATGATGCCGTCTCTGCCGTGGATCGCGAAGCCGCCCTCCTCGTACAAGCCGGCCACTTCCATGGATGTCAACACCCGCCGGACTGCAGGAGCGCGCAGGGCTGAGGTGAGGCGCCCTGACCAGAGTTGGGAAATGTGTCGGGAATGCGCCGCGTTTAAATCCCACTCTGCCCCTGCCTGTGGTAACATGCGAGTAGTAAGTTTCGCGGAGCCTCTCACATTGACAGGTCTTCCTGTCTCAGGGGTTTTTTGTATTTAGAGCAACCGGGGTGGGCGTGGCCTCGGGCAGGTGACGCAAAGCCCCGAACCAACCGAACAACCTGTACCACTTCTTCAGGTTATTTCCCGTACATAATAAATTAGCCTGACTTGCACCGGAACACAGTAAAAACACACGTTTTGTGCATCGAAATGATTTAGAATATGACCACAGTGGTAATTCAGAAAGTGAAACTCCTATTTTACACACATTGTGGTATATTTCTGTTAATTCTTAAGTTTATCAGAAAAAAATTTATATTATATGACGTCAGCCCTAAATGCCTTGTTATCAGAGGCTGGTAGATTATCCACAAATTGTACTCAAGTAAGAGCAGCACTACTTTAACATATTTTTACTCAAGTAAAACTAAAAAGCAGCCAGAAAAAACTCAAAAGTAAAAAAGTATTGGGTGAAAAGGCAGCTAGAGTAACTGTTCAAAACAAGCATGTAATATTTGAAAAAAGAATAAGCAGACGGACCAAAATATAAAGTAATGTGTAAATTTGGGTATATTAAACGACCAAAATTAAAATAATTCACATAAATAACAAAACCAGACACAACTAAAGTTTTTTTTGAGTCAATTTCTTTCAATATAATGAAGCTTTAACAAAAAGTACTGCTGGTGAACAAACTTGTTATTCATTCACTGAAGTTAATCACGAGGGGAAGAGTATCCAGAAATCTAACTCAACTGTAACGATACTTCATAAGTTACTCAAATACAAAGTACATTGTAGTAAAAATACTCTTAAAAATGAATGTTTTCACAAAAGTTACTTGAGAAAATGTATGTAACTATTAAATTAAACTGTTGCTTGTTGTTCTCAAAGTACAAGCAATGGCCTATCTGCGCTTATATGTGCGCAGGTATATGTGTTATATGCTGTACACGGTTTTAACATAATAAAAAATAACATTCAGGAGATGTGGTGGTTTTTATTTTGCGGTGTAGGAAACCCTGTGCTGCTATTGATCCACTGTGTTTCCTCAAAGTCACTTAATAGAGAAATGTAAGACGACTGAAACATACTGTATGTCCATGCACTGCAAAAGTATGTGCATAATACTGGGTTAAGGCTAATTTTATATGAATTAATGCGATAACGATAAAGCAGGCAGACGCCTTCTCTGCTTCAGCAGACGCCTCCAACTCGTCTGCGTTTTTGGATCTGGTGTTTAGAGTTTCTTCACAGCTACCGCTGTTGCATGCAGTTTTTTCTTCCACTAAACTTTTTGTTTCAGATGCAGCACTCTGAACAGTCAGTTTCTGGTTTACACTGCAAAAACACAAAATCTTACCAAGTATTTTTGTTCTCGTTTATAGTGAAACTATCGTAGCACACTTGAAAGAAAAACAAAACTGACTTACAGGTAACTTTTCAACGTCTTTTAAGTAGACAACTCCTTAATATTGATAAAAAGTATTAGTTCCACTAGCCCAGGGGAGGGTAACTCCAGGCCTCGACAGCCGGTCTCCTGCAACAACACACCTGAATCAAATAATGAAGTCGTTAGCAGGACTCTGGAGAACCTGACTGCAGTTAGGAGGTGATTCAGCTGTTGGATTCAAGTGTGTTGGATCAGGGAGACGTCTAAGAGTTGCAGGACACCGGCCCTCCAGGACCAGGATTGCCCACCCCTGGACTGGCCTATTATTCCACTTGTAACAAGGGAAAAATGTCTTGTTGTAAGTCAAATAATCTGCCAGTGCAACTAGAACTTTTTCATCAAAATTAAGGAATTATTGACTTAAAATAAGCTCCTATATTGTGTTGAAAAGTTATCTCTAAGTCAGTTTTAACTTATTTCCAGAGTGCTGAGATATTTACACTAGAAACTGGACCAGAAATACTTTGTATGACTTTGTTTTTTGCAGTGTAAGGCGCCTCACAGATGATGTAAATAGCTGCTAAACTGTTAATTCATCGGTCTTCCCCATGATGGTGCAGGTTCTATACAATTTTACACCAAAAAAAAGTTTATTGGTTGTTTGTAACATTTAGGTAATTTTTTTTTTGAGAACGTCATTGTTTAACCCCTAAAAAAATAAGTGAATCCATGATTTTAATCCTAAATATGTGAAAAAAGGGGATAAAAAAGCATGAACTGTATTTTTCTCTATTGATGCATGCATGCAGTAACAGAACAATGCATCAGTGTGAATATTGCCATACTTTCTTAGACTTTTTAATTTGCTCATTTAGTATTAAAATTGAATTGTGGAGGTAAAAATGTAAGTTCTGAGTCCAAAACCACAGCTGGGTTTCCTGCATGCTCTGCGGTTTCCAGCCTCAGTTGGGTCAAGCGGCAAAGTCACAGCACAATAAAAAACAAAAAGAAATGAAGATGTTAAAATATTTAACTGATTTATTCTAAAATGAAACTGAAATGCATAACTGAAGTCATAAGAGCAACACCAACTACCTCATTTTGTCTGGCAATGAGCGTCTGATTCGTCAACAAGGCGTCCACTCACGCCCCCTGCAGGCCAATCAAGACCCAAACAAAACAAAACGTCGACAGTGATGGAAAAAAAAATCCCTTTCTAGTGACAAGGTGTTTACCATTTCTGTTCAGACGTAATGAGGTCGGGACTGTGACACCATCTACACACGGCTCGCTCCCCACAACTTCCACTCGCTGTTTTTGATCTGCAGCGAGTGGAAGAATTTGATCTTGGTTGGGGGTTAGAGGTCATGCACAACATGATAAATCTCTAAATCTGTATAAAGGTCAGAGTGGGTGTGATGGGAGATTCAGATTCAGACAGTCTGGTTTAGGTCTAACACAACTGAGAGCGCACCCAAAGGTCTCTGTGGCTGTGAATTTGTGGTGTGTATTTATATTCAGCTTCCTTAAATCAAGCTGAAGCTGTTGAGCTTCGTTTTTACTCCAGTTTCAGCTGCCAGTCGGTTACAGAACATCTCAGACAGACAGATGTTTTCATTTTAAGAGAAGTTCTGCTCCCATTTTAAGTGTTTTTTCAACCTCAAATTAATTATAACTGTTTCCACCGACACCATAATAGAATTACGACATATAATTTTACTCATTGAAATGCATGCACATATATCATCAATAAATTATGTATAGTATGTAATTGAAATATTGATTGTTAGTGATGCTATGAGTGATGTCAGTGGTGTTAACAAGAACATGCATCATGAAAAACACATATGTGCACATATATCACAATATAAATCAATTAATCACATGATAAATTAAAATCAGCTCAATATTTTACATTTGAATGATTTGTTGTTTTTCTGTTTCTACCAAAAACTGGATGAATAAAATCTTCAGTCTGGTGATTTGGTCTCAACTCGCTGTTTTTCTGAAGGACAATTTTGTTTCCAGAAACTTCATAATTCATTTTATTTGTTCCTTTTGCTTTGTTTGTTTCTTCTGGATAATTAAAATGTCTGTCAATTCCAGTGTTAAGTGATCATTAGAGTTTAAAATTTATTGATCTTTGATTATGTGTTCTTTCCATTACCATTAGATTAGTCAAAAATGGCCTCAAAACAACAATATTATAGTTTATCGCAATAACTTCTGGGACAATTTATCGTCCAATAACATCGTTACAGGCCTAAATATGTAACAAAAATTAATAAATATTAAATTACAGTGGCAATCATATAAAGTATAACATAAATATGTACAATAAAAGATTAAATGCATTCTTGTTTACATAATTATATAAAACATGACCTGGATGACTGAAACAATGTCTTGTCCTGACTCCATGTTACTGTATATATTGATATATAAATGAATATTGTCTGTTTGTTTCTTTTTTTACTTATTACAGTGGTATAATATGCATTTTTTCTTTTACATAGCTCTAAATAAAGCAATAAGTACTAATCACTACTCTTCTGTAGTCCTGTAGTCCCAGTAGGGATGTTTGTAGGGCCGTAACTTACAATTATTTTAGTAATCGGTTTTACTATTGCCTATTGTGATTATTATGATGAAAAAAATGCCACACTCTGAGGATTTTTTTATTTAACCACTTAAAATTTTTTCTTGCACAATATTAAAAACGCATTAAACGCAAAGAAACAAATTCATTTTATTTGAGCTAAATAGAGACATGCTGCCCCCTTGTGGTCTGATGTAAAACTGTCTTTTCCTAAACTACAGGATATGTTTTTGTAGAAATCCGTTTTTATGAACAAAAACGGACTTTAATTTACACAAACCAGTGTTACTTTCCCTTGATGTCTTTAATGAGAAAATGAATATGTGTTTATCTTGTTTACTTCTGAATCTGTTGTCATAACAGTCATGTCAACTCCCCGTTTATGAAACCCAACCTGGTTTTACAAAGAATTATTCTGCTTAGTTTTTTCTGTAATCAGGTCCAAACATGATAATAAAAAACAAACAAACAAATTCATCAGTTTTTCCAATATCAAGAAAAAGAATCAAGAGTCACTGATCTTGTGTCTGTTTTAAAGGTTTCTACTTCTATAATTCTCATTAAATTGAGAATCTGATAAACTACCTCAGAAATGCGTAATTAATCCCGTTATCTCATCTGGTGAAGGTGCAGAACTGCAGCTCCACCCTAATCTGTCACTATAAACCTGTTGTTGATGCCTAAAGATGTAATTAAACACTTTCTAAATTGTTTGGTTTAATCTAATGTCAGGGATAATTACACATTTAATGACATTTAATGATGGTACATTTAGATGTTTGCTGGATCTGCATGCGTGAACAGATCCAGGCAAGGTGCAACAGAGCTTTACATGCATGCAACCTTTAAGAACATTTTACAGAATAATGCTATTTAACAAAAATAATAAGTTTGTTTTTTTCTGTCCATTTCTCCATTCACAAGTCAAAAGAAGACAATAAATACAGAATATTGGGGAAAAAAACAAGATGAAAGTAGTACAGGAATAGATAAACAATATTGAAATTCCTATCACAGGTTAAATATTCACTCAACTTGCAATTTTTCCACATTTATTGAGTTAGAAGCACAAACTTTAGTGTATTTTATTGAGATTTTACGTGATAGACAAAGTGAAATATAACTGTGAAATTAAATTTAAAAAGTTTTCATAGCTCATACAAATTGAAAAATGCACTGAGCATTTTGTATTTGTCCTCTATAATCTGATGCCCCTAAATAAAATGATAAAGAAGCCATCTAATTAGTTAAACTTTACAATTATGCATGCCTTTGTGTTGGTCTAGTCTATGACTCCCAAGAAAAAACACGGACATTTGTGACTGAAATGTAGAAAAGATTCAAATGTGTGAATTAGGGATGCTCTGATCAGGTTTTTTGCTGCCGATTCCGATACCGATCACCCATGAGGCCGATCTCTGCCGATCACCGATCTTTGCCAATCGTCTGAATACTGTTATGTGATCTGGAAAAATTAAAAAAATTATCTGGTAATAAATCCACCTAATTAACATAAACATGCATCATACTTGCAGGCACAATAGATCAGCTTCTCAGTCAAAAGTACAACTGAAAAACCTGCAACCAGTTAAACAATATTTAACAGTAAGCCTCTCAGTACCCTAAATTATACATGAGTCAAATAAATCTCATAACACTTATTATACCAAATAATGTCTAGTAAAAGAGGGAAACATTCATTCAAAGTCAAATACAGGGTGCATCAAAATAAACAATCCCGAGTTACTAAATCCAAACTTCCTGCTAGCATGGCTAGCTGATTAATGCTGGTTCTGATTGGCTGGTTCTGACAAAGCTGAGTAACTGTGCAGAAAACAGGAGGCGGGAGAGGAGTTCGATTATTTTTTATTTTCATAAATTATGTATCATGTTTGGACATAGCGAAAGTTTTAATATGTGAATGTTTTTGTTGTTATTGTTTACGTTACGTGCTGCAGCTTTAAGAAGAGGCTCGGTGTGAGAGTTCACTGCTGGGTGGAGGTTGAGCGCCGCTCCGCCTGTGAAATAAATACTACTTGTATTTATTAAATACTACTTGTATTTATTTCACAGGCGGTCCAAGAGCGAGAGCAGAACCAGCGTCTTACACCGCCAGCTCGAAGACCTAAATTATTTTCCGGTTTATTTGTTTAGCTTTCTGACCGTGATGCTAGTCCGGGTGAGTGTTGGTAGCTGTGCGCTGCTGTACCTGCTAGCTGCCGCTCCAGATGTCCTGTTTTCCTGCGTTGAGCCTCGATGTAGCCGAACTCCGTCAAGTGCTGTTTTTTAAATGCCATATTAGATATTAGATTGTGTGGATGCATTTTGAAGTGCTTCACTCCCGAGGTAATTTCCCCGTCCCCGTTCACTCAGAGCGTTCAAGTTCCACAGGACAGGATTTACTGCTGCGCGCCTGCGCAGTGTGAAGGAAAGCTGCGCACGCAGGCTGCGAAGTGAGATAAACGAGATCGGCAACAAGAGACCGTGATCGGCGATTACCGATCATACACTTTTTCACGGAAATCGGCCGATTATGATCGGTGGCCGATCGATCGGCACACCTCTAGTGTGAATACTTCTGTACTCCACTGTGTCAAAACCATAACATCTGTGTGCTGCCCTTTTTTCTTATTCCAAGCTTTATCAAAAAATTAAAATTTATGTTTGTTACTAAACATTCAGTCATCATTTCAGATAACAAAAGTTTCCGTCAATAGAATCTAATTGCTGAAAAGGTAAACTCTATATTTTAACTAATGTTTCTGCCTAACAGATGGACATTTTAACCACTACCGTCCTCATGATAGATCAGTTTCATTTTTAGGTTTTTCTGTTTCTAATTAAACCCATCTAGAGCTGCAGGAAGTATTGCAGCATTTACAGTAAACTGGTAAAAAGAGAAGAACAGAAATAGCATCTCAGTGACTCAGTCGCGTCCTCAGAAACGTTTATGTAAACATTGTTATTTATTAGTCATGACCCACAAACATGGCTGCAACAGGAAAAAGAAGAGTTTACTAAACAGACAGTTTGTTTTGGCTCTTGAAGAAGTTAACTTTTTCTTTTTAAAAGCTTAAAAACCTTTGGGTTCTCATTAAACAGTTGCATCATTTTAAAGTTATTCTAACGTGTGATTACATTTTACTGCATTAAACCTTTTGTAAAATCAGACTTCTCAGTCTGCAGATGTGGTTTCTGTGCGTATTTAATTTGTGGAAATTACTCACCATTTGTGACGTCATTATGGGCATCTGATATTCTCTTCATCCTTCTTTCTGAACCTCTTCTCTTTTTTCTCCAGTTCTACTTAGAAAAAACAACCACAGAAAGATAATTACTGTAATTTGAAAAAAGATACTCAAATTAAATGAAAAGTAGGGCTGAATAATATTAGTAGAACATGTAGCTGAAATAATATTGCACCACATTAAGATGCAGATAGATTTTGATTTTCTCTTCAGCTTTTTTCTATTTACTCACTAGTCTTAGTGAACTTTAGTAACTTGGCGGCTTAAAATACACATAAAGGACGGCAGTGAAAGTCTGTCAAACAAAACAAATGTATTATTGACATGCAGAAGTTGCAGTTATAGCGCCGAAAACACAACAGACTACCAAATATTGAGATATGACCCTTCTTCCCACTGTGTATTACGGGACAATGATGTGATCTGATATTTTGCACAGTTCTTATTATTGCAGTGCTGTTTTGGTGGCGTAATAAAAATATAAATAAAAATAAAAAATCACTGGGGCAGCTGCAGAGTTCTGACCAAAAAGAGAAAAATGTGTCATATCCCAGAGGTCCTTAAATCACTCCTGCTTGTAAAAGGATAGATTTCAAACTCTTTTTTGTCTATAAAGCAATAAATGGCCTTGGGCATGAATGCTTCTCAGAGTATTCAGATCCTTCAGGTCATCAGAAATCTGGTCATTAAATATTTCCAAATTCAGGCCTCAAGGTCCGATGTTCTGCAACTTTTAGATATGTTTCTGCTTCAAGACACCTGAGTCAAATAATCAGATCATTAGCAGGAGTCTGGAGAACTTTACTGCATACCGAGAGCGAGGGCAATTTACCCATTTGATTCATGTTGAACTAGGGACACATCTAAAAGTTGCAGAACATCGGCCGTTGAGGCCTAGAGTTGAAGAAACCCGGTTCAAATGCACCTCAGCAAGAGCCACTTCCTGAAAACCTGCCATATGTTTAAAAATCAGAACTGGAAAACATAATGTTTTACTACACCTCCACTCTGAAAGCAAATGTTTATTTTAGTAAATCAATAGTTTTAATTTATAATTTATTTTATTTTTTCCAATTTGTTTGTGCAAATTGTGCTTTTCAAACAATAAATTCTACAACAGCATTTATACACTGCAAAAAACTAAATCTTAAGCATATTTGTATATTTTCAAATGCAAATATCTTAATACACTTAAATTAAGACAAAACTAACTTTTAACTTCAGCAAGATATAGGAGCTCGTTTTAAGTAACTAATTTCTGAATATTGTTAAAAGTACTACTTTAACTGGCATGTTATTTCACTTATAACAAGACATTTCCCCATATTATAAGTGGAATAATCTGCCAGTGGAGCTAGTACTTTTTAAAATCAATATTAAGGAATTATTGACTTGTAAAACCCTTCAATATGTTGCTGAAAAGTTACCTGTAAGTTAGTTTTGTCTTATTTGCAGAGACAATATATAAATGACGCATAATTACTGCATTTTTTTTTCTCACCAACCTGAGCTGTAAAGATGGAAAAATTGTGACTGCTGCTTCTTTGAGAAAATAAAACTTAACTTCTTCTTCTTAAATTTTAAACGGCGGCTTGCATCCAACAATATACTTTACTCCACCTAATTTTGTGTTATTTTGCTTTTACAACTCGAACACAGCTGGCATTTTTTTTAAAAAACGCTCATGGACCGACAAATACGAGGGGTAACGAATGTCGCTACAACACCAGTTCCGCCCGTTTGAAACGTGGCATACGCTCACAGCGCCATCTTCTGGTGAGTTTCACATCTACAGCTGAGGAAACAGCACGGGTGGGGCCAGGAAATGAAATACACGCAATCTGTCTCTCTATTGGTTGCTCTCCAATTATGGAAACATTTTCTCGCGCCTCCATTGGCTCTTGCGCTCATCGATTAATGTCTGATTGGTTGAAAACATTGCTATATCCGTCGGATGAGACATTCACGATTCCGTTGGTTCCCGGTGCTGTGAGTGGAAGGACCGAAAGGGGCCGGGCCCACAGAGGAAAGAAATGGCGAGTATGGTCACCGAGAACGGGTGTGGAGTGGCAGCGGAGACGGCACAGCCGCAGGGTCCGGGTCGGGGCGCGGTCAGATGGGGCTCACAGCACGCCGGTGCCCGTGAACTGGCTAGCCTGTACTCGCCAGGTGAGTGGATCCTCTATACAGCAGCGTCGCTTGTGGGTTTGATCCTGCCAGCTTGAGTGTTGAAGAAGAAGAGGGTGTGATATATAACGACTGGTTACCTAGTTAGTCACCAACCAACAAACAAACTCCGATGAAAATCTAACCAATTACTGTGCGAGCGACAACAGAAATGCCTTTGATGACCGGAACCAGTCGGCGGCTGCTCTGCCTCTGTTTTGTCCAAGCCACAATGCTTTTGTTACACAATAGGAATCATGTGAGACTGGTTAAATTTGAGTTTGTGTGCAGCGTTGACATTTCCAGCACTGAGCAGATGTTATGGGAATTCCTTCTCCAACAGGGTTGACGTGTACACCGTGACCTAAAAACATCAAGCTCTCAAACTATGTCAGGATTCCTCTTATTACAGTACAGGTTGGACTTGATTAACAAAGTAAATCCTCCACACCCTTTATACAAATGTAATGTGGTTCGTGCTCTGCTCGGAGCCAGCATATGACTAATTTGGTTGTGTGCGGTTACAGACCTTTTCCTTCCTGTGTCCTTTTTAAGATAATTTTATTTATATTGTAAACAGGTGAGGGTTTTCTCATCCCTTGATCATCTTGATTTGTCTTGTCATGAACAGAAACTCGAGTGTATTTTATCTAGTTATTATACCATAGAACTACAAAATCATTTGTATTCAGCCTTCAGGCTGAAATGAAATCAATGACAGCCAGTTACCTTCAAAAGCAAAGCTTAATGCAGAGGTAGGTTAGGAAACAGTTTGTTGACAGAGCACATATTAGCTGTACACTATATAAATGTTGATTTTTACGGGAGAGTGGCAAGAGAAAAAAGACCATAGTGGGAACTTTAGAGAGGGGAGGGAGAAAGTGGTTCTGTCTTGATCCTTGTAGAAACTCTTGCGAAAGGGGCAGCATTATGTATTTTCCAGGTAACTATGTTGCCTTCATTTATAAATATCCTGTATATCAAACATAACTTAAAAGAAATAGCAATTTAATGCCTTGAAATTGGGCCTCTGTCTCTTTAAAAAGCTCCTGCTCTTTCTGACACAACCTTTAGTTACTCCATTGAGCCGTTTACAAACTTTCTTAGGAGCGTTGGGTTGAGAAATAGTTTGAGCTCAGCAGACTCTCAGCTCCCCCAGATGTTTGCTAAATGCTGCTGCTAGTTTGGAGGAGCTGAGTGGGGAAGGGCTGCTCTGTGAGGCAATAGCTCAGCTTGGAAACTCCAGCTTTGTGTAAAATGGCGACGCTTGGTGAAAGCAAACGTTTTGCACAGTTCAATGGTTGCCACGGGTGATTAAAAAGATTTCTCAAACATGCATGAAAAATCAAAGCAAAACTCCAAGTATGTTTTTGATAAAGGAATAACATTATAAAATGAGGAAAAGCTAAAAATTAATAAAAATGTTTGCATATCTGCCCTTTAAGAGTCCAGAGACTAAACATACAACCGGATCCACAGTGGACTGGTTTAGATCAGTGTTTCCGTCCTTCATGGTTTCGATGCGTTTCGTCTCCAGAACACCAAATGATTGGATTTCTGTTCATCAGCCTTTCATTTCAGGTGTGCAGTAAGACGGTAGACGCATACAGGACAAGGGTGGAGAAACCTTTAAGCATATTCAATTTAAATCAAATTACGTTTTTTTAAGTGAATGCAGACATGTCGCAATAAATCACATGATAAATTAAATCAAGCTCAATAATTTCAATTTGCATGATTTATTGTTTTTATCTGTCCAGGAAAAACTGTTTTATTTACTTTGGATATTTAAAACACTCTCAAAACAACAAAATGATTATTTATCACAATAACTTCTGGGACAATTTATTGTCCAACAAAATGTGTGGCAGGTCTAAGTGCAAAACAGAAAGATCTGAAGTATGTTGAAACGGCCTAGTTGTTGTCCAGACCTAATTCTGATTGAGAATTTGTGGCAGGTTTTGAAAACTGCTCAATATTCAATCCAAATGGCCTTAAGTTGCTTTGCAAATGTGACTGGTTTAAAAAAGAAACCAGTTCTTATCACATAAATTCCAGTGAAATGAAATGAAGTTTGTTGTTGCCACTTTAAGCAGGAATCTGATAAGTTTAACCTTTGAAAGTTTTATTTTTGGAGGACACGTTATCACAAGTAGGTCAGTGGATCAGAGATGAACTGGAAACTCGCTTGGACTGTTAATGTAATCAGGAACATTTTGCTCTTTCTTCATTTTATCCGTTTTGTTTCTGTATTTTCTGGCAGGCAAACGATGTCAAGAATGGATCAGCGTCATCCTCTGCTTCTCTCTCATGGCCTTCAACTTAATTCACCTTCTTGCCAATTTCCATCTGGGACATGTGTGGTACATACAGCTGGGCATCGGTAAGCTCTGAGCCCAGAATTGCACACGGTGTGGATGTTTTTAGTTTTTTTCTGATCATAACTTCTTCCTCAGTGGCAGGAATACTCACCGCTGACTTCGCGTCGGGACTCGTACACTGGGGGGCCGACACATGGGGATCAGTGGATCTACCCATCTTTGGAAAGGTAAGATCTCAGGGTTTCCACCAGAGCTAAAACAATTAATCGATTATTGACATAATTGTCAACTAATTTAGTAATGGATTAATCGCTAACTGGTGTATATAGACCCAAAAAAGGACAATTTTCTTTAAAGAACAGCATTCTTAGATGAGTAAATGAGCCAAAAATGTGCAAAAATGTTTGGATATAATATAAAAATAAGAAATGAAATACTTTTATCTGTTATATGTAGCTTCACCCTGTGATAAAACTAACTTTTAATTAACTTTCAGCAAGATATAGGAGCTTTTCAATAATTCCTTAATATCTATTATAAATAGTTCTAGTTCCATTGTCAGATTATTTCAGTTATAACATGGGAAATGTTTTTGTAGGACAATTCAAAAACACAAAATCTTTTCAAGTATTTTTGGTGTAAGTTCTGGTGCAAATGTCTTGAAATTAGACAAAACGTACAAGTAACTCTTCAGCAAAACATTATATTTTTTATGTCAATAAATCCATAATATTGTTTTTAAACGGTACTAGTTATAACAAGATGTTTTTCCCATGTTATAAGTGAAATAATATGCCAGAGGAACTAGTACTTAAAAAACAAAAAACAATATTAAGGAATTATTGACTTAAACAAGCTTTGGAAAGTTACCTGTAAGTTAGTTTTCTTATTTCAAGTGTACTAAGATTTTTGCACTAGAAACACCTTGGAAAGATTTTGTTTCCTGTTGAGGTTTTGACTAACGACCCGGGTATTTTCCCTCCTGAAGGCGTTTATTCGGCCGTTCAGAGAGCACCACATCGACCCCACAGCCATCACCCGTCACGACTTCATCGAGACAAACGGTGACAACTGCATGCTGACCATCGTCCCTCTCGCAAACATGGCCTTCAACTTTCTCACGCTGTCCCCTGGTGAGCGTTTCTACCAACAAAAATGACATTTTGTCTGGAAACATTAGTGCGGACGGTAAACACGAATCGTCTTGGTTTTTCTGACTGCAGCGGAGATTTACCACATCTACCCGTGGTACTGCTACTTGTACGCGCTGTCCATCTTTGTGACGCTCACCAACCAGATCCACAAGTGGTCGCACACGTACTTCGGCCTTCCTCGCTGGGTGGTGCTCCTGCAGGACTGCCACATCATCCTTCCTCGCAAGCACCACCGCATCCACCACGTCTCCCCTCATGAGACGTATTTCTGCATCACCACAGGTTCGTCTCTGCCGCCCGAGTCCCAGAGCCCGTAGGGAACAAATCAGTTACTCGCATAATAAATTAAAATGAAACGGATCAATTCAATTCTGACTTAATATTTCTTAAAGGGGAGAAGACTTCATGATTCATTTCATTTATGTTTTTAGCCATGTGTGTGGTTTTTATTTACATTTTATTTATTGTTTTTGGTTGTTTTATTTTGGTTATTTAAAATACCTTCCGGTTTCAGTGTTTAGTGTTCTTTACAAACCTAAAGCAAATTTAATCTTGCATAATTATGCCATTTATAATTATTAATTGAAAATACTGTCAAAAACACATCATTTGTAGCAAACATTTCTGGGACAACTTATCATCCCAGAAACGTATCATGACAGGCCTATTTAAAACATTTTTATTACTATAACTGTGACTGTTTTGATGGGGGGGGCGGGGATACACAATTTAGGATTAATTTCCCCCTTTATTTCTTTAAGTTTTCCATATATTCTTTTTAAACTTGATGCCTGATTCTGTGCCATTGGCCTCCATTCAGAATGTTTTTATGAATTCACCTTTGAAATCGTATTTCCTTTTTTCATTCCCTGGTTTTCAAGACCCTATGAAGAATTCATGGATGTAGTGAAAATAATATTTGCATGATAATCATTAGGTTTTATTCTGAGGCAGTCTGGTGGAGCATTAAGGTCTTTTTTTAGGGTGAAGTTGATTTTCTCTCCGTCTCTCCTCTGTCCAGGTTGGTTAAACTATCCTCTGGAGTGGCTCGGTTTCTGGAGAACCTTGGAGGATCTCATCCAGGGCGTGACGGGAGAGAAACCCAGAGCGGACGACTTAAAATGGGCTAAGAAAGTGAAATAACTCTGAAGGCTAACTGCATCCTACCTCAGCAACCTCTGGCTCTGCCCAGGCTTCTCGTCGTGTTTTCTCACCTCACTGAAAAACTGCAGCTCACAGGATGAACGGCTAACCGTTTCTGATGCCATAGCTTTAAGTCTTGCACATTTTTTTTTCTTTTTCCTCTTTCACCAAGCGAGGGCTGTTTCTGGGATTTTATTTCATAGCTTTTTTACACAGATACATTATCTAAACTGCAATATGCTATAAGCTTTTTATTCACAGGTCATCATTTTTTTTTTTAAAGTTTTTGCAAATGATGTGTCACTTTCCAAAGGAGGTGAGACTATTACTCTGATCTGAACCAGCGCTGTGGAGGATGATCACACGCCCGATCAGGAGAGCCTGTATCCACATTTTTACTCGTCACCGCTTTATTTTCTGTTGAACGAAGAAGCTCTAAGGAATCGAATTTGATCTGAACGTTCTAGAATCAGTCAGTTATGTAGGATCTCTCTGGAGGCGTTACCATTGTTGATAGCTTGTGATCAAATTTCAAGTAACTGTTACATTTGCTCTCTACTTGCACATTTGGGTTTGGCTCTGCACACTTTTTGATAGTTTTATAGGATAAGTGGAAACAGTGAGGCAGAAATGTGTTTTTTGTTTTTTTATTTTTATGTCAATTATGAAATTTCTTTCTTTCTAAAGCACAGCCATATTTATTAGTAATTTAATAAATGGATGAATCTTTATAGCAGGAGAACCAGCGAGCTACTAAGTAATCTAAATGAGTCTGAAACTGACGGCTGCTCTCTCACTTCCTTATTGGTAGCTTTGCCTGTTAAAGTTACTTTATACATGCAGCTTTAATAGTTGCAGTTACATTATCGACGTCTTTACTGATCTAAGGACTGTGGGATTTTTTTTTTTTTGCTTCATTTTTTCCACTTTCAAAGTGAACCAGAGCAAAATGCCTCCGGCGGATGAAGGGGACATAAGAAATATTACACACAGACTTCAATCTGTAGAATAAAGATTCATGCTCTGGAGAGGAATACCAAGAACGACCCTGGTTCAGCTCAATGAATAACTCAAAACAATGGCCAGCTCAGTGTTGCACAAAGACTCCAGTCAGTAGAAATGAAGATTCAGCAGCTGGAATGGAAATGAAGCAACTCTTCCTCAAAACAAACAAAGAGTTCGCATAAACCTCACCCAGGAACTGGGAAAATAAATTCTCACACTTCGAATCCGAGAAGACTAATAATCAGCGTGATCAGCTTTGAGCTGAAGTATTCCCCATCATCGACACTTTAACACCGACTGCACCAAAGAAAACTAAACCTCACCTTCAAACGCCAACAAGAGGCAAGACAAACACATCCAGCCCCCAAAGTGAACACCAAGAAAACTAAATGAATGACAAAACTGCTTATTGTCGGAGATGATCAATAAATGGATTTGGTCATTTTTCCAATAATTGGAGAACAAAAATACTCTCGTTCCTCAAAGATATTGTCTGATATAACGTAGAAAAAACTCTAACCACTAATGATCTGGACAAACAAAAGTCTTTACCGTTCTTCTGAACGCTATTGGGAAACTAAAACTGAAGTCGTTTCTCATTGGTCCTGTCCCATCAGCTCCAGATTGCTCCTGATAACAAATGGCTGCTGAAACTACGCCCTGCCAGCCTTCATTCACAACCTCAGGATATTCTGAGACCGTTGTCATCTCTTTGGACGAGGCGGACGATGTCTTAATAACTATGGGACAGAGCTACTCACTGCAACAACGTGATCACCGCTTCAGAAGAACCGACTCAAGGACGTTTGATTAGGATCCAACTGGAGACGGAACGACGCCTCCATTAATGTCCCAACACACCTGTGAAGAAATGTCTTCTCCTGGACCTGAGATTATTAAATTCACGGATAAATGAACGACCAAGTTCTCAAAAATAAGACTTTTCTTAGGTCTCACAAAGCAAACTTCACTTCATCAAAAGTAAACCTCTGATTCTCCAGAGACAGGCATGTTACAATAACAACTTTTACTGGACGATAAATTGTCCCAGAAGTTATTGCGATAAACGATAATATTGTTGTTTTGAGACCATTTTGAAGTAATATAATGGTAATGCAAGAATACAACCTCAAAGATCAATACACTTTAAATTCCATTGAACATTTAACACTGGAGCTGGAGGACATTTTAAATATCCAAAATAAGAAACGTCAAATAAAATAAATCACAAAGTCTCCGTAAACAAAACTGTCCTTCAAAAATGAGGCTAGTTGAGACAAAAACACCAGACTGGAGTCTTTCATCATCCAGTTTTCAGTACAGAGAAAAGAGAAATTAGCTTGTTTTAATTTATCATTAATTGATTTACTGCTTTCTGTGACAGGCCTACCCAGAGCAGCTGTCATCATTTTGTGAGATCGGCTTTCAGACGGTCGCTTTACACCCGTCCTCCTTCAGAACCGGCAGTACGAAACAGGACAGTACTGTCCGGATCACCAGAAGAAAACTAAAAAAAAAAAACTGAAATACTAACATCAAACCTCATGAGCTTTCTGCCACCAAGTCACTTAAACAGGCTCTGCTAAATATAAGATAATTAAAAGAACTATTAGTTACTTACTTCATCACTGAGCATAATGTTGATTTCTACTAAGATAGTTGCAGCAGAAACTAGACCAAAAATACTTGGTAAGATTTTGTCTTTTTGCAGTGAAGTTTTAAGGATGTTTTGTGCTTCTTGTAAATCCGTAAAATGTAGGTTAACGACTATTGGTTATTGATAGAAAAGGCTTAAAGAGACGCATTCATTGGTAATAAAGACTCGGATGACAGAGAACTTTGAACTGAGGATTTGTGGTGAGCTGAACGGGAACCCAAACCACTTTCTCTCTTGGCTTTAGGTGCTTTTGTTAACAATTTATTGCGCATAAATGTTCTCTTCAAGTGCTCTCAGGATTGTAGTTGGAGCCATTTAAATACTTTAGTGGGATTTTCTTGTGTGGGGAGAAATAACCACTCCATTAGAAGAGTTAAGGATATAATTTGAAATATTAAAACTAATTGATCTTTGAGTTGAGACGGATTTTGTTGAGTAAAGCAGGCAATTGACTGACGCATTCCTGGTTGTTTTGTGGCTGTGAATCAATACAAATATCTTCTGTTTGTTTTTGTTTTGCTTTCCGTTTTGTAAAACTGAATGATCAGAAATGTATTTACACACCATATAAAGATGATAAAATCTTGATTTCTGGAAGTTAATGAGCTTCTCATAATGACTCCCAGGTTTTTAAAATTAGTTGCCTTATGCTTCCCTTAAGGATTTACAGTAAATGTTGCCGCCATTGTTGGAGAAAACGATCTGAGTGACTTTATTTTGCCTGTCATGACTCACTTCCTCTCTGAGTTGGGACCCACATGGATGTCGGTGTTGGTCGGATGCCCTTGGAGATGAAGCCTAGATATCAGAATAATGCCTTGATGCCTTTTTGTTGTCTTCCTTATGGGAGGCTTATGATGTACATATTAACCTGTATTTATAAATAAACTAACAAACACCAACTTTTTGTGTCTGTTCTTTGCCCTGAAGTTGTTGGATTCTTTAACCATACATCTAAAAGTATTAGAATATCCATAAAAGTTTAATTCACCGTCTAATTCAGTGGCACAAATGTCACAAAGTTGAAAAGCCATCCTGTTTTTCCAAATTAAAATGCAAATTATTGTAATTATTTTTTCTCTATTCAGCAATAAAACTTCTTACCAATTTTCTTCAGGTTTTTTTCTAGGCTTTTAAGCTACTCAGCAATAAAAACAAGAACTTTCTTTAAAGAAACCATTTGATAAGCCCAGTTTAATAAATGCACAAGCTCTAGTTTTTATTTTTTTAAAGTCTACTTACTATGAAATGAACCTGCTCCAATTTTCTGAGAAACTGAAATTTTAGACTTCATTTGGCGCTACACAGTGTAAATCAGGGGTGTGAAACTCAATTAAATTTTAGGTCACATCATGAAGCATGAATCTCCTCAAAGGGCTGATTGTAGCAGAAATTATTAGCTAAAACTACTGTTAGAATATTGTAGCTTTCTCTGCTTTCATTGAGAATCTCTAGAAATTTAATATTTAGAATCTGAGTAATTTATACAAACAAAAACTCATTTAATTTGATTAAAATTACACAACTATTATTTTGAAGTTCTATTTCTGTGGCTCTTTGCAGTTTGGAGGGCCACAGAAACAGGTACTGTGGGCCTTAATTTTGATGCATTTGATCTAAATTAACTGAAAATGGCTTAAAATATATAACTGTGTAGTGAATGTATGAGTCTTACTTTTTAAATTAAAGTCAAAAATCAACCATGAAGAGGTGGAAACTATATTTAAGAGTATGTTGAATTTTTAAAACGGGGACTTGTAAACAACATTAGTTGTAACACCGTCTCTGCACATCCTAGAAGTCGAATAATAGACCTATTAATAATTAAAAAGCAGCTGGTGCAACACTGGAGAGCAGCAGCTGTTGTTCCTTTCTCTTATTTTTTAAGTTTACCATTAACTAATCTGTCACAGCTCTTATTCACCTCATATTGATTAAATTATATAATCAATTAACTTGATGCATTTCAAAATAAAGCATGGACTTTATCTCCATAATATTATTTCCTTGAAAAGATCAAGGGTAATAATTATTATTATTATGGCCTCTGGGTTTTTATTTAATTTCCTCCAACGCAGCAAACAGCGGTATCTGTTTCTAAGAGGAAGCAAAGAAAAAGCAATAACTGCAACGTGCGCGCGCACCACTGGGCACGTGCGCGCTCCCGCTGCGTAGCGACAAGATGGCGGTCGCCACCGGATCAGGTAAATGATGAAAAAACATCTTTAATCACCCAAAGATTGCCTTTTCCAATTCGCTGATCTATACATTTTCATAGCCAATGATTTCTGAATCGATACTAGCTATGTAGCATAAGGTGGAGATGTGTTTTACAAAAGATAAACGCGAAATAAAAGCTCCAAAGAATGAATAGGAAGCGATGGCAGCAGCTAAGCTAACCTAAATGTAAAGTTTAAATAACCGATGTTGCAGGATTGGCGAAAGAATTTCTGTACCGTCAATTAGTGACTTCATTTTTCATATAATTTAGCTTAACAATGTGAGCCTCTAAAACCAAATGTCGCCTACTGTGACCGCGTCCCCTCCGCGTACTTATTTGCAACATTGAAAAATTAACCGACGTTGAAAACGGATGTCACCGACCGGGGTTTGTCCCCTAGCTGATTGTTGGTGCATCCGCATTCAGGCGTGTTTACGGTCAACAGCGACGGGACCTGCTGCGGCGGTCCGGGCTGTGCAGATGCCGGTGGGCTGCAGCAGCTGGAAGCGTGGCTGTTTGTTTGGAGGGCGCAGCTCTGCCTCCGTCTCACTGCAGAGGCCAAGTGATGCAGCAGCAGCAGCAGCACGGCGGCGGGACCACAGTAAATCAAAACAACAGCGGTGGTTGTAGGCCAAATTCACCAGGAAGCCACGGAACAAAAGAATGGAGCAAAAACAAGGCGATATTTCATCACTTTAGATGATCAAAGAGCCACCTGGAGACTCCAAATGCAGCAGATGAAGCTTAAAGTGCTCACCTTAATTCTTATTCATTGATAAGATAAAACCACATTTAATTCACAGAAGTGCTTTGATACCCATTTAATAGTGGAATCACTAGATTAGTATCAAAGCACTTCTAATAAAATCTTCCAGTCAGTTTCAGCTTCACTTGGTAAAAGAAATCTCCTACAATCACTTTTTGCTATTCAATTATTAATCAGTTAATCTTAAAACAGTCAACAGATCACTGCACTGATGTTCAGGCAAGCAGAAAGAGCCGAACGTTTCATATGTAAATGAGCTACAAATGATTCACTGAAGGAATGTTATTCTACTGCATTTTAGGCCACACAATGTTTATTTTCCCATTTAAAAAAGGAATAGTTTTGCATCTTTTAGTGTATTTGTATTGTATAAAAGGTTTAAATGAAAATATGGAGAATGTGCAAGCCTGATTGAATACTTGATTGATTACCCAATTGGATTAACCTCAAGTTTTATTGCAGTAACTCAGCCTCTCATCAACAAACAGCTTAACGAGACATCTTTACACCTGTTTTTCTTTTTTCCCCCCAATAGGCGTTAAAGTTCCCCGCAACTTCCGACTTTTGGAGGAGCTGGAAGAGGGTCAGAAGGGCGTGGGAGACGGAACGGTGAGCTGGGGTCTGGAGGACGATGAGGACATGACCCTGACACGGTGGAGAGGCGTGATCCTCGGCCCTCCAAGGGTTAGTGGCGCCGTATCGACACCTAACGGCCTCGTAAGCCGTTAAGCAGCAGAGGTTAAAGGTTAATGCAGTGCTGTATGACAGGAAAGGTGGAAGGTTTGAGCTGAACATGGAGCTTCAGAGAGCAGATCAGGGCCTACGACGGGATGACGAGTAGCTGTGATTAACACCAGCTTTCCTCTAAAGGCCGGCAGAGTTTTTATCCTGAGACCTCTGAGTTTAAACCATATCAGATGTAATAACAGGCCAAACAAATATTGTTTCTAATAAGTGAAATCAACAAAAATATATATTTTTTTATGATGAAGCATGAACTATTAAATTATCAGATTTTATTGTAGGAACAGGATTGTAGATGCAAAACCTCAAATGGTTTTTGCACTTTTTTTTTGTTTTATTTTGGCCTCAGTTAATTAAAACTAATCAAATATTTCATCTATTCTCAGCAATAAAAACAGGATCTGGTTCAGTCTTCATTTAAGAATTACCAATGTAATTAGAAAAAAAAGGAGGAGTAAATTTCCACCAAAAAACTCAAATATTGAGATTAATCTCAGAAAGTTTCTAAAAAAATTAGAAAAAAAAAAAGTTAAATAAGGTGCACAAAAAACAGATAAGTATTTTTTTCTCATATGAAAAAAATGAATTTATTTGCATTGTAACATTTTCTCTAATGTGCAAAAATGAAAAGTCTGCAAATTTTTTTTAAATCATTATATCATCAGAATAATGGATCACTGCAGTAATCGTTGCAGAACTACTGGACAGAGATTCCTCAGAAGACGTTACTGTGTTTACATGCTGCTCACTGTNAGGCCGGCAGAGTTTTTATCCTGAGACCTCTGAGTTTAAACCATATCAGATGTAATAACAGGCCAAACAAATATTGTTTCTAATAAGTGAAATCACCAAAAATAATTTTTTTAAATGAAGCATGAACTATTAAATTATCAGATTTTATTGTAGGAACAGGATTGTAGATCCAAAACCTCAAATGGTTTTTGCACTTTTTTTGTTTTATTTTGGCCTCAGTTAATTAAAACTAATCAAATATTTAATCTATTCTCAGCAATAAAAACAGGATCTGGTTCAGTCTTCATTTAAGAATTACCATTGTAAATAGAAAAAAAAGGAGTAACTTTCCACCAAAAAACTCAAATATTGAGATTAATCTCAGAAAGTTTCTAAAAAAATTTGAAAAAAAGGTTAAATAAGGTGCACAAAAAACAGATATTTTTTTTCTCATATGAAAAAATGAATTTATTTGTATTGTAGGGGTTGAACGACTACATATTTTTTAAGGTTGACTACATCATGATAATAGTCGAGTCGATGTCGACTAGTCGCGGTGACGTCATAGTGACGTAAGCGCAAAAACCCTTCACAACTACTTTATCAGCTATTTTCACGGCAAATATGGACCCCCCCCACACACACACACACACACACACACACACACACTCCCCTTCTCCTGCTTTTACTAAGTCTATTATAGAGAATTAAAAGAGCAATAAACAGATCATTCTTCGTGAGCAGGGAGAAAAGTTCGTTGCACAAAGTCGGGTCTGACTTTTTTATTTTTTTTTTTCCAAACACCGGCTGATGCTGATGATCTCTGGATAGTTACTCGTATAGGAGTCAAATGATCACACTGACCACAATGGTGCTTTTGGAACATCACGAACCAAACTTATTATGACCGGATCCCGTTTGGTTACAGTTGAATTTAACGAAACCTCCTGCTGCTCCTCCGCCCGATGCGCGGCAGGAGGCTCTGCTGACTCAGCAGCGGTTCTCTGAACCGACATGCAGACGGCGGCCGAGATCGCCTCTGTCAGATCCTCAGGATGGAGCTTGGACTTAGTTTCCAGATGTAGTTAAACCATATCTTTATAAGAGCATAAAGCTGCCAGGTTAAAAACTTCAATACGCAGGGTGACGCTGATCAGTTGGATGGATAAAAAAGCCTGACATCATGACGCGTTGTAACACATTACTGCGGTAGTCTTTTTTATTTATTTTTTTTTTTTTTAAGGATTTTTTTCGGCACTAGTTTATTTGACAACAACCTGACTGTAAGGGGGCAGAGAGAGCGGAGAGAGGCATGGGCCCAGCGAATGGAGGACGGGAGTCGGACTCCTGATTACCGCGGGCTAAAGTCTCTGTATGCGGGGCGCCGCGCTAACCACTGCGCCGCGCATGGTAGCCTAAGCTGTAATTTACAGTTTGTAATTATTAAATTATTTAAAATTTTATACAATTTGAGCTTTCTGACGAACTCACCTAGTCCACCTTCTTTCATTTTTTGGGAAAAATCTGTTTAGTCATGTAATTGCGACTAGTCGACTGGCCCAGAAAAAAGTCAGTGCAGAGAAAAGAATCGATGAGTCGACTAGTCGACTAATTGGTGCAACCCCTATTGTATTGTAACATTTTCTCTAATGTGCAAAAATGAAAAGTCTGCAAATTTTTTTTAAATCATTATATCATCAGAATAATGGATCACTGCAGTAATCGTTGCAGAACTACTGGACAGAGATTCCTCTGAAGAAGTTACTGTGTTTACATGCTGCTCACTGTTTTTAATTGTACCGTAAATATGCTTGGTACAAGTTTGTATTTACACATTAAATATGGGTAGAAGCTGCATCTTTTCCCATTTCCAGACTCGGTCTGCTAACCTCCCTGTCCGTCTGTCCGCAGACGAGTTATGAAAACAGGATGTACAACCTGAAGGTTGAATGTGGGCCAGGCTACCCAGACTCTCCGCCGTTTGTCAGATTTGTGACCAAGATAAACTTGAATGGCGTGCACACGTCCAACGGTGTGGTATGTAAATCCCCAAAGCTACTAACTATGATGACTATGAATGTTATCTTCTGTGATTATCTTTGATTATTTGTTTAGCATTTGCTTCAGGAGTGGCTATTTAAAACCAGAAGGGACTTTTTCCCATGTCTGTTGTGCAGTGATGAGGTTCCTGTTTCAGTTTTATGCTTGTAGGAAAAGAACAGGTTTGCCTAAATAAATGTTTATGATTTAAAATTGGATGGTTTATTATGATTGATGAACTGATTTTGGTTCATTTTAAAGTTCATTTCTTTACATTTTGTCATGTTATAGTGACAAACTGTAATGTGATAGACCAGCATAAAGTAGCATGTAAAAGGGAAATTTAAGAGTAATTATAAATTATTTTTCTGTTAAATTTTTTTTTAACAAATACAATCTGAAAAGTGTGGTGTACATCTGTATTCAATTCCCTGACTCTATATTTTGAAAAACCGCAATTTTAGTGACAAGCTTTTCTTGAAGAAATGTGAACTCTGTCTCATTATTTGTAAAATAACTCCAGTTCACTCATGTTGGGTGGAAAGTGTGAACATCAAGTCTCAGATCTGGACTTTGACTAAGCCATTCTTACAAACCAATAAGGTTCGATTTTGTTGAAACTCTGGCTGCAGAGTCAAAAATCACTTTTTAATTTAGGGGTGTTGTAGGAAAGGGGGTTTAATACAAATGCTGTTTGCCAAACCTTTTAGTAAAAAAAACAAAACACTAATCTGAGCAGGTCCATTGCATAAAACTTCAACATAACTTCTTTATGTAGTAATGTAATAAAATGTGGCTGTAAAATGTAAAACATCACTAAAATTACATCATGTAATAAGTGTTATAAAACCCTCGAACACATTTTGAATTGTTAACATGTTGGTTAACAACGAGGTTGAGTCTGAAATGGCAACTAAGTGACTGAAAGTTTGGACTTTATTGACCAAAGTTCAATTTAAACGAGTGTAAAATCCACAACATGATCATTATTAGAAGAATGATTAGTTTGTTCATTTATCACATAATGCGCCACATTATTACATAATTTCTAAAAAAGGAGGAACCTCTGCATTTTGTAATTATTAGCGTAAAATATAATGATGTCATTGCACTGCAAAAACAGAAAACCTTACCAAGTATTTTGGTCTAGTTTTTAGTGTAAATATTTTAGTACACTTAAAATAATTAAAAAGCAGCTTTTCAGCAACACACAGGAGTTGGTTTTAATGAAAAAATATTAGTTCCACTGGCAGAACTTATTTTACTTGTTCTGTGAGAAAAAATCTTGTTATAGGTGAATTCATCTGCCAGTGACTTGCAAGTTTTGTCTTATTTGAAGTGCACTAAGACATTTGCACAAGACCAAGACGTTGAGATTTAGTGTTTTTGCGGTGCACTTATGTGGCAGAAAGAATTAAAAATGGGTTCTGGAGTTGTACTTGCTGACGTTTTATTGCATTTTGAACCCTGATGCCATTGCGTGTCGCGGTGTTGGGTCTGGAACTTGACCTCGTTGACGTCTGGCTCTCCGCAGGTCGACATGCACGCCGTGACCCCGCTGGCCAAGTGGCAGAACTCCTACAGCATCCGCATGGTGCTGCTGGAACTGCGGCGCCTCATGATGTGCAAGGAGAACATGAAGCTTCCTCAGCCGCCAGAGGGCCAGATGTACTCCAACTGAGCTTCTGCTGCTTCTCCTGTCATGTTTCTCTCCTTCTTCCTCCCTCCGACTTTCTCTCTGTTTAGTTTTAATCCCTTAATCCAAATGCCATGCCATGAGACACTCCACCTTCCACCTACAAACACACACATAAGCAGCAGGAGATGTAAACGCGCCAGAGCAGAGACATTAAGAGCTACTCAGAAAGCACCTAGATCCTCTTCATTAGTCGTTCCAGGCTCTGGACTTTCACTAGAAGTCATCCAAATACTGTACATCGTACTAATTATTATTATTTTCCAGTTATAAATGTTAAATTGCTGATTGTATAATAACAAACTTCTTGAGTGTTTCTCTTTGTGTGCTGCCTTTTGTATCATAGGAAACAGCCACTTTAACATGCATCACCATACTTGGCTAAACGTGGCTTGGAGATGATGTACATAAGAATCCCATTTTCTCTCCTTTTCTTTATTTCCTTTTCTTTTTCTTTTTTTTACTGCATTCCACGTGGCAATAAGAATGTCTTTGTGTGTTAAGATAAATCTAGATGTGTGTTGCTGTGGGCTTTGCAAAAATGTTTTTGTACAGGTGCTCTTGTAAATGCATAATGTTTAGAGTTGTAAACATTGTGTATTTATATAAAATTATATCCTAAGAGGCATTGTATGCAATTAGACCTGCATTTATATCATGCTTGAAAAGAAAAGTGAAATCAGCTACCTCTTTTGGCCCAACTCGATGTGATGTACTGCATTATTGTGTTTCTCTCTCCATTTTCTTTCATAAATCTCTATTCATGCATCTCTGCTGAAGGTCGTTGTGTATTCTGCCACCACATGACACGTTTAGTAGGTTATTATAGCGATAATCTGGAAATATGAATAAAAATGTCCAACTATTTTTCCTTTTTCAGTCTTAGCTGAAAATAAGCAAACAAATATTCAAAATTAAAGAAAACCAATTTAAAAAAGCACATCAGATGACATATAGATGCATCTAAATTTTAAAGTTAAAGCAACTGGGTGAACCAGTGCAGCAGGCATCAGATTAAAGGGTTTAGGTTGGCACTTATGGGGAAACTTTCATGCTAATTTGACCAAAACTTTCCAGGAAAACAGGTTTTGAGCAAAAGAGGTGGGGAACCTTTATCCACTGTTGCTCTCACTCATTTTTTATTTTGTCAATTTCTCATTTTCTGCAAATAAATACTAAATGTTTGCTTGGATTTTCAGACATGTCAGTAGTTCGCAGAATAAAAGCTCATTTTACTCAAACATAAACCTATAAAAAGGAAAATCAGAAAAACTGATCATTTTAAGTGGTGTCTTGTTTGCAGAGCTGTATATATAAAAACAGAATTAATAACTTGCTGATAAGAATTAAGTCGTATTACGAGAATAAACTTGTATGAGAATAAAGTCTCGTCATGATTTTATTCTCAATATTTATTGTCATTATGACTTAATTCTCTTAATACTGTGTTTTCTTGTATTTTGATTTTATTCTCATAATTTTACACTTGTAATTTTCTTCTAATATGGCATCAAAACTCTGTTGTAGATCTTAAATATTAAAACTTAAGACCTGGGAATGACATATTAAAGGCCAACTGACATTTTAAAAATATATTTAAAGCTTTTTAGGGTCTTAATTTTAGATGAATTTTAAGGATGCGCTCACATCCAGAACTGATTCTGATTTTATTCACATAAATTATATAAAATGCATTAAATATAATCAAAACGAAGCTGAATAATCTTACGTCTAGAGCCTGCTGACATTTGTTCTGACGAGTTTCTACTGTGTCAGCTGATGATATTTCAGCCATGACGTCTTATTTATAAATGTTGACCAAACACTAAAGGTACAATGCTGCAGTTTGCAAATATTAGTTGTGATGGTATATCAGACAAATTACACGGCTTATGGAAAAGATTACTGATTTTAGCTCTTTTTCTCCCCAGAAAACTAATATTTAGGAAGCGTAGCTGCTAACTTGTGTTAGAATTTCATGTACATAAAAATTAAGAAGAAAATTTGACTGAAAAGCAACAAAACGGACAAGATTTAAGCTGAATTCAGCAGAGAACATGTGGAGGAAGTGTGACACATGACTTTTTTCTGAGCACGTAGTGCTGACTGTTAACTTTGATCACGTTTTAACCCAAAAAGTTTACTTCTTAGAAAGTGGAAGCTTTATGTCAGAGGTCTGTCCAGTTAAAATAAAGTCACAACAGCAGCTTCGACAAACATAAACAGAGTTTTAAAACCACATTTTAAATATGTGTTAATTTAAAACTGGTTACTATCTAAATGTAATATATTCACACATTTTTATCAGTAATTTAGTTCAAAAGGTTAAAGAGATTCATTGAAAAGTGAACAGGGTGTTGTTAAAATGAGAATTTGTTCTACATAAAAATAAATCATGAGTTTGTTACTTATTAGTAAAATCATTTATAAAAGTTAAGCAACACTGGTTTGAATCCCAGATACACAGACTTTCTTACTGCTGTTTTTTAGTTTCTCTTCAGTGATAAAAAGCATTTATGTGGCTGCAGGACGAGTTCGTACCTAAACGTCTCCAGAAATACCTCAAACTGTCGCTAGATGCTCATTTTTTTATTTTCAAACTTTTACTTAACCAGATAAAAATTCATAAGAAACACATGCCCAAGAATGGAAGCAGGAAGTGTCACAATAAAGACAGAAATAATAAAAATAGATACTAAGAATATATGAAATATTAACAATTTGACAGTAAAGTGTAAAAAACCAAACAGTGGAAAGATAAGATTTGGACCTCTGCTGACATCTATAATTTTATTATTTATTTAGTAGGTTTCTTTAGATAAAAGCTTCTGGAAAATATAAAAATAAACTGTTTTCAGATGTTGGTTAAGTACTTGACTGTTTATTCAGAGTGAAGCAGCCTCTCTCTCTTCTCACGCTGGATCGACTCCAGCTCCTTTCTCAGGGGAACTGATCTCAAGACGTTATTGATTTCTCACAATCAATCTGATTTCTCTGACCTCCGAGCTTAAAACTGAGCTTAGTTTTTCTTCTTATTGATCTCAACTCACAGATCAATAAAACATCTTGGTTGAGGCATTCACATCAGACTTTAAATTAATTAGATTTTACTAATGACATTTATTAATGTTTTTAAATACAGTTTTGTGCTATTGGTTGGATGCAACATGTTTAATTTAAATGTCAATAGGAAATGTTTCGAAAACTTACATTTTCAGTTTTCTAAACAATGCAGTAAGAATGTTTTTAAGTGCGTTTAAGGAAGAATGTTTTTAAG
The DNA here is from genome assembly GCF_000485575.1 of Poecilia formosa. NCBI lineage: Eukaryota > Metazoa > Chordata > Actinopteri > Cyprinodontiformes > Poeciliidae > Poecilia > Poecilia formosa. The sequence goes on from NW_006799996.1 coordinate 1,263,105, forward strand.
TGCGTTTAAGGAATAATGTTTTTAAGTATTTAAGAAAGAATGTTTTTAAGTGCGTTTAAACATTCACCTGGAGCTGCATCATTTAGATAACTTGTACTTTTCCAGTCCTACAACCTGGCAAAGTTTGACAGGCATTATGGCTCCAGATGCAGGTTCTACTAAACCGATTTATGGTTTTCTTCAAGGTCTGGAATGCTGGTTCTGGCTTAATGGGTAAGAACTAGAACAAAAGCAAACATGTTTGTCTAAACTTTAAACGATTCCAAGCGACCAGGAAAGAAAAATGTGCTGTAAGTGAAACTGCATCATGAATAATACGGTATAGTGATGCATTTACTGGCTGAATAAAATGGACAGATTTTTTTGTGATGCATTTAGTGAACCTACAAAGAAAAAAAAAATCTGACTTTCTTAGTATCGTTCTCTAAATCACTCCAAAAACTATTTTATCCAATTTTTAATTCTGTCCTTGAGACTTTTTGACTTTGAAAGAAAAACCCATCAATTAAAATGCCATCTAGAGTTAGAAGACCAGCCGCAGTGATGTTTTTATAACCTCAGGGTTGTTTAATTATTGACCCGCAATGACCTTTGCTAACAATGAGATGCAACTAACATGCTGTAGTTTCACATTGTGGCCAGTAGGTGGTGGTGAAGGTTAAAGGCTTATTGTGTGACAGGAAAGTGGGAAATATTCAATAATCTGCAGTTTAATAGAAGCTAAAATATTATAGAAGCAAATACACATAAATTCAGTGTGTAAATGACCATAAAAAGTAAATAAATTAGTTTTTTTTGCGTAATAATTAACTTTAATGTCTGTGTTGAAACTGAGATGAACAAAAATTATCATCATGTAAGAAATGTAGTAAATTTTGAAGAAACAAGGTTGATTGAGTCTCTGAGACATTATGAAGGAAATTTAAAAAAATGTTGCTTAGCGCTGAGGTTTCTTTTGTTTTATTATCTGTGCTGTTTATTTACTTTCTTTTCTTTTGTAATTTATGTTTAATTAGTCTGTTTTAATTATCTGAATAGACTTAGGTGATTTTTTTTTCTTTTTTTCCCTTGAAATAAGAAATTTTTACTTCTAGTCTTAAAGCTTACTTTCTAACTATTGATATTCTAGTTTCTAGAATATATTTATAATCAGTAATATTTTCTTAATATCAAGCTTTAATATCCTGCTGAGACAATTAAGTACAAAACACTTCAGAAAAATATGCTAAGAATAAACTGACCTCGTCAGAAAGCAAACGAGCATAAATCTCTTTAATCTGAGATATTTAATCTTACTTAGATTTCTGTTTTTGTACTATATATATAATTATATTTGTAGTAGTATAAATATATAAATTATAGTATTTATAATTGTACTTTTGTTGTTTTGTTTTTCTTTTGCTTCTTTTTGTTTCGTTTGTATTTCTTCTAATTCATGTAAAGCACGTTGAAATGCCTCGCTACTGAAAATGTGCTATATAAATAAAATTACCTTATTACCTAATGTAAACATTTCAGTAAATATAATGTACAAAAACAAATGTCACATTTAAGTGAAAATATTGCAAAAATGTTTTGCAAATATTTCTAAATTATCTCCTCAAAATCAGTGATTTTGATTGCAAAAAAATCACAAAAACAATCACAAAACCCTGAAGGAATAGATGTTCAATATTATGCAATTTAAAAAGTACTTACTGAAACCAAACATAGCTTCCTAATTAATATTCTAACAGCTTGTTGGTGGGTTTTATTGGTACGTTTTGGCACACTGCCCCTTTAAGAACATTCAGGATGTTGACCTGACCCAAAATGGTTCTGATTTTGACCCAGAGAGGTTTGACTTCCTTATCAGCAGTGAAGAAAGTGCAGGCTTAGGCCCGGCCCACGTTGATTACAGGAGCTGCTGCAGCGGACTCTGACCCACTCAGTAGCAGCATGTTTGCGCAGAGACGTGGCCGACCTCTTTGTCTCCTCGTACAATGACAGACGGTCTGGTGCGGCGCTTTGAGGAACTGCAGAAACTTGTAAGTACGTTTAAACACCCAGCAGTCGCCTGAGTGATTGATTTCCTGAACTGACAGAAAATCAGAGCACATAAAGTTTTGCTCTGAAGTTTTTGTTGTAGTTTTGAACATTTTAGAGAAAAGTGAAACCTAGAGAGACGTGCAGAATGTACTCTACTTAAATCAATAAATTAATGACACAATTTCCTCCAAAACTTCAAAATAAGAGCCGTGAGGCATCTATTCTATGCTTTTGGCTTAAATAACTAATTGTGAAGCTAATTAAAATAAGCTGCCAGACTAAAATTAGCCTGGATAACATTAATAAAGGGTAGATGTCAGAATTCTGAGATTAAAGTCAGAATTAGGAGTAAAAAAAAAAAAAAATCTAAATTCTGAGATTAAAAACATAATTTGGAGGAGAAAAAGTCAGAATTCTGAAATTAAATGCATAATTCTGATTAAAGGCATAATTCTGAGGGGAAAAGACAATTGTGGAAAAAAATCTGAATTTTGAGGTTAAAGTCAGAATCATTTTTTTTCTTCAGTAGCACTACTCCTCTTCCTGTCAGTTCAGTGAGCTGTGTTAAAGTAAAGCCTGAACTCCAATAAGCAAATGAAGCTTTCAGCTCTATCGTCTTCATGTCTCTGCGTTTCCCCCTGTAGGTATGACAGACCTCTAGGCGGATCCAGCTGAAGCATGGCGCTGCAAGTGCACCTCCTGGCCTGCGCCTTTGGCCTGGGCTCCTGGGTGGCGGTGAACGGCCTGTGGGTGGAGCTTCCCCTCATCGTCAACGCTCTGCCTGAAGGCTGGGAGCTCCCCTCATACCTCACGGTCATCATCCAGCTGGCCAACCTGGGCCCCCTGCTGGTCACCCTCATGCACAAACTGTGCCCCGGTCGTCTCAACGAGCGAGCCGTCATTTACTCCGTCCTCGCCATCGGCATCGTCTCCTGCATCCTGCTCGTCTTCTTCTGGGACAAAACAACGGTTGTGGCGGGGGCGTCGCGCAGCACCGCCTTCTTCATCATCACCTTCTTCCTCTCTCTGGTGGACTGCACATCTTCAGTGACATTCCTGCCTTTTATGATGCAGCTTCCAGCTAAATACATCACCACCTACTTCATTGGAGAAGGGCTGAGTGGTTTCATCCCCGGGATCATTGCTTTGGCGCAGGGCGTCGGCATGACCAAGTGTGTCAACAGCTCTCACGCGGCAGGAAACCACTCAGACGAGGAAGTGTGGTCATTGCAAACACAGTACCTTCCTCCAAACTTCTCCACACAGGTGTTCTTCTCCTTCCTGGCGGCCATGATGTGCATTAGCTTGGCTGCGTTCGTTGGGCTGAACAGGCTGCCTAGGACATACGAGCTGTCTACGGAAAACCTTGTGCCGGACACGGTGGGCACGGTCAGCTCTGGGCTGGACAACCCAGCAGCAGAAACTGATGGCAAGAAAAGTGAGCAGGGAGAAGAGAAGACCAAAGCTCTGCTGGCTGAACCACAACACTCCATTTCCCAGCTGGTCTTCATGTACCTCCTAGTGGTTTGGGTCAACGCTCTGACTAATGGACTGCTGCCATCGGTCCAGACGTACTCCTGCATGTCGTATGGGAATCTTGCCTATCATCTGTCTGCAGCTTTGGCCTCAGTGGCCAACCCAGTGGCCTGCACTATTGCAATGTTCTTCCAGAACAGGTAAAAAAAATACTCTTTACAGAATTTAAGTCATGAAACTCATGAAACATGAAGCACCGCAAAGCGTTGACGCTACAGTAAGTGTGTACAAACTTTTTGTCATGTACGAGCTGCCCAAAAATATATTATTTTTAAAAAACAAAATCACCAAAAATACTGCTTTTTTCATCTACTCAGCCACAAATTATGCATGGATTATTTTAATTAAACATAAAGTAATCTGATTTTTTGGGGGGAGAAACAGGTCCAAACAGGTTTGATTGAGAAAAAACTGAAAAGTAAAAACAGGAACATTTGAAAAGACTTGCTGTATTTATCCAAGTTTTAATACAGCAATGAAAAGCAGTAATTTAGAGTATAAATCAATGAGCAGATGTGGTTCTACTTACCATGAAAATAGGAAAAGCTTTGTTTGTTTGTCACTTTGTTTTGCATCTAACATTTCTGTGAGTAGATTTTGATTTAAAAGTCGTAGTTTGGCCCTAATTTATAGAATTGTGTTTGGGAGGCCAGATAAAATAAGTCGAGGGGCCGCAAATGGCCCCCACACCTCACTTTAAACACCCTTGCTCTACAGGTAGAGTAATTAGTAATGCGGAATAACAAGAGGACCCTTGCTGCTTATATTGGATTTCATAAGAAAAACAGAAGTCAGGTGCTATAAATCAACTTCTGTTGATTAACAAGCAAAACAAGCCAGCAATGAAAAAACTGAACTCAGACAGGCTGTGGAGAGAAAGATTGTGAAAAATTGAAAAAAACATTTAAGACATTGCATCCCAGCAAATTCTGGGATGTTCAGAAGAAAATGAGAAAAAGACTGAAAGCACATTTTGGCTTATTATTTGGAAAAGTTGCAAAAAGAAGTTTCTCCATCAGGAATTTGCCAACTTGCAACTGCAGGAACTTCAAGATTTCTGGTTCACTGACATTTGGACAAATTAGACCAACATAGAAAAGTTTGGCCATGATACACAAATTGAGGTGATGATTTTGGCTTTTTTTAAAAATCCATATCCAAGTTGATCTGGTAGGTTCACAGGCTGCGTGCTTTCAGAGCCACCAAAGAGAAGTGGCTCATAACTTTCAGCATTCACTTGAGCAATACACTGACGAATCATTTTGAGGGAATTTCCACTGTATCTGGGTGATCCAAGTATCATGCCTGTCCTGCAGGCTGCCTGAATACATTTAGTACCTCAAATCCTACTGAAGTTGAACCAATTTCCTCGTGGTATGATCTACATCAGAGTCATCTGATCAGATAATCTAATCAGGCACAAATAGACTGTGCTGTGTCATTATGTCGCAGTAGTTCTGAAATCCAGATTTAGCCTTGGAGCTCATGGTAGTCACAGATCTATGATTACCTCCAGAGTCGGACCAGAGGAGTCATTTTGGTGGGTCGACTTCAACCCCCCATCCTGTGTCAATGTCCCAAAGAACATCAGCAAAGAAGTAAAAGAAAAGCAAAAGAAAAATGAATAATGGTGTGCATTTCCATCAACCAGATGGAAATGCTGTGGTGTTACTGTAAAAGCATAACACTACAACGGCGTATTAGGGCCATTGTAGATGGGGGAAAAAAATCTAAATTTCTGCCCAAAAAATCTCAGAAATGTTGTGAAAAATCTCAGAAATATTCTAAAATAAATAAATAAATAAAATGTTGAAAATTTTGAAATTTTTTTCTAGAAATTTTTTGAGGTTAATCTCAAAATTTCTAATTTTCCTTCTTGCAAACTTTTGACTTTTGGAGCTTAGAAATGTCCCTGTTCTTTCTAGAAAGATTATTCACAAATTTTCTGATTTATTTTGGCAGAAATTTAGTCATTTCTCTTTCAATCTACTACGGAAGCAATACATCAATCTATAATCCTACTAACAGACAAATTAGAAAAATTCCACCAAAGTGGGCGGAGCCAATATACACTGAGGGGCGTGGCAAAGTTTAACAGTGAGAAGTGATTTGTGGGTTGTGATTGGTTCTTTTTCATCCAAGAATACTCTGATTGGATGACATAGTGAACACAGTTGGTTTTGTGTGTCAACGTGCTTTGAAAGACACATATTTCTGGCCTTCTAGGTGTTCCATAGATGAGAAGCAGGAATGTCAGACGTGAATTTAGCTACCGACTGTGAGATATAAATGCAAAACACCACAAATTATTGTTTGTTTGCATGAATATATGTGCTCACATTAGTTTCACTTCATGATCAGCTTGGTGGCATGAAGCCAGCGATGCAGAAATGCAGTTTTTGAGCAAAACTGCATAAAAAGTCACAGTGTTAAAACATCCACATTCCCCCTTGTGTGTGATGCTTATGGTTCAACCCAAGTAGCGCAGCACTAAGCAAGAATTAAACAAGTCTACACAAAAGTAATTTGCACAAAAACACACCGTTAAGGTCCAATTTCGACACTTTATCTGCAAAAAAGGTTTATTTTTCTGGTTTTGTTACGTTTTAACAGTTTTGTATAAAAAAATGTCTGAAGATTTTACCTGAAACAAGGAGGACCAAATTTTCCACTTACTGCAGCTAATGGTGGTGCCACAAGCCAGTGAATCACGGAGTGCGTTTAATTTTTTCCCATGACTGTGTTGACAGCGCAGTGCATCATCAGGACATTAGTCATAAATTCCCCAGGCTCTGCGGGTTGTGGGGTTGCGTTTCTGTGGAGTCGCTTTGCTTCAGACAGCTGTCTCTACATCACATCACATTGCTATCTGGGGAGACTATTTGGTTTCTTTCTCAGGTTTATAAAAAACTCTACAAAAGTCTTTTTTTAATCATAAGTCATTTCCTTTGAAAGGTCACCAGAAAAAAGATAAATTTGTCACCAGGTTTGATTATAGCAACAAAAATTTGTTTTAGTGTACTGACTAAAAATATTCATACCCCTGGCAGATTTAAAATTATTTTCATTCAAAACATTATCATAAGCTTTCTGCATGCCTCTTCTGGTATACTGACTATTTATCTTTAGTGATCAGCTACACTTTGCCATCAACCTAATTTTTAGTTCCCAAAACATTTATTTTCTCCTCAGAATCAATCCGGGACTTTGGCAAGGCGTCTCCAAACTGTTAGTCTGTGTGTTACTTAATAATAATAATAATAATAATAATAATAATACTTAAAATGATTACTTTAACACAAACTTCATGCAGAAAGACTCCATGCAGGGATTCAAACCCAGGACTTTCTTTCTGTAAAGCAACAATGCTACGAACTGTGCTAACAATATACTGAAGACATCGTAACTTCAGATTAGGGCTACAGCTAACAATTATTTTTGTTATCAAGTAATCTATCAATTATCCTTACAATTTATCAATTAATCAGATGAGAAGATTTGCATATTTTAAAATTTTTCATTTAAGCATTTAAGCCCTTTTCATCCAATATTAGAAATACATTAAAAGATGCAAACAAGCAATCAAATTCCTTCTACAAATAAGAAAATAAACATTTACATAACATAATATAGCATTGCTTTAGTGCTTGATTGTTTGCAGCAAAGGATGTATCTTCAGAGAAAAAATACTTTTAACATCAAAATGTGAAAAGTTGAGTCATTTCTGCTTGGCTTAACATCAGGAATAACCTGATAACTCTTTTTAAAATTAATTTATTAATAATTAGATGGCCAAAGGTATTTTTTATTTATTTTTTTGCTGACTTTGAACCGGTTGAAAGACAGGAAAGATCTCTGGTAGCAGTCTGTATTACAGTAAATCTGAAGAAGCCTCTGACTGAAGATACTCTATTTTAGTTAACGATTAATCAATTACTAAATTAATCGACGATTGTTCCTGTAAAATCAAAGTGGATATTCAAAAGATAACCTGCTTTAGTCTTTCATTTGTATCAGGAGACTGCAGCTGACTGCCTTTGTTTGTCTTCAGGTCTCTGATGTTTCTTAGATTCCTGACCTTGCTGGGTACAGGCTTCGGGGGCTACAACATGGCCATGGCGGCTCTGAGTCCCTGTCCTTTGCTGCGTGGGTCTGCTCTGGGAGAGGCCATCATTGTGAGTGAAATCACTGAGTCATTATTTATCAGTGTTTTTATCAGAAAGGTGATAACGTTCAGCTCCTTCATCACGGCTGATGACGAAACGACGTTTAATTGTGTCACTATGTTCCCGTTTAACACTGAGATAAGCAGGTGTTTTATCCCCACCAGGTGCTCTCTTGGCTCTTGTTCACTGGGACGATGTCTTACGTTAAGGTGATGGTGGGAGTCATCCTGAGAGACCGCAGCCACAGCGCCCTCGTGTGGTGTGGAGCTGCAGCACAGATGGGCTCGCTGGTCGGCTCCGTCACCATGTTCCCGATGGTTAACGTTTACCGGCTCTTCAAGTCGGGAGACTTCTGCAACACCGAGTGTCCGTTATGACAGTCGGCCTGAACGTCTCAAGACTCTCAAGTACAAAAACAGATCTGCACTTCAGGACATTTGTGTATTTAATTACTTTATAGCAGCAAAACGCCAAAATGTACGACAGAGTGTTAGGGCTAGGCTAAGAAAAAATAAAAATAAGAGGTAACACTTTATTATGAAGGGGTGTGCATAAGACTGACATGACAGTGTCATAAACATAACACCTGTTATGAACATGAGGCAGTCTTCATTCATTCTGTAAATAATGACACTGTTAATGCAAAGTTTCATTGGAACCTGCTTCAAAAGTCCATTAAAAGTCTGAACTTTGCATTAAAAGTGCCATTATTCACCTAATTACGCTTCATGACAACAGTCATAAATATTCATGAAGACTCCTTCATGTTCATAACAGGTGTTATATTTATGACAGTGTCATGTCAGTTTTATGCACACCAATTCAAAAATAAATTTACAAAAAAATGACATGAAATTACAAGAAAGTTAGAATGAAGTTGTGTGAAAATAAAGTCAAAATAATAAGCAAATAAAGTCCTAATGTTAGGAGAATAAAGTCAATATTAGCAGAATAAAGTTGTAGCAGTACAGCAGTAATATGAGAATAAAGTCACAGAATCACATGAGTAAAGTCATAATATTACAAAAAATAGTCAACATAATACGTAGATAAAGTTGTAATGTCATAATATTTTGAGAATAAAATTACCAAAATTACCAAAAGTAAGGTTGTATTAAACATGTCAGCATCCGGTTATTATAATAATGTTATTCTGATGTCTTAAGAGATTAACCATTTCCTTATTTGTAAAACCAAATATCAATTTCACAATTTCACACCACAGTGGTAAGGCAGCGTTTCTGTCAAATTTACGACTTTATTCTTGTATTATTTTTACTTCATTCTCATAATTTTATTTTATTATTTGTTCTTAAACTTGGCTCTATTACTCTGTCTCTAAAAGCTCCATGACTTCTTGTGCAATAATTTCAGATTATTATTATTATTAATGTTATTACTTTTAAAAACACAGCCTTCCGTAGGTGATAATCTAAAACCCAAGAACCGTCTGCCATCAGTTCACAGGACAAAAATCATGACTGATGCTGATAATTTTCACTCTGCTAAGTTTGTATAAATGTTTACTTTTATGCAGAGAAAATCTATAACCTTTAAAGTGAGTATCTACTGAATGGACGGATCCTGCATTGTACTTTCTGACCAGCAGATGTCACAAACACACTTTTAAAAGACAAATACACTCGTCAGTGAAACGCATCGATTCCACCTGTAACCTCAACATTTTAAAGCACTTTGCAACTTAATAACTTAAACTATTCTTCTTTACATCTAAATCAACATTTCAGGTGAAATTGTGATTTTTACTCCTAATTTTGCTTTTAATCTCAATCACCACCTTCATCCAGTGTGTTGTAGCCAGATTATAAAAGTTTCTTCAAGGTTGAATGTGTTTAATTTAGGGCCTTTTAATCCTGATTAAAAGTTATGAGCTGCAATAAAGATAAAAAATGTGTTTAATTTTATTTAATATCTCATATAAAATGCAGCTTTGTTAATTTAAAATGTTTTTCAGCTCTGGGAATGATCTTACTGAAGAATAATTTCAGTACCTAAATACAGTGTAAAAAAGCTAAAGGAGAACAATGGATGAATAAACACACATTTCAAATATATTTAAATATAATTTAGGAACAATTACAGATCATCTGACCTTATTTAAGATTTCTAAGGCACAGCATTGAGATTATTAAATGAAATAATTTTTAAAGATTTTGTTTAGACTGTGCAGAAACCCAGTTAATCATAAACATTGAATATTCAATTACATTCAAATTCAAAGATACTTTATTGACTCTAAAATGAAAATTAATATTGCATTTTTTTGTCAAATATTTTAGAAATGCTCTGAAAAATCTGCAAATAAACATGTGTCCACTGTACAGTGATGCTAACTGCACTGAAATAAAATATATGACTTTATAATTAAAACATCTCTGTAGTAATTTTGTGGTTGCTATAAAATAAAAATAAAACTTGATTTTCAGCAATGCTTCTTTTTCACAGACCTCTGCTTCTAATATTAAATAATCAGGCTGAAAAGTTACAATGTTATATGGGATTGAAAACTGGCACCAAATTATATTCAATGCGTCTCTAGATTTAGTTAGCTGTGGCTGTTTTAATCTAATCCAGGGTGACAAAAGTTTAGTCACAAAATCATAAAGTCAAAACTACCAATGGGTCAAAAACTGTCACTTTCTTCTTTAATTTGCAATATTTTAATAAAACTAAGCAGCTCAATTTTTCATGTAGGAAAGCAAAACTAGAAAATCACTTCTGCATGTTTGCCTCATTAAGACAGACATCCAGTCTGCAGATGATTTGTTACTAAACTGGAACAAAATTTACAGAAGCTGATCTTTTCTCAGCACAAGTAAAGGATTATAGTCACTCTTTCTCTGAAAACACATTCTGTATTTGGTCAAATCTAATGAACCAATTCAATAAATTAAAGTTTGCTTTAGAGTAAAAGTCACTGAATAAATAGGGTGAAATTTAGATTTACGATGAAATTAAAGAAAATGGAAAAAGCCTGCTTTTTAAAAGATGAATATTTTATGTTTGAACGTAACTTTTTTGTCTATAATAATAAAAAATAAAATAATCACCATCTCTATCAACCGCTTTTGTTGTGGAGGGAAAAATTTGTCCCATTCTTGAATTGCAGTCGAGGGCCATTAAGTGGCCCAGCGCCACACTTTGGACATCCCTGATCTAATCTATGAAGAACAACAACAAATAGGCTCCAACAGATTTCTGCAACATGTTGCTGACACACTGTTGCAGCAATATTAAAAAAAATTCAACTTCTGTGATAAATCCACTATTATATATTTCATAAATGATTTTGCATATTGCAAGTTGGGCTAAAAATGTTTCCCTCCCACTTTACTACTTAAAACCAACAACTTATTTTAACGTTAAACGACATGCAGGGGAGATAACAAACCGTCCCAGAAGAGTAAAATACCCAATAATCAGGAATTGGACGACCCATTCCATGAAATATCTGAAAGACGGAGCCGCCAGCGTTTCGAGGAGAACCACGAGGACCAGAGGGTGGTTTCCCCTCAGCAGCTGTTCTCCGTCCTGACCCTTCAGTCGGAGAGCGAGAGGATCCCCGGCCGAGGCCTGTGGGCCGGGGGGAGGAGTCTAATTACTGACGCTCAGCGGGGGCCGATGGCTGTTGCTCCTGCCGCTGGTCACTTGGGAGCTTTTTTGACCCCGACACGGAGTAAAAACAAAAAGATAAGGAAGGCCACAATTAGCCCTACGCAGCCTGCGGGGCTCGGGATCAGTGGAGGAGAAGCACAGATGGGACTTTCTCACTTGGATTTGCTGAATCCACATTGCAGCGTGTACAAACCGAGCAGAAATCACTGCACACGGCTGCAGATGCGAGTTTGCAGAATGGGGTTGTACAAAATCTTAAAGGCGACCCGGAATGTCTACATGGGCAACACAAAACATGTTCATTACTTTTTATTGCACAAAATCATTCTTGGATAATAATATTTCAGAATGAGTTATTTTAGGGTCTCTTGTCAGGCCACCCAACTCAACGTTTACACACACACGTGAAAATGGCTGCAAACAGATGCACAAATATACAACTGTTGAAAAGCAGAAGTAGAGCCTCCTGCACGGCCAGGTAGATTGCAGCAAGTGGTTTCTGGATGATAAATCAACAACAAAACACTCGTCTTTTCCAGCAGCGCATACAGTGGCAAAACCAGTTGACCAAACATGCTGGAACTCCATTTGGGTTGCTAGGTAACAGGCCTGGGCTCAGCTGGGGTTGCCAGTTAATGGCGCAATGCCTATCAAATGTTAACAATCGGGATGTTTTTGAAACTGCTCATTTTCCAGACATCAAAAATCATTCACTTACTCCCTGTGTGTTTTTTTTAAGAACTTGGGCAGTTTGTAGAAGAAAATGGACAAATGAAAATGTGCGTGAATTTTGCAAAACAGATCCCCTTAAAAAAAAAAAATGTGTGTGTTAGCAGAAGGTTGAAGCAGAGGCGACAAAGGAAAGATAACCAGCTACTGTGTCTATGTCACATTTTGTCGCAATGCAACCACAAACTTTAGTTTATTTCATTTTCTAGAATTGCGCTGCTGATGGTGGCAGCAGGTCAGAGCAGCTCCGTCACGTTAGTCCTGATTTTTCTCTCTCTGTAGATTTCTGTCCACAATTTTTTGGGTTGAATTTCATGCTTGTTTGGACAATTATTCCCTCTGGTTTGTAATGATGTGCAGCTGGAACGATTGTTGCTTGAACTTCTTTACTTTCCAACAGTTGTTTCAACATGTAACCACGGCAACAAAGCAGGGCATTAGAAAAGAAACTGACATTTGAGTTTCTTCTAAACAAGAATTTTCTACTGATGAGTTGAACAGCACCGTTAACCTGCCGTCTTGCTGATAATTAACCTGACCTGACACATTTAGCTTTTTTCTGCATTGGAGAATTATTCTTATTGTTACAGCTACACAGTACTACGAAATCTAGAGATGACAACAATGTTAGTTTGCCCTAATTCAACTCAACCATATTTCTAATTTGGGTCTAAAAATGAGAGCAGAGAAAGATCAGGCTCAGTGTTTGTCAGACCTGCTCCTCTTCAGTGAACATGACCTTGGATGCTTGCATGCAATCAAAAGGATTTTCTTTACGCTTGATTAGCTAAACTCCTTGATTGGCTCTGGGCTTTTGTGTGTGGGGAAATAACAAAGCAGCAAAAGAAAAGTGTATCATTTCCCTTGGAGTGTCAGATGGTCCCATCGCTGCTCCAGCTGGTCAGGAGGGGCCGCGGCCACCTGGACGCTGCGTCCCGGTCCTGTGAGATCCTGCAGTCTCCTCTGCCATGTGAAAACTCCACTTACTACGCCACTGAGAAGTCCATCTGCTCAGGTCGACACCTCCCAAAGAGTCCCCCCAGCCCTCGACACAAACACAGCTCCCCCCTCAGCCCTCCTCTTTCCGTCCTTCCCTCCCGCCAGCCACAGAGCCTCTCAGCTAAATGAGCAGCATGTTAAATGGAAGCAGGATTTACCCTTCCTTCAACTGGGTAAGGGAACAAATTTGCAGCCGCGTGATGCAATGGATGGAGGAACCCACCTGCACTCCTGCAGCATGGCTGCTGAATCGACAGATGTGTCACTGGTGCGTGACTTTGCACGACTGCAGGGTTCTGCTTTGAAGCACAGCTGCAAAGAGAGGGCGGATATTTGCTGTAACTCTCAAGCAGAGCTGCACAATGTTTCCAATCATAATCAGTGCAGCAATTTCAATGTCTGCAATACTGTAACTGCAAAAGACTGACTGTAGTGCTGCAACTAACGAGTATTTTATTAACCGATTATTCTGATGATTAATCACATAAAAGATATTGGATGAAAACTTTTTGTTTAACCACTTACATCTTAAATATATAATATTAAAAATATATTATGTTACACTTTTTAAAATATGAAAATAAATATTTTATTTCCTAAAATGCAATAACAAAGCATTCTTTAGTAAGTCACTTGATAATTTCTGGATAGAATATTTTTACAAACTGGGTTTTGTCATCTTAAATTAAAAAGTTATATATATTTCTATAGGTATAGTCTAGTTATAGGAGGAGAAATGACGCTTGATTTTTTACTAATGACAGAAGAGAAATCCTACAATCGCTAAAATCTGACGCTGTTCCATTTTTGTTTACATTTTGTGAAGAAGGAAGTTGTGCTCATGTCTACTTCAGAGGTTTTTGTGTCGTTTCCTTCAGTGAGTCACAGAGCAGTGGAGGGGAACAAGTTTTTGAATTAGTTTGGATCGTTTGACGCTGCACTGTGAAAGCAAACAGCACCAACTAAAAATTTAACAAATGTTGCAATTTTGGTCCTCAATCGAACCGAGTCCACCAGACTATACGTTATGAAAACATAGAAGAAGACAAGAACGCAAATTCCTTCTTCACAAAACGTAAACAAAAATGGAGTAGCGTTAGATCTTTAGTCAAAAAAGATCTAATGAGTTTAAGTCGTATTTACCCAGAATGCCTTGCTCTATAGTCCACTTTTTGCTTTTGGAGCGGTCCTTGGTCCTCTTGGTGTTCACATACACAAATATGAACTGAAAAGAGAGTTTTTAAGAGGAGCAGAGTTTTTTTTTCTTCTTAACTTTGCATTAGGGTTTGATTACACATTCAGACATCCTCAAACGAATCAGCTGCTGTGAAAGCACCCTCAGAAACCAAAATGCTCAAGCTCAAGGAGAATAATGGGTACAATGTGATGATAAAGAAAGCAGGAAAAGTGAGGAAAAACACATCACCATTGCAAAGTTCACCAATAATGTCACAGTTCCATGTTTCCTTGTAATGGATGTCTTGTGGCTCCCATCTGAAGTGCTAAGGAAGTAAGGAAATGTGTTTGGTTGTGCCGCAGGCCGGCAGATTCTGGCTGCTGATGGGCAGGTGAACAGCTTGTGGGTAAACCAATTGCTGATGCATGCAGACAGGCTCGGCTCAGACAGCATCTCAACGCCTCTCTCCCATCAATTTCCACACACACTCGCTTTAATAAACGTCGTCTATTTATTTGAAATTAGATGTGACAGCCCCATGTCATTTCACTACGGCGTCTCGGAGCAGACAGTGATGCGCACGGGCCCTCGCCTCGTTTTCTATCAGCAGGTATTGATGTTGCTTTAATGAAGTGCCTAGCACTCCACCCTAGGAAGAGACAAGTCTGTCAGCATATGTAAATGCTTCCTGCCTGTCATTGTTGTGGTGGGTTCAGCATGGGTCAGCGTAGATTCCCCCTCTGGGAACCCTTTGTTCTGGGGCCCGACTGTGCCACATGAGGGGACCAATTACAGAGCTGCGCAGCAGGACGGGGGTGCAAACTTGTTACCCCGCTGCAGTGAGCTAATTATTACCTCAACACTGGGTAGTACAGAGCTAGTCCATCAGGGTGGGGAGCAAAATCAAGGTTGCTGCATGAACATTTTAGAGGTGACTTATTATGCTTCCTTGAACGGGTTAGGATTGGTTTATGTTCACCACATTTTTTGCTCACTCTTAGATATTGAGATTTTACTCTGTTCAGTTCTGCTTATTTTGAGCTCCTTTCAGAATGAGTTGTTTTAGGGCATCTTGTCACTTTAAATCCAAATAAAATGCTGCTGGCCACGCCCCCAAACTCAACGTTTACACTCTCATGTGAAAATGGCTGCAATTCCACAGAGCTTGTCTGGTTACATGGAAGAAAAATATAAATAAGTAACATCATATCTTCTGGGTACGACTTAATTATTACAAGTCATGGCCTACAATGTGTATGTTTGAAAAGCAGAAGTAGAACCTCCTGCACAAGCAACAAGAATGAAGAAAGTGATTTGTGAATGGTAAGTCAACAACAAAACACTTGTCTTTGCCAGCAGCCATTGTAAAGCACACATAGCAGAAAAACCAGTTGACCAATACTGATTCAGTTCCGCTTGGGTTGCTAGGAGACGGGTGAAGCTCAGCTGGGGTTGCTAGGTAACGGCACAATGTGACTTAACAATCAGGAGGTTTTTGAAACGGATCATTTTCTAGACACCAAAACGTTAACTTACTGACAAAAAATGGATGGTTGTTTTCTGTTTAAGCAATTGAGCTGTTTTTAAACGCAGTAGAAACCCAAATGGAAATCCAAAAACGTGCAAAATGTGAATTTTGAGTAATAGATCCCCTTTAAATAAGCGGTTTACAGAGTTAACACATTCTGTGAATATATTTCAATTATCAAAGTTCAGGGAAAGTATCATCCTTATTTTTCAGCCATAAATAGCAACCGAGCTTCTTAAGTCCCAGCAGAGCTTTCTGTGTTTTGCCAGAGCAAGCACAATCCACATGCAGCAGGCTGCCAACCACATCACCTTGATTTGGTGTCAGGAAGTGATTTATGAAAACACTTCCTGCTCCCTCCGTCTCGACAGAGACCTCAGTGGACCCTGGGTGTTGACACAAAGCCCAGATGGCCAAGCAAACATATTTGCAGCTCAGTGGGCTTTGATTTCCAGCTGCTGAGGAGACTCTGGCTCTCTGCTGATGATCGAGGGGCTCAAAAGATTTGCAAGAATTCTACAAGAGATAAAATTTCAGCTGGCGCTCCGATCGATGCTTTGTTCAGGGCTGCAACACGTCTTTCATGTCAAAATCCCACAATGTTCCACAGACAGACTCCCATCGCTTGGCTGGTAAATAAATACATTTATGGGAGATATTTCTGATCATCCGCCGACACTGGAAGGATGGATGGATGGATAGATGGATGGATGGATGGATGGACGGACGGACGGACAAACAGACAAACAAAAGGACGGGTGACTGAGCGGACAAACGGATGGATTCATTGGTGGATGGATGGTTCAGAGATGAATGGATGGATGAACAGATAGATGGATGGATGGATGGACGGATGAGCAGACAGATGGATGGACGGTCGGACGGATAAACAGGTGGACGGCTGAATGGATGGATGAACAGATGAATGGATAAACGGATGAACAGACAGACAGAAGGATGGAAAGATGGATGGATTGATGAACAGATGGACGGCTGAATGGATGGATGAACAGATGGATGGAAGAATAGACGAATGGATGGATAAATGGATGAACAGATGGATGGAAGAACAGACGAATGGATGGATAAATGGATGAACAGATGGATGGAAGAATAGACGAATGGATGGATAAATGGATGAACAGATGGATGGAAGAACAGACGAATGGATGGATAAATGGATGAACAGATGGATGGAAGGACAGACGAATGGATGGATGGATGGATGAACAGATGGATGGATGGGAATCTAATGACGATTAAAACCTGACGTGGATTAAAACCCAGACTCCTTGTTGACTCCTGTGTTTCTCTGAATCTGCATTTTAATAATTTGATAAACAGTAAAAGCGATTTGTTGCTGGATAAACGAGCCGCCTCGCCTGGAGAGCATCGGAGTGTTTTTGTGGCAAATATCTTTGAACCAAACATATAAAAACAAAACACTGTGATGTGTGTAGATGGCCGTCTTATCTCGCCATTAGCTCCCTCCCCTTTTATCAAGCCATTCATCTCCTTCCCCCCACCCAGCGGCCAGAGCCGCCCAGCTGCTAGGGGCTACCAGTCCCCCTTGGTGTGTGGGGCCAGTCAAGTGGAAAATGGCTGCCACTGAGAGAGCCCACTTTAGAGAGCCATCATCCTTTGAAGGGGCATGATGGCCTTTGACAGCCGCAGTGTTAACACAGAACCCACATGAACACAGCGCTGCTATTATCGCGTTTACTAAAGCAAAAGTAGAGGAGAGCGGATCAAGGGGAGACGCTAATGGTCGATGTTTGAATCCAGAGATAGAGGGGAGATGGTCCGGGCCCCAGCGGTGGGGAAACATGACATTGGATCACTCACAGACAGGTGGAGATTGTGTTTCAGCGCGTCAGCCGAGCCTGTACCGAACAGGTCGTTCACTGTGTGTGTGTGTGTGTGTAGCGATGTCTGCCCCATGTGTTCTCCGTTAGCAGCAATGTGATTACTATCGAACCATCATCCAGTTCCAGACCGACACCGCTGCTACAAACACTCCAGCAGAAACAGGTTTCATGATTTGCTTGACAAAAATAGAGTGAAAGTCTCACTTCCTGAAAACTGAGTTAGCATCAGAGATCCAATTCATGCGGCTTTACGCACCAATCAAACGGGAGTCCACAATAAATCAACCAATATCTGACTAAACTGAATTTCATTCATTATTCATTCATACGTCTGGCCATCTGCAGCTTTCCAAGGGTTACCTTTAGCCCCAGACTGGGCAACCCCTCGCCCTTTAATTGGAACAACTAATTGAGTTGTTGAAACATTCCCTATAAATGGGATGCCACTTTAAAGGAGCCAATAGTTAATTAGTTTTTATTGACTCCTTTTATGTAAACTGATGAGTTTTTGCAAAAACATCTAGTCGTCTGTAGCTATAATCTCCATTATGAAGGTTATTGGCATCTTTTTAAGTTGTTTTGTTTTGCAATAGCTCTGCTGGCATCCTGCTCTCTATCTAATCAGTTTAAAAACAAACTCTTTATATCCAAGAAAACAACCAAAGCCAAGGTAAAAAGATTATGTTTGAGCTAAAGTTTTAATCTAAAATGATTTGATACAATGGCTCAACCAATCAGAGAACAGCAGTGTACTAAGATTAAATTACTTTAACTATAATAGGTGTATAACCGCAACACACAGTTTATTACATTAGTGTAATTTTGCTATATTGACTGTGGGGAAACTCACAATGTAAACATTGCTTTTCATGCAAAACAGAACTAAGAACGAGATCTGTTTTGTTTTTATTTGGTTAACAGCCCAACAAGTTTTATAAGTACAACCACAAACGTAAATGTATTTCATTAGTATTTGATATGATAAGCCAACGAAAAGTAGTGCATCATTTTAAAGTGGAAACATTTTAGTATTTTGCTTTACAAATAAACATTTAGTGATCCATGTAGCTGTAGTAACGAGCTGCATGGTTTTTTTTTTGGGGGGGGGGAAGAAATACGTTTAGTAGTTTTTCTACACCTCAATTTTAATTTTTGCTTGAGCAATATTATTATAAAAGATTAGTACTGTTACTTCAGAGAAATTTCTGGATACTCTACCCACAGTAGCTTTACTGAAATAAATGACAAGCTTGTTTTACCCAACGTTGCATGAGATGCACTCACACCTACAGCTTATGTTAAAGACTAATGGCTCTCAAACAAGCTTTGTTTTTCTGTTATTTTCTATCTGCTGAGGCTTTTCTGCCATTTGGAGATAAAAAAGATGCTGTATATTATCATTATAATATACAGGAGTACTTTGCCCTATTTTACCTTCAAGCCCTGAATTTTCCTCCCTTTTACTAACTATCTACTACTTTGTGTTGGTTTATCACATAAAATCCCAGTAAAATACACTAAACGTTTTTGTTTTTGCTGGAATAATTATGCGAGGCACTGCAACATGCTACATTCTAGTTATGTAAATTGTATTAAACATAAAGTAGGAAGGAAGACTTGGGATAAATCAAACATCTGTTTTATGATTTTATTTTTTCATTATGAGAATAAAGTAGTAATTTTATGAGAACTCCAACATGAAAACTGAGGAATGTTGAGCATCTTTTGAAGTTGTACTCTGGAATAAGTTTTACAAATAATACTTAAAAGAAATACTTCGTTTTTTAACAACAGAGTCAGATAATAATCAGCGGCAGGACTTTGATCAATCATGCAAACAACCTTAAGTGTTTGTTTCTGTTTTAGAAGAAAGAACCACAAACTGAACTTATGTCAAAGCCTTTTATCAACAAAATAACTCTCTTATAATTTTAACATGTTTTTTTTTGTTTGCAAAATTCCAATTTTTCTGCTGATATTATGACTTTATTCTTGTAATTAAACAAAAATTCTCATAGCCAACTCACAGAAGGGATGACTGAAATAAAAGCCACTTTTTAAAAATATATTCTGTCATTCTTAACTTATTCTTTAAGAAAAGAAGGCGAGAAAAAAAATTATTGTTTGAAATGGGATCTGATATGAAAAAA
The DNA here is from genome assembly GCF_000485575.1 of Poecilia formosa. Lineage (NCBI taxonomy): Eukaryota > Metazoa > Chordata > Actinopteri > Cyprinodontiformes > Poeciliidae > Poecilia > Poecilia formosa. The sequence continues at coordinate 1,282,922 of NW_006799996.1, forward strand.
TCTAACATTTTATTTCTAAGCCATGTCGCCCAGGCCTACCAGCATGTATTGGGAAAGCCTGATTTATAGAAGCAACATACCTTCGCTGTAGTACCCAATGTCACCGTTTGGATGGGAGTTACCGCAGAACACAAAGAAAGTGTTTGGACTCACCATGAGTAATTCAAATGTTAAGGTGACAATGAAAACAGATGCTACGCTGGAAGCCTCGTGAACACGATTATTTTTGACCGTTATATTTTAAAAGCAAACGGCAACGTGAAACGCAACGTCTCAAGAACCTTAGCATTGAGAATCAACCAAAAGCTCCTGCAAAAAGGGCAACATTATTTATTGGCTGCGGCGTGCTCGGATCAGCCTTTGACCTCATGCAACGTGTGCAGCCCAAAATTTATGGATGCGAAAGATAAAAGCAGAAGCCATTTCATCTGGCTCTGCTCTCGCTGGCCCGTCTCCAACACCGGCCGACTGCTGATGTATGGCTGCAGCTCGGCCGGGCCGCTCGCTCACGCAGCTCCGGCACATGTTGCTGCAGGACACACGTGGAGCGTCGAGTGAGCAACAGTGATTTTAACTGCAACAAATGGTCGAGGTATGTCATTATCCAGATTTTTGGTGAGGGGATCATTACCTGCCACAGATGCCACTGTTGTTTTGGGTCCCCATTTGTCCTGAGGCTAGCAAACCACCATACTTGAAAAGAGCAGAAGGTGCCTTTGTGTAGACGCGCACCTGATCTTAGAAATCAACCGGCAGCTCTGCCCTAATGCAAGTCTCCCTGGCTCTGCCTCAAGGCCGTCCATCTGTTGCTGTGACGAAGCGCGGCTGCAGGTGAATGTGTGTGGCTGCAAGTCGGCATCCATCTGGGTGTGCCCTGAGTGGAGGACTGCAGATAACATGTCGAGTTTATTCCTGTTGACACCTTTTGGTCATGAAGACCACATTTAAAGCAAAAAGAGGCAACAAATGATGAGGAATTTGCTAGAAAAATCAGAAAAACACCCAGATCTGTTCAGTCTAGGGCTGAAAAGTTTAATCGGATTAATCCAGATGAATCGATTATTGAAATAATTATCAACTAATTTAGTAATTGATTGTTACTGGAATATACATCTTCAAAAAAGCCAAATGCTGAAAGAATAACACATTCAAAACTGGACAAAAATTTTTCATATAAAATAAAAACAAATTTTTTATGCAATTATTAATTACTTGAAAAGTAATGAAGAGATTAATCCTACACTTTATGCTGATTGATGTTAAGAAGAAAGTGTTGAGCTTTTCACATGCTGATGTTAGAAGCATATTTTAGCTGCAGATGCTGCTATGTTATTACATTTTGGGTAATAAAATGTCTATTTGAAAAAGGAATTAGATTATTTGTTTGTTTTTTTAATCTTTGAATATATTTCCAATATTGCATAAAAAACATAAAATGCACCAATTTTGTTTTTATCTTAATCATCAGAATAATAAATAACTATAATAATTATTGGTTGCAGCCCCAGTTGACACCTTTATTATTGTATTCAACGCAAAAGGAATCAACAAACTGAGAAATATGTTGGATGTAGAATTAGTCAGAAAATTAAAGCACTCAGATCTGTGCAGTCTAACCTAAGTGACATACGACTCATTAATATTCAGGAAAAACACATGCAAACAAACACAAAGTGTCAGCTGTATGGAAAAATACATGGAAATAAACAGCTTGACATTTTCTTTTAACCGTTTATTTTTCTGTGTTATATTTGTTGCTGTCTTTTGGCCAGGATTCCCTTCAACAAGGTTTTATTTTATTTCATCTCCATTTGGTTTCAGTGAAGTATTTTTGAATTTGAATCTCAATCTCATTTTTTTTATCTCAGTAAAATAAAGGTTAAATAAAACTTAAATAAAAAAATCTGCTTGTCCATGAAGTGATCCAAGTAAAGTCTGTATTGATGTAGGAGGAGAAAACACAACACTAACATATGTAATGCTTTGTTTTCTTCTGTAAATGTCAGTGTGAATGTTAAAACCTTTAATGGATCTGATGGTTTAACTGGAAAAGAACCATAAAGTTTAATTTCCTGCCAGCGTCATGCTTTAACGTCAGTGGATTCTCAAGTGAGCGCCGCAATTCATCCGAGTCTGGTCCTGAATTGTCTGTTTGTGACTGTGGTTGTATGTAGAGCTTTTTTAAGAAGTGCATGCATGATGATGCACTAGAAAGTGCTTTTAGTTGCCAACGAGATCTGAAAAGTGTATTAAAAAATGATTCACCATTTACTGTTTTTTCATAATGACTGAGGTTATTCAAAGAGGAAACTACGCTACTTTCCCAGGAGTCAAAGGCATATATCTTAGATTGCTTAAAGATAATTTCTGGAGAATTTTTGCTCATTAAGTTAAAATAATGAGACTACATCACTGTGTTGGAACTGAGGATTTAAAATCATTCTTGTTCTTTCCTTTTATCCTTTATCTGTCCATTTGTTGTTGAAGCAATACACAAAATGATACTATAAATCACAACCTTTTAATTTTTATGCTCATCGTAAAATGTTGCTGTTTTCTGACCTGTTATATTTGACACATTTAAGAGAATTTGCTGGGACGTACAATAAATTTTACTAAAATAAACTTGCAAACAAATAAAGAACAAGCCAAGCACATTAAAGTTTAATAACATCACCGAAGTGAAACAAAAAGTCATGTTCTAAGTATACTTTACTTCCAGCCATATTTTTTATTTCAGGTCTTTATGTGAAGGGCGGAAACTTTTCCTGTAACCGGCTGACTTTTATGGGTCATAATGTAACTGGGCTTTGCATTACAGTAAGGAATATCTGTCTGCAAAAAGCCCCTAGGAAGGTGATTTTTGATACCACTGACCTTGTGATTATTGAACCTCGCTGATTGATGTGCGATATATAACCCGCTGCAGGGGCGTTACGTATTGAATCTGTTATATTTGATGTACATAATAGATAAGAAACTGCTAAATAATTCATTGATAACCCAAAGCAGGCATGTGTTGCACAGCTGCTTTGCTGTGAGTTGTTTAAATTTGTAGCGTGTTAAACCACTTTGACATTTAGAGCTTGTATTTCTGCATAATTGGTATCAAAGGACTTGTTATTAGTTTGGCTACGTGGCGTTTTAAAGCTTTAATGATACAGATTGCTCCTTTATGTATAAACGGCTCCTCTTTAAGCAGATGAACATCAGAAACAGGTGTCTCCTCTCTCTGTAAGCTCCCACTTTTACATGATTTACTTCTTTGTGGGGATTCTGTGCTGGAGAGAATGTCATATGCTAAGTTAACCTCTGCATGGCTCACTGGCTTGCCGCCATTTATGAAAGGACACCAACACAGACGCACTCTCTCCGATGATGACAACTGGCAAAGTCCCCAACCTTTAAAACAGCTCGAGCTGCGGCTGCGGGATGAATCCGACGGCATGAGTGCACTCAATAAATCTGCAAGGGTCTGATTCAGACTCCCACACATCGCCATTCAGTGTCCTTGAAACCAGCTAGCACCTATATCTGTTCAAAAAGACAAGATCCATCTGCTCTGCCACAAGTCAATGAGTCACTGAGAGCACTTTTATTTGCGTGGATGGCGGCTGAGATCCATATCATAAATATACTGGGTAACATGCTCACAGATTATTTCAAACCGGTCTTGTGGGTTTGTCTTTTCGTTGCGCGGCGTACTGTGAGGACAGCCAACAACCCCATTGAGAAATTAGCAGGGTCCCCTGTGCTTTCCTCTGCTTTAATAAATAATTCAGCTGTCAGGGTGAAAGCGGGGCGAGAAGACCTTGTCACTTGCGACTGACTCAGCAGTCTGCAGCCTGAGGGTGACACTAAACCTGAGAAATGCATCCTCTGCCATTCATAGCAGGTTGTGACGCTACATCATCGATGGAGACAACGTCATCTTCCAGGTTCTGTTCAGGAAGCCTTATCCTGCCTGAACCAACTTCAGCGTGTCTTTAGAGGTTTTTGTGTGATGCACCGAAGCAGAGTAGTGCATATATTGACAAGGAAGGAAAATCATACAAAGTATTTAACATCCTTTACAAATAAAAGATCTTAAACGAGAGCTGTGTATTTCCATTGAGCCCCAACAAGTCACTTAAAGTCTCCACCAGCTTTGCACACTTATGGTGCGTTCAAACCAAACGTATTTCGAGCATTAAAACGCGTCCGATGCTTCACGTTTAACGTGTGTGCACTTTGAAGTCAGACACCTGGCGCTTTGCTCTAGACATGGGTCAGATGAGTTGAAATCGCTGTAGGCAGGGATTGAGAGGAGACTGCTTGGCATGCGTGTCCCTAAACTTTTTCACCGTCTCCTGCATATTTAGTTTAAATAAATACAATGTTTATTTCATGTTTGTTTAATGTGACTCAATGTTTTAGGTCCAAGTTTCCTTTCCACTTTCATTCTCTTTGCTCAGTTTATCTTTCACCTCACCCTCAGTCAGTACTCTGCAATAAATCAATAGCAATAAATATTGCAATTCAAAATACTTCCAATAGAATGTTCAATAATTTCACTGAACTCCGATCTAGAACCGCACAGCATTCTGGGGGATGTAGGCAGAGGAAATATTTCAACTGCAGCTAAACAAGGTTGGTGGAGTCGACCAACTCTCTCACTAAATGGTTACCTAGCAACAACCTGCTGAGTAACATGGCAATTATATCCAAATTCTGTTATTTTAAAGATTAAATTGAAAGAACAAACAAAAAAAAAAACATATTATACAAATACAGATTCAGGGAATTAAATACTTTTCCAAATCATAAAAAACAACTATGAAATTAATACTTACAGTCGGTAATACTGTCTGTTAGAAAAGGGTGAAGTGTTTCTAATGCCAAGTAGATTATCAGGTTGAAAATAACATCATATTAAACAAACTGTATGTATGTCTCTGTATCTCATAAGCTTTTTGTTTTTTCTTCATTCGTTGAAGTTACTCACAGTAGGATATTCAGAAATTTCACTCAATTAAGAGTAGCGATAATTTATAAAAATGTTACTCAAGTAAAACCAAAGGTACAGTGTAGTAAAAGTAACTCTAAAAGTAATTTTGTTTTCAAAAAAGTTACACAAGTAAATGTGACGTAGTAGATGTAACTACTTGCTACCCATCTCTGCATGTAAACCAACTGAACTGAACTGACTGCAGTGTAAACCCGCTCAGTAAAACCACCTGCTCTCCTCGGGAATGTTTTGTTTTCCTTGGTCTTGTTTTGTAATCCAGTCATAACCTGCTGCCATAACGCCTGTTTGCTTGTAACCTCTCTGTAAAACAGCCATCTTGTTGCTCGTCTCTCAGGCTGGTCTCATCCGATGTCTAAATGCAGAGCAGTTTACTGGCCCAGTTTCTGCTCAGAGAGCCTTGGTTTATTAATGTACACTCTGGATCTAAATCATAAAGCTTTACAACTTGCAGACTGAAATATTTATCCTCCTAAACCATGTGAACATTGAAAAAGGTGCACAGTCTATCCTCTTGTGCAGATTTGCATTACAATCTGCGTGAGATAGCCAATATTTCTCAGCCTTAAAAAGACCCTGCTGATATCCAGATCGGCTGATTGAGATAAGTGAGGCAGGACTTCCTTTATGCCACCCCGTTTAAAGGGACAATTCAGGGATTTTTTCAGGCCGGTTTCTGCTCAGAGGTTGTGTGTGACCTTTAAATGTCTTACCAGCAGCAGATAGCTGTTTGAGCATCCTCATGTTGATGAAACAGATTAGTTTTCCAGCTAACAGATAGAGCATGGCTGAGATAAAAACCACACTTCTGCTATCTTGAAACAACTCTAATCTCCGAAGTGTCATCGTGGTTCAAGTAAACACTATTTTACAAACGTTTACACAAGAAGTCTGCATCAGTTAATAAACCAGTGTTCACTTGAACCGCTATTATAATTTTCTGTTTTATGTTGCACCACTTTTAAAACACTTTGAGCATACACTAAATGTTTTATTTTTGACTGGTGCTTAAAGTCTCTCAATAGGAGGGAAGGCCAATATTGTGTCAAGAATCACATATTATATAAATTTATGACAAGTCATTTTTTAAGCTTTTGTTTTTATTTTGATAAATATTGCTTACAGCTAATTAAAACACAAAATTGTGTTCCCCAGAAAATCAACACATTACATAACACCAACAGAACATGTCAGCCTACTATGAAGTGCATTCCTGTACAGTATATGGACTCTAGGCTTGGTTTGCAGCACTGAATTACTGCATCAGTGCAGTGTTAAGGTGTGAAGGTGTTAAGATGTTAAAGTGTGACTTAACGCCCCTCTGAAACCACAACTGACAGCACTGACACGATTTTAGGTAAAATAATGCGGAGCTCAATAAATTCACACAAAAATGTCAAAAATCACACAGGAACATAAGAATAGAAGGCAAAATAACATATTAAAGTAAGTTTATCAGTAAAAAAACATTGATGTGGTGGTGAGTAACACGTTAGGGAAGCCCAAATTGCTTTAAAGCTGCAGGATGTAACAATGTGACAGTATAATAAGAGACAGATAATCTGTGAAAAGAATCAAGTTCCTCTAACTCCCAGTGCTAACTAGAAACAACCAATCACAGACAGGAGGAGGGTCTTAGCGCTGTCAATCACCTTATTCCCCTCTTGTTCTTTGCTACGCAGCGGTTTCTCCCTGATCTCTAGACTGTTTGAATAGAAAATTGGCTTCTGAACAGAAAATTGTTTGTGAATAGAATCATAAACCTAAAAATCCGAACTGAATCAAATCGCTAGACACTGAAAGAGTCGCATCTCTAGTTTATTGTGTAGCTCAGTATGTTTCTGTGTTTTATTCTCCCAACTTTCAGATGGATTGTCCATATAACTGCCTCCAGCTTTCAGTAAAGAGGGAAAATATTTCAGCAAATTCCCACAGAATTTGCTCTTGGCTGTACGGGGGTCGCTCTACGGTCCACAGACCTCTAAGCAGACATCTGTTTCACTCTGGAAACAACCTCTGATCTGAGGATGAAGGCCAGCTGTCACATTAATGAAGAAATGGATCATTTCAACACGTGGTGACACTGGGTTTTTCTATTATTGATCAGTCGCATGAGTGAGAGGTTAGGGATGATTCGTCTCTTCAGAGTCAGCTTCTGTCACAGAGAAAAATGTTCCACCCAACAGCTCTGACTGCAAGCAAGTTTCTAACCTGAACAGTTTGATCAAACCTACAGAAAAAGTATTTTAAAAATCATTCCTCTTTTAATGTGAAGTTTATAGACAACTACAACACGTCCAGGAATGTGACTGTTGCCCTGATGTGTGTCCAGCTGTTATTTAAGACGACATGATGTAATTACTTCTGCATCCCGTTATTGATTATCCACTAATTAAAACCTGTTGTTAAGCCTTTGCTGGATTTGCTGAGTACAGTGAAAATCAACAGGATTGACATTGCTGGTGTGGGCTTTGATTCAAACTATTGGTCCAAATCTCATTTAATTATCAAACTCTCATTTTCCCCCCATTTCTAAAACTGCCTTGGTCTCTATTTAGACTAAATCTGATTTCAGTGTAAGCCTTTGTTTAGTTAGAAATCCACCACTGCATGTGTTAACCCCCTTGATCTTCCATCTGTCCATCCATCTATTATGCATACCTGCTTATCACATGTAGAGGCAACACCGTGAACAAAGCCACAGGCAGGTTATCGCAGCAAAATAAATAGAAGACAGATATAATTTGATGATAAGCCCGGTCAGAGAAAGACCACTGGATGTACAGGTTCATCTGTATAAATAGATTTCAAGGGTTTATTTCAGCTCAATTTGATCATTATTGGTTACAGCAAATCAAATGTGAAAAAGGTGACTCTTTGATATAAAACGCTGTGTAAAGAAATCCATAAAATAGTTTTTCTTTGAACCATTTTAAAAATTACATACTGTACTTCAAGGGTTTATGTAGGTAACTCAAATTTAAAACTGTTTAAGACAAGAATGAATAAACTTTAAGACCTGTATCACAACATAAATGTACTAAAGAAACTTGCAGATTTGTACTTCTCGTACTGCAAATGGTTCTCAACACTCTCTCTGCCATAGTGGCAAACTCTTTCTGTACAGAATGGACGTAGCATCATGCAAGTTGACAACAGAAGACAAAACATCATCCACTCAATGAATTTGCTGACCCACGACAGGCCCAAAAAAGCTACCTAGCGGTGCCCTACCTACCTACCAAGGGTACCGACAGCCAGCTAGCTTTTCGAACTATCCTTGCTAGCTAGCCTCAACCGCTTTGAGTTTCTGAACGCATTGAAGATGAAACTTATGCCTGGCAGAAAAATCCCACAAGAAAATCTAATCTATACATTCAATATTCCTGCCACAACAATATTTAAGACCTGCGATTAACATTTTGTTTTAAATTCAGACATTTTAAGGCCTTAATTTTAGGTAAACGAATAAGACTTTTTTGGATGCGCAGACACTGTAAACATATTGTGTCTTGCATATAAGATTTTTGTTAAGACTTCAACCCTCCACAATCTACCCACAGTAACAGCAATGGCCTACATTGTATTCTAATGATTATAAGGAAGTCCAGTTTTATTTAATAGCTGCCTTGAGGTCATGTGAATTGTTGGCTCTGATGTTGGCATCTTCCTCTTGACCGGTTTAAGGTCAGCACAGTTAGCTGGTCAATCTGGCAGTGTGTGCAGGAGCCAAGACTTGCAGGAAAAGGAAATCAGCACCTCCACTAAGCTTGTTAGCAGCGCTGAGGCATGAAATGCTCTAAATATTACTTTTACACAAATGCACTGACTTTGGACCAACATCAGTTGGTAGCATGACTGCTATGGCAACCCTGATTGGACAGCTGCTTGGATTCCGTCCCTCTCTCTCAATGTCTGAGACCTTGATTTCCAAATGAAATGCAAAGATTTCTTTCATTTAAAAAGAAGATTTTGATCCTTCTCCTCTCCATCACACTTTTTCCTTCCACTTAGCTTTCCACTGATATGCTTAGAATCAGCAAAAGCCTTTAGTTGTTACCCTCCTGATTTTTGGTGTCAGTGACTGTTGGACATCTGACAAATCAGCAGCATTCCCCACGGCTGAGTAGCAGTATTAGACCATAACACATTTCTATATGAAAAAACATTTCTTTAATCTTATGTAATATTTCAACTTAAACTTATTGAAATAAATATATAATGGCGCAAATAATCTGTGTAATAACTAAAATAAAAATAAAACCATAAAACTTTTGACAATATTCTAATTTATAACCATACTGTACCTAAATAAAATCTGACTGAAATGAAATCCGTACTGGATGTTTTAAGCACGTTTTTCCTGACCGTAGTGAAACTTTCTTCAAAATTAAAGGCTGCAATTAAAGGAATGAGCAGCAAAACATATTCCTCCACTTCCTTGAAAGTCCCTTTAAAGCAATAAAAGAAGATATCTCAGTTGTTCTTTTTTTTTTGTTCACAAAGAGGAAATAGAGTGCTGTTTTAATTCACGTCCAGATGCACATGGCTGCTTCAACAGCTTTCTAATTCTTTGACTTTTGATAGGGGACTTGACAATGACTGTGAGCGCAAACTGTCGTCGGCAAAAACAGACACATTACTGTCAATCTCAGGAGACAGGCACCGTGCCAATCATCACTGATGTAGAGAGGAAGATTAAGCGACAGCAGCCTCCTTCAAGACATGAAAAAAGCCTTTTATTGAGAATTCAAACAGGTGTCATACTGGTTTCTGAGAGGCAATACAAATGACAGACTACTGAGCCGTAAATAGCACAGCAGATGATGGGAGATTGGCCATATGTCCACTGTGTGTGTATGCGTGCGCGCGTGTGTGTGAGCGCCAGCAACACTGGCTTGGTTTGAGATTCTTTTGGGAACGTCCCAGTAAAAGCTCCTTTGGGAGGGGAAAAAAAAAGATTAGCTACAACCTCCATTCAGCTCAGTTTTGGTCAGCTGAAATACATAAACTGTGTAGTTTTCTCCTCTGAGGAGTCCATGTATTACAATTAGGGCATTAGTTGCAATTAATCGATTACTAAAATAATCTCCAACTAATTTAGGTTGGAGATTAATTTAAGCAAAAATTGTCCATAGAATATATACATTTTGCATTTAAAGATGAAAAACCTTCTTTGTATGGAAATATGTTTTACCCGAAACTCATTAAGCGGCCATTTTAGATTCATCTGGTTTAAATTGAGAGCAAATTTCCTTTTGCTGTCAAGTTATTAATGGGTTAATCCAGTAAATTAGTGCTACACTGCACTGATAAGTCAATCAGAAAGGCCTGAGGTTTTCACATGTTGATGTTAGAAGTATTTATTTAGCTGCAGCTGCATCCTACAAATGATCAAGTGTTGAGTAAAGGAATACCATTGCATTTTAAGCAATAAAATGTTTACTTTCTTTATTAGTTTGGATATTTTAATGTACTTCTAATATTATTTAAAATGGCTTAAGTGAAAAATCTGTAGAATATGGTAGTTTTTATTTGATTAATCAATTAATCGTTGATTACTAAAATAACCGTTAAGTCAAGTCGAGTTTATTTGTGTAGCACATTTTCAGCAACAAAGTAGTTCAAAGAGCTTTGCATTATAAAATCATGCAGTCATCAATTATGAAATGCGCAATAAACATTACGTTTTGTCAAAATTCATCACCAAAATACACATCAACTGCTCTAAACAGGTGGGTTTTTAGTTTTAGTTGCAGCCCTAATTAGAATGACAATTTTGCTGGGTGCTATTTGTCGCAGCAAAGCAGTTAATCAAAACATTGTCAGAAATAAAACGTCAAGCTAAGTGAGAAAGCCTCAACTGTCAAAAAATATGACATCAGCTTCAAATTCATCTCCTCATTACCCTTCTTGGTGTCCCCTCTGCAATCAAGACGGTGACGGTTCCGGAGAGATCTACGTGCATGGGTGCAAGCCAAGGATAGGGCGCTCTCCGAGGAGCACGCAGCTCCATCTGGGCCAGAGTAATTGGCCTGCTATTCATATTCAGCAGTGTAATAGCCTCTAGCCATTCACGCAGTCACACATGAACTAGTTACACCAAGAACAATCAGAAGACGGCAGGACCTGAGCGTCGGTTTTCCATGAGAGGTTACAGAGACAACACACAGAGAGAGAATCTAACCAGGTTAGATTTGATGCATAAGAAGATAAATCCCTCTCTGATTGAATCTGTCAAACATTATCCACCGGATCCCAGTCTGCAGCATTTAGCGGGGAGATTTATGGCAGAAACACTGCCAGGCTGCACATGTTCTGTTATTACGCAGGTGAAAAACTGTGCGTGGATGTCAGCCACTCTGTGAATCTTGCATCATGATGAACTGCCATTATTAGAGTCTGCTGCATGTGGAATAAAAAAAAAATGCCCTCCTTTTCCTTGAGAGAGGCCTGCAGCTGTACTGCACTCTCAAATGCATGCAGTGAATCATCAATTACTGTGCCGGATCTCAAGAAGTGTTTTCCTGCAGAATAAATAAGTATGTTAAAGGATGTTCACTGTACATGCACACATGTTTCCTTGGCAGAACATAAGGAGTATAACCTGGATCCATTCCCCGCTTACAGCCATTATTCACCAGCAGCAGTGCAGCGAACTGTAAAGCTCCCTTCTTTAGAGGTAAGTTGCTGCTGGTGTTGTATTCCTGCGTAAAAAAACACCTATAATTACCTGTGTAATGGAAGAAAGCACCCTTCATCATCTGATCATTCCTCAACAAGATAAATATGGTGGTCAAGGCATTTAGAGACAAATGCCATCCTCTCGGTGACAAGGGGGTTTGAGTGCTGTATTTATCATGGTTTGAAGTGGTGTCTGAGTCTAACCAAAGTACTGATTATTCAAAGTGAAGAGGAGCTGCCAGGCCATTACCTCCCAGAAAATAACAATGCGAACACCCGCCTGCCCGGCCTTCCCCAATGTAGTCTGTCAGAGCTTGTCAGCTGCAGCACCATTCATTCAATCTCAACAACCACCGAGCTCCAGGACCCAATTCCTTCTCCCTCACATTTACCTCCCGGTGCCTTGCAGGACACCCCCCAAACACCACCACCACCCTTCAGCCCCACCCCAAACTCACTTCCTCCCGCTCCGCTCCTACCCCTCCACCCTACTTGGTCCTGATGAGCCATTGTGAGATTCAAGCAGATGGATGGGGAACAAAGGGGTGAGAGGGGGCCCCCTTTGCCTGTCCCCCTTGTATCACTGCCAGCCAGGCTCTGGGTAATCTTCTCAAGCTTTCACGGCGGAGCAATGAATAACCTCAGCTTCCACTCTGAGACCCAGGCTCCGCCGCGGCCGCCCCCCCGCTTATCTCACCCTCTGCAGACTCGCCAGGGCCGGCTGCTCCCCGGATAGCATCTCTCACCCTCGCTTTCTCCGCACTGTTTCTGCCCTCCGCACCCAATCAGGTTTTTTTTTGTTTCTTAGGGCGTGTTACAAGGCCCAGAGATTAATTGGGGCTGTGGCTGGATGACATCTGGTCGGAGCTTCATAAAAGTCTGGGTGCTTGAGCTCTGCCGGGTTTATAATGGAGTGTATATAAGTTCATTTTCTCTCAGACAGAGCGTTAATCAGAGCCTCTTCAATGGCCGTGTTGGTGCTATTTTAGGGTGGTGGTAGTAGTAAATTAAATTACTGAAAGCGTAGGCCTAAACCGTGCTTTCTAGAAAAAACTTTTTCATTTTTGACTCAAAGGACGAAGGATGTTGGGAGGTTTTCATTTTTATTCCATCAACAGTTCGGAGACTGACATTGAACCGGTCCAAGTCATCATTTTCATTACTTTGCGGTAAAAAGTGTTCCATATTAATACATACTTTTTATCTGTATGCATTGCGTCCCAACATATAAGCAGCAGAACTGGTGTTAAAATCTGTTTTCTGGAGTTTTTAAATTGCAAATAGTGTTTTTTTTGTGTGTTCAGGTAAGCCTGTTACATAATTGTGTCAACATTACACATTTTACTGGATAAATATTTCCAGACATTACCGCGATAAGCAATAATATTGTTTTGAGACCATTTTCAAGTAATATAACAGTAATGGCAATAGCAATGCAAGTTCACCCTTCCATTTTTAACAGACATTTAACATGGGAACTAGACAACATTTTTAAATATCCACAATAAAAACACAAAATAACTGAAACAACAAATGAAATGAATTATGAAGTTTCAGCAAAAACAAAATTGTCCTTCAAATAAAGGGCTAGTTGAGACCAAAGCACCAAACTGAAGCACTTTCTAATCTAGACAGAAAGACATGAACAAAACAAAGCAGTTATGCAAATGGAAATTATTAAGCTAGTCTTAATTTATCTTGTGATTATCTGATTTACTGCGACAGGCCTAAATTTGTAATCTTAAAATGGCGTTCAGGGTCCGTTTACCTTTCTGTAAATGAACCGTATTTGTGACACTTTCTTCTGATACATCAATTGACCAATGATCCAAAAACTCTTTCTTGATCATTTAATCAAATAAAAAATCTGTATATGTGTAGAAACTTAAACTGGCACTCCGTTTGGTTCATAAACACACCAGGTCTGGCTCACTTTTCTTTGATAAATGAAAGGGAATCATCTCTTTTCAGTAGAATTTCAGTTGCAGAACCTGCAGCAATTTGCTTTTTATATGATTTTTTTACTTAACTTTACAAATCTGTTTGTGAGTTACACTTGAGAATCAATATCTGCAGAGTAGCCTGGAAACAGGTCTTTTGCACCAATCAGCACAAATCAGCAAGTTGGCGCAACTTTATTAGATTACAATTAGTTACAAAGGATAAACTGCATAATGAAAGTACTCACATCCTCATATACAAGATTATAAATAAATAAAGGAAGCCAGACGTATCAACTGGATTAAGGTGGCTGTTTATTAAGCAAACCCAACAAAACTTTAATCCAGAACCCAACGCTGGAATTTTTCTTTCACTTTTCTCATCATTAGAGCCGCAGCGTTGGGTTATATGATCACTTTTGGGCACAACGGTTTGTTTGTTTTTGATATTAAACATGTTTTTGTGTTATACTCCCATCTCATTTATTTTAATTAGGGCAAGCAACATCACCAGAACACCATGTTGCAAAACTGCAGCATCCACTCAGCACAAATGAATAAAAGATAATACACAAAAATACTCTGATCTTTATATAGAAAATAAAGCGAACAGCCTCGGTTTTTAAAATGCAAAGACTTGCAGTCTTTGACTAACACAGTGTAATTATATAACAATAATAATCGCCTCCTTGTATAAGGGTATCACAGGTCTATTGACTCCCACTTCCTAGTGAATCATTAGAAAAGAGCAAAGAAGCTCCTCAATCACTAATAATTGCTTTGTGCTTGCGCCTCCACAGCAATAACAATCCACCTGTTCTGCTTTACAGGAACAGCTTAGCCACTCCACGGCTTCCTTGCACGGCCCTGTTAAAATATTGAGCATGTACTTAAGTGCTATTTGGCCAAGTGTCATTTAGGCTGACGGGCTCTCCATCCACAAAAGATGTCTTTAAGTGACTGGATCAGAGCTGGTAGAGAACCACAGAGGAATACACAGGTGTTGAATTATTCACTCGCGATGAAAAATTTACACTTTTGTCCCACAAACTCTTAACTACAACTATAAAGTGGGGCTGCAGTTAGAGTCACGGCAGGAAGCTGTTTCTAGACGGCTTCAGAGGCGATAAGATGATGTAAGATCAATGCCTGACGTCGTTAATTCTGATTAATAAAACTCACCCAACGCGGGGAACAGGTCTTAAATTTATGTTTCGCTGAACTTACAGACAGGATAATTTATGCATCAGTGGCATTTATAAATATTACAGTCTTTATGTAACATGGCTACAGCTCTGATTTCATAATGGAAGATGTCAGAACAGAAAAAACAGATATCGCTTTACAAATTTGCTTCCTTTAATGTGTAAAACAGATAATTTTGATGTTAGACTAAATTCAGCTTTCAGAGCACTGAGGGTCCATTTTGCTCCACAAACATGATGTGACACTGGCTGATTAAATTACCGCTTTATTGACTTTCGGGAAGCACTTGCCTAAATCTACAAGATTAGCCCACGATTAATGTTGGACACTTAATCCTTTAGCCAAATTGAACTGTTTGAAACGATTGTGGCGGAAGAAGACAAAGCTTTCACTTTCTCCTCCTCCAGCAGCACCTGCCACCTGCTGTCCTGTTTCAGAGCCACACGGCGGAAAGAAACAGCCTGTCATCTAAATAACCGCCGCATGCATGCTTGTATCGTTTGTCCCTTCAAAAGTGTCACACTGTGCAGGTGTAGCCGTTTCTTACAGGTGAATTCAACAGGATGGAAGATGAAGAGTAGGCAGTATTTGAGATAACTCTGCTCCTTTCCATTCAAAACAATGTTTGGAGAATTTAAAGGAAGAATAAGGAAGTGATTGGAGTATATTACTGGAACCAGAGAATCCAGTAACGCTGGTCAACAGCCAAAACATTGTCTGGGGTTTTTCAACTGTCTTAGGGTAATTTTGATGTGCTGAATCCAAAAAAATCTCATTGGTTTTGCTTAATCAGGTCAACTTTCTGAACTAAGGATGCAGGGATGCAGTCATGATGGCTGATTACTGTTGGACTCTGAAAAGAGAGATCCCAGCTGCAGAGCATACGAGGCGGTTGAAGTTCAAACCCTGAATTTTGCACGATGAAGACGTAATGTTCAACTTATATGCACTTACTCTCATCAGTGTTTATTACTCAATTTACAGAAATCCAGGTTTGTATCATTTAACTAATACACTCTGTTAGAAAACAGTTTTTTTTCTCCTAAAACCTTTTTTGGGTGAGAAATATTAACGGAAATGAACTGATAATGTCACAAAAATGTAATCAGTTTAGTCAGAAGATGGGATTTCTCTAAATCAAATTAGAATAAAAACCTGACCTGCTTGAGGAATAATGGGTGTCATTTTTGGATTCAGCGGTACAAAATAGTCCTAATTCAGTTGGAAAAACAACAACTTCCAAATAATATGTTTTGTAACCTGGTGTAATCTATTAATAAATGAATGATTTTCATTTACAGGAAAACAGGAAGCAGCAGAGGATCCTCAGGACTCAGAAAGTTTCACATCACACAGAAACCGTTTCAAATTCTTCACCATTTAACAGCGAATTACCAAAAAATAAAAAATAAAATAAAATAAAAAAATAAGGAAACCTTTAATAGACTTATTCAAACCAAGAATAACCTGATCATAAGGTAAAGAGTTTTATGGCCTCATTCAGACAAACAGAAAGAAAGACGCACTTCATCAGCTGCACATAGAGAATTAAGTATTTAGGATTATGTTGTTTCCTCCTATTAATGAATCATTATAGAAAGTGTTTGAGGTCACTCTGACGCAGGTAGGTGTTGCTGTTACTTCTGGTTCGGGTTGTTGAATGAACTGGATGAATTGAATCACAACAGAAAAATGAAAACCAGCTCAGCTATCCCTCTCCGTTGTGTTTGGAAAATATGGATTCCTCTGTAGAACTTGAAATTTAAACAAACTTGACACGAAAGGGATAAAACATAAAATTCAGACAAACAGATCATGGCTGCTAGCAAAACAAAGAAAACTGTTTCTCTAATATTGCTTTGGGTAACTGATAACATTTTGATTCACAAAGCCCCACAAAATGCTTTTTTTCCTTTTAACATATTAGATCTATTTTCTTGCAGCACACCAGTGTAACTAAAGTGATGGTAAACTGGACTCGAAGCGCTTCCAACCCGGCGTAATGCTGAGCTCAATATTATGGTTGAATGCCTCCTGTATGAAACAAATGGCCCACCAGTGTAGCTGCAGCTCCTTCAGCTAGCAGACCTCCTAGCTTATATCAATAATGCCTTCTCTTTCAAAATGTATTGAAACATGAGGCAATATGGCAATTATTTACTGGAATTTGATCAAATGTGGTTGGTTAGTTAGCTACAGAGCAGCTTAGTGTTATGGTGAAAACAGTTAGCACTACACTGCTAATCAATGAGATGCTCATATGCTGCTGTCTGGAATAGACTTGTATAAATGTGGTATATTTTGTTTTGGAGAACTTTGCAGAGCTGTGAAATCAGCAGTCAGTCAGTGAAAAGCCGTAAAACTCACAGATTCGTCTTTTAATGGGACGTTCTGGTTGGTGAGTTTTGCCCCACAGGAACATGAAGCAACATTGCACAACACTAACTCAGCATCCACGGCTTTCAACGAAGCAGATCTGAGTGAATCCAAGTGTAATCACCAAGGGTAACAGGCTTTGTAAAAAATAAATGCTATTATGAAATTCTTGTGTTGGTAACTTTCTATCCATTTGGATGTTTACAGTTGGACAAAGTAACGGGTAACTGGTTGAATGCAGATGCACCGGAGAACACTTTTACTTAAAAATATGCATTTGTAAATATACACAGTTTATCCCAGAAGATTTTTGGTAAGTCTTGAAAATGGATTTAGAAAAATACCATCCAACAAAAATGACTAAACTGGAGCTATTTTAAAATGAAAAATGGGTAAAAATGTCACTTTCTAGACAAGGTTTCACCAACTCAAATTTAAGACTTTTTAAGACCTCAATGAATGAAATTTAAGACTTCTATCATGACAGAAACGTAAAAGATATAAATTAATTGTACAAGTTGGTAACAGAGCCAAAGGCAAAGGAGAGTATTGAATAGCCAACTGGTGAAAAAACTAGCTAGCTTTACAGTGTATCAGCAGCTAGCAATAAAGATCTCTGTGCATGACTCAAACTGTAAAGATGTCTGTGCATGACTCAAACTGTAAAGATGTCTGTGCATGACTCAAACTGTAAAGATGTCTGTGCAAGACTCAAACTGTAAAGATGTCTGTGCATGACTCAAACTGTAAAGATGTCTGTGCAAGACTCAAACTGTAAAGATGTCTGNGACTCAAACTGTAAAGATGTCTGTGCATGACTCAAACTGTAAAGATGTCTGTGCATGACTCAAACTGTAAAGATGTCTGTGCAAGACTCAAACATGTCACACAACAGGAAAGTTCTGCAAAAAAAAAAAAAAAAAAACTATATTGAAGAAATTAAATTGTAAACCTGTGGATTATAATACTTAAGGCCAACCTATTTCCCCTCCCAAATGAATTTAAGATATTTTAATGCCTTCATTTTAGATACATGAATTTAAGACTTTTTAAGGATGCACGGACACCCTGCAGAGCTGGATATAATGGGTTTAAATCCCTGGATTGAGGCTGGAACGTGTTTCTTTATCAGATTTTGCAGTTTAAAACATCATTAATGATTTACAATGCCTAGATGTGTAGCATCATAAAGGATACAGGAGTGACTCTGCCTACTTGTCAAAGGTTTTCATCCCGTATGATAATGAAATAAAATATATTACACCTCTACAATCACCACAAAGCATGTACAAGTCGGTCTTTTTTTTTTTTTTTTAATATGACACATTTTGATCTCCAGTTCTGCTTAGGTGCAAGAGAAATATTTATACTCAGCACAACTTTACAGAAGTGAAGCTGTTCGACTTTGCTCTCTTGTGTGATGAAAGAATGTGAATGCTTGGCGGTAATCATGCTGGACTGACAAATCTGCTAAAAATGCTAATCTTCTGCAAAGTATGTCAAGAAACAGTTCAGTGCCGGCTTTTCACAAACACGCTATTTTTGTTACAGTCAGTTTTTACCTGTCAGACGAGTGTACATTCAAGTGTCAGATAAAGAGAGCCACCATCAGAGCTTTATGGCTATTTATGAAAGACAATGAGGAACAGAGAATGGGAGCCTTATTTAGACAAAAGGGGTTTGCAGGGACATCAGACATCATCGTGTGACACTTCAGTCGCAGGCTCAGCGGTTGTTTATACATAATTCCTTTGTAGTTTCAGGATCGTACTCTGCGGCTGATCATTTTCTCCTCTGTCTGTGCTTCAGAAGCTGACCTGTTGTTCAGAGATGTGCATATTTACTTTATTCATAAGCTCCGTGCAGCTCACATGCTACAGGCACATGTTCATTACTAAGTAGCCTGTGGCGACTGTCATGTGTAGACAATGGTTGAGGACAAAAACAGTGCATCTCTTCCACACTTGTAGCCCAACTATGGAGACTGCACGCAGGAGCAGCAGCAGCAGTCCTTTTAATCATATTCACATAATCTTGTGAGAGTCGTTTGTGAAATCACAGATAAGCCTCCTTATGTTGCTCAGATATTCCTGCAAATGAGCATGTCTGAGAAATGTAACACCTTGCACAGACTCTTGCATTTTAATTTCTGTGGCATCTGTGACCGGTCCGTCATGTCCCTAACCCCCTCGGGGGACCCCCAACCTATCTGCTGCAGACCCCCCCACTACCCCAAAACCCAAGAGGATGTAAGGAGGGGGGTAGGGACACATTTGATTGATGATGGTGTGAATTAAACAGAAAGAGATGGAGAGAATCCTTTTATCAGGCCAGAAACACGAGTGGATTAAAATGTAGTTGTACAACCCCTCTGTATAATGCAGCAGCCTGGCCGCATATCACGAGGCGACAGAAGCCAAGATGAGAGACGCTTGTTATTATTGCCACCACCCTGACGTGAAACTTTGCTGAAGCAGGAAAACAGGACAGAAACGTGTGAAACAGGGCTGGAGATTGAGCTGATACAAATGGCAAAGGATTTATCTAAAACTCCTTTGACAATGAATAAATCATTCCCGTCATTGTTCAGCTCAAAGTGGAGAACACGTTTTCTGCTTTTTATTATGTATGTTAGAGGGAAAAAGAACCGGACATGAACAGAGAAACCGAACGATGAGCGGAATCAGACGGTTTTTTAACTAGAGTTAACCTGATTGGAGAAACGATGGTGGGGAAAAAATAAACAATCTTATAAAAAATACGTTTTCTACATTTATAAGAATTCAGAAAATGTCAACGTTACATCCTGTAGCTTTAATATCTAGTGCTTAAAGGTTGAACATATTTGTAAGCATGGAAAACTATTTAGGATACTTCAACTAGAAATCTTGTCACACTCTTAATTTAATTGACATTTGTTTAAAAGATATTTATTACCGTTCTGTTTAAACGCCTTCCTTGTTGGTTATCAAAGCTGCGTTTGTTGGTTCATGCAGTTCCTTAGTAATGATGTTGTTGAAATAAGTTACTTGATATTTGAATTGGTCACATGATCTCTGTCTTTCCTAAGCTGGCATCTAAGCCATTTGCATTGATAGAATTTGTTGCATTTTTCCACAACTATTAGGGTTGAGTTTTGGGGAATATTATTCCTTTTGGTGCCTCCTTCTCCTCTCTTGTCTCCATCTTTTCTTTCTCCTTCCTTTCTCTCTCTTTATCGCTTTTCAAAATAACTGATTCTGCAATAAATTTGTTTTAAGAAACTTCTTCATTCCTTCAGAGGTCTGATTCTGTCAAAACAAATATAAAAATAATAGATGACTTGACAAAGTATTTAATGTGGCAAATATTACATCCAAACTTAGACCTTAAATCTTGATACTGACCAATAGGACAGAAGCTCACTGACTGCTCACCCACCCGCCTCTCCTCCCTCTTTACCTCCAGTTCTTGAAAACGGCTTCAAACAGACGCGCAAATTATACAGCTGTACATCTTTGAAAAGGATTAGTAGCGCCTCCTACACAACCACCAAAAATGCAGCAAGTGGTTTCTGGATGGAAAGTCAACAACAGAACACTTGTTTTTTCCAGCAGCCATTGTAAAACCAGCTGACCAAACATGCTGGAGCTCTCCTTTGGTTGGTAGGTGATAGGTTGGATTTCACTGGGGTTGCTAGGTGACTTTACATTCCAAAGGTTTTTGAAAGGGCTCACTTTCCAGACAACAGAAAACTTTAACTTTAACCGACTGTGAGTGTTTTTCTTTTTCTTTTTCCAAGCATTTGGGCTGTTTTTAGAAGGAGTTGAGACCCAAATGGATTTACAAAGGTATGCAAAATTTCCATTTTGCATAAAAAGTTCCCTTTAAGTTACAGATGTACTCTGAAGAAGTTAGCGTGACACTTACATCTTTGGACTCCTTGGTAACGTTAAGACCACTGATGGTAACTGTTGGAGGAAACAAGGATTGATCACTGGTAGCTGCACCTCTAGCATTGTTGTTTTCTCCCCCAGTCCCTCCCATCCTCCACCAGCTGATAAGCTTTTATTTTAGTTTTGTTTCCATGTTTTGATTACCTACCAGATAAAAGCCAACCACTGTTGGCTTGCTAGCAAAGGATTACGTTTTTACCTTACTAAATTAGACTTAATTAGATATGACACAAAATAAAAATTAAGCACAGACAGGGATCAGCTGGTTAACCGTGATCAAAGTAATAATTTAGCAGAGTTTGATACTTTGCTGCAGGCAGCTGATATAAAAGGCTCCATTTGTGCGGTCTCCAGTAAAAACCAGGAAAAGCAATGTAACCGAAACAGTCAATGACAAGAGGTCTGGTCCTGATTATTGAACCTTACATCTTTTCTATGGCCATACATCTTCCTCTGCCAGGCCTCCCAGGGGCTTCTGGCCATCCAACACCACAGGCCAGCTCATGAGAAGGAGGAAGGGACAATAGTACCTGCAGGTCCCTATCCAGACTCGAAAGATGCCACCGGGGGCCTCATTGACAAATTGTCCTTGTCTAGCCGCATGAGGGAGTGGGGATTGCGGTAATTGCATATTTTCCTCTAATTGCATTTGTCACATGTGGGGTCTGCGGCTATGGAGCAGGGTCTGAGACCCTTCTCAGTGATGTGTTAAAGCAAACAGCTGAACTCTCACCTGCACCACGAGAAGGCGATGTGCACGAAGAGGCCTGCAAAGAGGGCAATAAATTATGTAGTGGCACAAAACATCAGCAGAGCAGCGGTGGAGACGGGCACAGACGGAGACATGCTGAAGGTCCATTAAAGACTCAGACGTGGCCGTGGAGGACTTTACTCTCCGATGCTGATTAAGGACAGTCAAGGGCTTCGGCCTGAATGATCACATGACACCTTTACTGCAGTTACAGAAAAAAAAAAGGAAACCGCCTGGTTTTACTCCAAGTTAAATGTGTCTGATAAGGTACTTTTTAAAATAGAATGCAACATACAATTTTGGATACAAAAATTTTCCAATTCAACTGGTGAATAGTTAGGTTAATCCCAAAGAACAGAAAAGTTAACCTACCAGTAAAGGAAAAACATTTCAAGAAAGAAACGCTGAAGATCTTTGATGTTGCGCAGTTAATCTGAAATATCTGAGCTATTGTTGACATTTCAAAATATTTTTGCCATATTTTACTAGAAGTGGAACTCTATTAAATTTTTTTAGTTAGTTAATTCAGGGGTTGTAATTAATTGATCGCAATTAATGGCATTTTAATCAAAAACTATATGTTGACAAAATAAACAATATTTTAAATTCAAAAACCCTTTTTGCTGCTAAATAACTGGATAAATAGACAAATGAGCTCAATAACAAAGATGTTTATTGATTTTAATCTGCAGCCTTCAAATTATGCAAAATGCTATTGTTCACAATAAGCTCTCAAGTGTTGCAGGAACTCACAATACAAAGGCTTTGGGCTGTTGCATGTAAAAAAGAAATCTGCGATTGATTTTGTTAAAAATGTTCAATAAGTTAAAATTTATGTAATTAACATGTTAAAGTCTCAGGCCTACATTTTACCAATTACTGCAAACAGCCCAGTCAGCATTACTAACTTAAAGGACAGCAATAGTTCCCAAACTTTTTGGTTTTAAACTCACAAAAATCCAGTGTACAAGATTCTGGCATGGACTACCGGTTGAAAATATGAGCCAAGTCAGTTAAACAAGCAAACATTTTCTGTCTTAAGTTGTTTTAATCTCTGCCAGCATTTGTGGCATAAGTACACTCATACCAATTTTACCATTTATCTTAAACTCAAGTCACTATACTTGAAGACCAGCTTAATTTTCAAGACAGTACAGTTCCCTTAATAATTTTCAAAAGGCTGCAGGCATTTCTGCATCCAACATGTTCCATAACAGACAGAGGTTGAAGGATTGAAAGAAACAAAAACACTGCGTTATATTTTGCCTTCCTGTTATTTGCTGAAAGTCTTGTTCTCTCTTGCTCAGTAGCAAACTGCATGCAGAAAATACATCTTCCTCTGACCTACAGAAGCTCATTTGTACCGAGAATCACTAACTTTGAGTCTTTTTCCTGCAGTCACAATTTCCACACCGAAGAGTGTCGATGTTAGCATGACCTAGCAATGGTTTAAGTAGAAGAACTGAAGCAGAGGAAACCAAAACAGATAAGACAGAGGGGTGAGAATGACAACCAGGAAGGTAGGCAGACACAAAAAATTAGACCAAAGTGTTCGTCAATATAAGACCCACATTTGAGTAAACGCCCCTCAAATGTAAAAATCTCCCCCTCATGAAGCCAGTATTGGGGAATTCACCTCCATTTAAAGGGGCAGTGTTATGTATTTTCCAGACAGATAATGCCATTTTTAGCACAATTCAGTAACTATGTTAACTTCAGCTGTTATACAAATGCTGTTTATCAAATGTGACTTAAAAGAAATTTAACATGCATAAAAGAATCAAGGCAACACTTCAGGTATGTTTGTGAGGAAGGAATAACATCATAATATGACGTAAAGCTAAAAAAAAAAGTTGGTTTTATTTGAAACTGCTCTTTAAAAAAATGAATTTCAGGCTCTGATACTGTGAGAATCTCATACTGACCCGTACCTCCTTCCAACACTTGTCCAGAACTAATAGTGGTGGACATGTAAAGCAGATGTCCTGCTGCATGCTGTTGTCCCTTCTTCCTGCTGCATGCTGTTGTCCCTTCTTTCATTGGACACGATAGATATAACTGGAGCAATGGAGGCAAAGAGCGTTACAATTTGAGCGCTGACCTGGTTTTCACTGTAGTCATCATAAAACACAGAGCCAGCATCCTGGGGACATGTAATAACATCAGGCCTTTGGTGTAATTCACTATCTCAGTGTGTGGCAATATAGCAAAACCCATTACATTTGCCTTGTAATTTGATGTCGCCCCAGCGAGGGATTCAGGTGACTGCGACCCCCGTTAATGGAGTTCCAGTGATAAGAACGGGTCTGTTTATTAGCCACATGCGGTCAAGCGTGGCTGGAACAGCTGAGCGCAGGCAGGTGTCAGGCCCTGCAAGGATTCAGGCACCGCTGGCAGGCCGTGGCGCTCATTTCACGCACGTTATCGCCACACTAGCTCCATCGAAAAAGAAGGTCACCGGGTGCACAACAATATAACTGCTGAGTGATGAGGTTCGCTAAGAGGCACGCCGCTATGCAAGACTCCTGGCGGTTTGTTTTGTTTGTGGAAATCAGTGAGTCATCAGCAGTTTTGTCTGGCGTCAACATGGAGGAGGAGCCCTGTTTTGCTTTTTATTTTGTTCCTGAAAGCACCCAATTTCCAAAGAGTCACCCAAAGGTATGAATTTATACTGCTGTGCAAAATCAAATTGCTGCAAATGAAAAATGAACATTTCATTAGGACCCAGAGACAAAAGGATCGCATTGAAAGGTTGTCTAGTTTGGAATGTACGCTTGCAGACATTTACAGAGCCTTGAGGAGAAAACGAACTTCAAATTAAAATGTCTATTTGATGCATTATCGTAATAGGGATGGATTGGGAGGAGTGGAGTCCACCGTGCTCTCATCCTTCAGCCTGAGGGGACAGACTTGGAGAGTTGTCATTACCAACTTAGTCCATCAAGATGAGCCTGTTGGGAGGTGGATTTACAGAGATTGTCTGCTGTTTTGACAGGTGTCTGTACTGGTTAATTTATCAAGCAATTACAACATAAATGGGGCCATATTTTCAAACCTGCTTGAAATTATTCAACTTTTGAATTGGACTTAAAATTTAAAGAAAAAGCAGCCAGCCAATGTGAATAGAGTGTAAGCAAGATTGGTTTGCTTAATGTGTTTGCTAAGGATCTTCAACAGCTCTTAATTTGTCCTATATCTCTATAATCTCTTTCCTATCTCATTCAATTTAGCTGGTCAACCAAATGTTATGATTTAACCAAAATAACATTTCTATTATTTCTTAGAATGCCTTTCTTAAAAATTAATAAGCTTGTTTCTAAAAAAAATATTGGCATGTTTTTTCTGGCAAGCCAAACTGTTATATAATTTTATAATATAAAAACATATATTTTTGTTGGTTGTGCAGGAGGCCCCACTTCTGCTTTTCAAAGACGTACGATTGTATAATTGCACATCTGTTTACAGCCATTGTTTGTGTGCGAGTGGAAATGTTGAGTCGGGAGGAGTTGCCAGGAATAGCTTATTTATAGTGTGTTCACACCAAGCGCATTTTGAGCGTCTGGCAGTTTGCATTCAAGGTATGTGGAGGCGCATCGAGGGCCGTTGCGGTGCGTTTCGAGCATCTAGTGGGGGCATGAATTGAACCTCGTCTGGAGTGTTTGAAGATTTGAGCTCATCCACGTAAACCAGATGCGCCTGACGCTGAAAACGCATTTGTTGTGAACGCACCAAAAGTGCACATGCATCGAACTTGACGTGTGTAACGGGTTTGGTGTAAAAGCACCATTAGATTTAAAGTGACAAGAGACCTTAAAACAGCTCAGATAAAAAGAAGTTCAAGTTAAATTAAAATCGCATCATCTAAAAATGACTTTATGCAAAAAATGCTATGAGCATGTCATGTATAGCCCAACAGAACCTGTTCAAGGAAGCTTAACAAGAAAACTTTAAAGTAGCTGATACTTGTTACAACAATGAATTCAATCATCATTAGATAAGCTTTTACATATTAATGGTGTAAAAGCTTAATTAAAGCCTACAAAACTTCTTAAATGGCTTATTTATCATTAACAATTAAAAATAAACAATTTTAAAAAGAAAAACTGTTCTTTTTAAAAGAATAATTTTGAAAGTACCGGCAGCATTGTTATTATAAAACTCAAACTGGTTACCAAACTCCAACATGTTTTAATCAACTAGCTGGTCCCATTCTGGATTTAAAAAATATATTGCTTCTCTGCCTCTATATGCACCATAGCCGTTATGGAGGAGCCAGACAGCAGACGGACAGGCAGCCTTTATGCAGCCTACATAATGTGTGACCCAGGAGCCCAGGCTTCCTGTAAGTGTGCCAACGTGGACGTGCTTCCAGCAATAGCCATGTTTCTGCCAGCTGCATCATCTGTGCCTGCACAAAAGCATGCCCTTTGAAAGACGCAACACACACAAAAGCAATGATGCGTGGCGAACATGCCTCAGCGTGCAAACGGGAATGCTCACATTACTCTTTACACAACTTAACACGTATCCACCAAAGCTGGAAAATAGCACAGAAACTTGTAACAGAGAAATAAATTACTTCTCTCCTGATGAGTTTTTACATTTTCGACAAAATGCCTGCTTTAAAAATCTTTGATATGACATCTAAAGATTGAGGCAGGAGTAACAGAGCTGATTTGTCCTCTAGCAGAAAGACTCAGTGACTCATAGCAAGTGCACACATCACTGTAGAGGCGCTCAATTATGATTCAAATCTTCATAAAGGGGCAGAAAAGCCATTTGTCATGTGACCATCTGCAGCGCATCTTCTCAGATTCTGCCTGAATGTAGTTAGCCCCTCTGAAAGTGCAAAGAGCGGAACGCGTGGATTTATTAGTGTCAAGCTCCAACTGTAATCACCACCAAATCAGCACTGCGTCTGTAGGAGAAAAAACCCTTCATTTTCTCTGAATTTTGCATTTTACTCTGGGAGTTTAGGTAAAGAAAACTATCCCTCTGGCTATCTCTCTTTTTCTTCACCTCCTCAGTTTTAAAAACAATGTGAAAGTGTAGAGAGAAACACCGGTTTTAGTCCCAGCACTGCAATTATCGCCTGCTTTTCGTCTCCCAGGGACATTCACGGACAAGGGCCTCATAACAGGTGACAGAATGCCTGCCAGCCGCCCCCGGTTCCCCACCCCCACCCAGAATGGTTACTATTATAAACCAAAAACGTATGCTCTCAATATATATGCAAATGATGCTTGGTCCCAAGGTGAAGTTCGTAGAGCAGCAACAACGCTTGCCTCTGTTTTGCTCATTTGCAAAAATGTTGAGAGTAACAAAGACCACAGGAAATTGAAAAATTGTTACTAAGTATTAGAAAAAGCAATCATTTTCCCTGGGCTGCCTAATCCTGTGGAAATTGATCTCACCTCTTTCCCTGACACACACTAGTGGGGAAAAACACATAGCAGTAAAATGCCTGCCTGAGTATTGCCTTGTGGGAAATTTGTTTGGTTGCAGATTTCTTTCATTTCGTGTTTTTTTTTCTCTTCTTTTTTTTATACTGCACGGTCAGAAACTGGAACATCTTTGCTTGTCCCTTCGGCTGCAAACAGAAAATCTTCAAAAAAGAAAATTAGTAACTGGTTTGTAATTGTTTTCCAGACCTGCTGAATACAACACACACATCTCTCTACTTGGCTGGTCTACCACATGCAAATCTGATCATTTTGTTGTCCAATTTTAAACTGGCTGATATGATCTCACTAATGCATTTGCTCTTCCTTTGTGTGAAAGTACAAATTGGAAACGACAGTCTATTACCGAGCGCTCTGACCTTCATGATAGAACATAATGCGAAAAGACCTACAGTGGCTTTATTTGACGGAGGCAGGGCGAGGACACGGCGGTGATTAATTAACACAATTAATTCAGACTAAGATTATCTGAACAATTATTCCTCGATAAATCAGACCAAGATGTGATAATTTTTATAGTTATACTTTCATTACGGGTTAATCTGTTTCAAAAGGGACCGACTTGAGCAAAAATATTGAGAAATAATTGCAACATTAGAATGAACTTATAACAGACTCAAAGCCCAAAACTGTACTGGGCTCCAAGCAGAATTTCATTTGGGGGACCCCAATTCAAATTAAGTTCATTACTTCCCAGCTGCTAGTATCTCTTTTACATTCCCCATGAATGATCTGTCTTCTTATTTTGCATTGTGAATTTCACTAAATTTACCTTACAGTAAAGCAGAAACTCCTTCATCTAGTGTATCTTGTTAAAGTATTTACACCCTTAAAATTTTCACATTTTGTGACGTTACAACCACAAACCTCAAAGTTTAAGGAAAATGATGTCTTGCAATTTTTTAATTGAAAATAAAAATATACATAAAAATGTGTTGCTCTCTTTGTTTTGTGCCTCTCTTGGTCAATAATAGTCTCCACCAGCTTTGCACATTTTTCCCCATTTTATTTTGCAGAGCAGATAAAGTTCAGTCAGATTGGATGGAGAGCATCTGCAAACAATACTTTTTGAGTTTTCCTAAATATATTTGCCATTTTAATAATTGTTCAGAATGATGTGTTGTGTTAGTTTCCCCAAACGCAGCTTTGTACATCTAGGTGTTTGTGTAGTGTTTGATGCAGCGCCACCACAGGCGAGGAGGGGAACAGGTTTTTCAAGGGTTTGGTTTGTTTGACACGTTGCGGTGTGAAAGAGAACCGCAGCAGCTTAAAATGTGAAAATTGTTGCAATCGAATCCCAATCAAAACAAATCTACTGGAGTATGAGGTGTGAGAACACCCTTACAGTCACACACCAGACAAACACTTGGCCTGATCTGTCACAGACTTGCCACAATGACCCTCTACCTTATGCAGACCTTTCGACATTTAACAGAACATCAATATTTAACATCCTGGTAGAAAGAGGTTTAGGCAAACAGAAGGTAACTTTAAAGTTAACAGGAGTCTTCAGACAGACCTCCAATAAGGAGACCCTGCGTCATTCAGATGAAGGAACACACTGACACTCAGTGCACCCTGTAATCCACCACTTTCCTTATTCCTAGAAAAACCACCCATGTAAACACTGAAACCCACAGCAACTACAGCTACTGAATGTTAGAGGCAGAAACCTCCAATTTTCTAAAATGTCTTATCCCGTTGCAGGAAAATATTAGGTCTGTGACACATTTCTGCTTCTTTTTGAGGCACACAAGAAGAAAAAGCATCAACATTTTCTGTTTGTAGCTCCATTCTGAGCATGTCTGTGGGCAGCTGGTAGAGATTTCATATGGTTTATTGCTCTCACTTTCACTAGGATTATTTATTGAACTGCCAGCATGGGCCCTGCTCTCCACAGCCACCCAGTGCCTTGGTGTCCCTCAGTATGATAGAGGAATTTATGTCATATGAGCAGCATACTGAACTCGGGTTTAAGTGTTATTAAGAAGCATCACTCATGCATAGAATACTATTTACAGTAATGCATTTGCACGTGCTTCCTATGACGGCTCCTAAGAGAAGCATAATGATATGTGTGTGGGATGTGAGGCTGTGAGAGAGTGCAGAGGGGGGGCAAGGCTTCAAGAGTACCACAGGCTAAAAGAAGAAGAAACATGCACCATACAAGACAGTGAAGGAGAAAAGATTATCATCTGGAGATGAAAGGCAGGGATAGAGATTCATTCACTGCCACACAGCTGTCTTATTTGCAAGGTGTTGAGAAACCACTTTTTTTTTTCCTCCAAGAGGATGAAAAGATTCTTCTGAAGCCAAAAGGGTCTGCTATCATTTTTGGGCAGCTTGAGCTGTAGAGATGTTATTAGCATAAATTATCTCCCCCACCAAAGAGACAGGAACATGCTCGCTCCTTTCTGCTTTTCACACTTAATTGCCCTATTTACTGAACAGTTGCCTGTGGACAACAAATGCACACACGCTCCGAGATTCATACAGGACAACAGGCAGACACAAGCCAAATAGGGCATGAGTGAT
Source organism: Poecilia formosa (assembly GCF_000485575.1). Classification (NCBI taxonomy): domain Eukaryota; kingdom Metazoa; phylum Chordata; class Actinopteri; order Cyprinodontiformes; family Poeciliidae; genus Poecilia; species Poecilia formosa. The sequence continues at coordinate 1,312,816 of NW_006799996.1, forward strand.
ACACTGAACTGTCTGACAAACAGCATTAGATCCAGAATGACTTGGAAGGAAGTTAATGTCCTTTCATACTTCATATTAGGCTATAAATCAACAGAACAATGTTTTATAACTGGATTCATGACGTTCTTCACTGAGGCATGTTTCATGCAGTGCTGTGAAAAACGATTTGCCTCCCCTACACAGTTCTTCTGTTTTTGCTTCTTTTGTCACACTTAAATGTTTCAGAGGCTCTGGGACTCCAGCGGATCACAGCGAGAGCCGTTATACACAAATGGAGAAAACATGGAACGGCGATGAACCTCGACAGGAGGGGACAGCTTACCAAAATCCAGGAGGTCACAAAACAACCCAGGAGAACATCTAAAGAACTTCACTCCACAGTCACATGTCAATAGGTTACGGCCTCTTAAAGTTTTACAAAACAAACGTAAACTTACACGTTTTGGCATTAAAAAAGTCTTGAAACCTAGAGCAAGGGGACAGTTCTTGGCATAAAGATGTTGAATCCGACACAGAACAATGAAAAATTAGGACTTTAACTACAGAGCCAGAGGTGGAAAGTGATGAAGGAACAAAATAAACTAATCAGGGGGAAATGTGGAGCAGCTGAGGCAAGCAGGGAGACTATCAGGTTAAGCACTGGTGGGCTGAATGAAGCTGATGAGAGACTGATGGAGCAGAATAATAAACACAGAAAAACCTAAAACAAGACTCAAAACTCCAGAAACCAAGCAGGAAAAAAAGCTTGGCAATAAAATGCTAAAATAAAAACTCAAGCTTGAAATACAAGAGACTATGCAACAAAAATAAAGGTGTAAACATAAAAGAATGAACTTATATGGCAACCCTACACAAACACAATGATACATGCAGAGAAAATCTGGTAAGACCCAAAAATAATGATGGGGGCCTAATCAAAGTCCAGATTTACATCTGATTGAAATCTGTCTTCCCATGCACACAGAAAATACTAATTACAACAATTCTGCAAGGAAGAGTGGGTTGAAATTCCTCAGCAGGAATATAAATGACTTATTACCAATTTTCAGTCACTGCCCTCATAGAGGGCACAACCAAGTTATCAGGTTTAGGGAATAATTAAATTTTTTACATGGGAACAAATCGGTGCTGGTGTCATTTTTTCTGCCATAATAGATTAAAAAATAATTATTTTATATTTCATCTTTCTTAAAATATGCTTGAAGGTCTGAAATTTCTAGTGTGACAAAATGAGCTGAATTTTTTTGCATATTAATAGTTCTCTACACAAGCATACAGCTCTGGAAAAAATTGAGACACCATTTAAAATGATCAGTTTCTCTGATCCAACCTTTTACAGGTATATGTTTGAGTAAAACGAACATTGTTCTTCTACTCTATAAACTACTAATAACATGTCTCCAAAATTAAAGCAAAACTTTTGTATTTATTTGCAAGAAATGAGAAATGGTCAAAATAATGAAAACGATGCAGTGCTTTCAGACCTCAATAAAGAAAAGAAAACAAGTTAATATTCATTTAGAAACAACAATACTAATGTTTTAACTCAGGAAGAGTTCAGAAATTCCCCCCCCCCCATGTTGTTGTGTAATGGATGGTTGTACTGGAACTGCAATTTAATTGTCTTTCTGACAATGACAATAAATTTCTTCTGATTCTGATTCTGAGAAATCAAGTTTTGGTGGAATAACTAGAAGGTTTTCAGTCAGGTTCAGTGCAGTGGGCTCTTTGTTTTTTTCAAAGATGTATATGTTTATTGTGGTAGATTTATATGTAAAGTTATAAAAATCTAATGTAGCATTGGATTGCAGTTTTTTTTTGTTTTTTTTGTGGCTTGATTTTAGTGAGATCTGACCAATAAATTATTGGAGATGTATGTAATTAATTACTACACTGGCTTTTTTCAGTCTTACGGGATTACCATCAACCTGTCCAGGGACTGCACGTGGAAATTAGCATTTTTAGCTTTTAAAAGTTTATCTCCTTTTAAAAGGTTAATGAAATGTTGCACAATGTTGTGTCTATGTAAAATAAAAAGAGTAAATTTTATTTTAGTTCCTGCTTCAAAAAACAAGTCTTTTCTAAATTTAAACTTTGTAATGATTAGCAGGCCTTGCCATTTTAAACAGTGCATTGACTTGTATTGTACCAGCCTAAAAAAGCCTCAGTCAAGTGACCCTGTAAGCAAGAGTAAGGTGAATTATAGATGAATACACTTAATGGACTTTTAGTTTCTCTTCCCTTAGCCCAGAAAGCCTTTATATAAGCATGCAGCGCTAAAGTGTCAGGTTTTATGCATATGAGTCCAATTTTTAAATTATTCTATACGTAAGACTTGTCATTTAATTTGCTGAAAGTTTAAATATTGAACAGACTTCAGGTGTCAATAAATAGAAATGGCAAACTGACTTGTAGATGAGGGAAATGTAAGCAGTGTCTCTTGTGTGAAGCAGCAAATCAACCAGCCTGATTTCATTCATTTGGCCAGCCAGGTCACATTTCCATAACCCTGGAGGGTGATACAGGATATTAATGAGGCTGATATTCACAGCTTCCCCTCTTCTGACCACACTACAGATTTTTACATCCTGTTCCAGCACAGCAGAGTAAAAATCTTTACTCTGGCCTGAAGGAGGGCAGGGTTATGTGCCCAGTCACCACATCTCAATGTGAGGATATTGGAACTACCTAACGTATCGATGAGTTGTTGATATAATTATTTAGGAATAAATGATCATATGCAATGAAATAAACATGTTTCTGAAGGCATAGACTGGTGGCTGTTTCACCCTGTTTCACCTGTTGACAGCAGTGACAAACACCAGCCTCCTCTAAACCCATAATGGGATAAACAAGGTGCAGAAACCAATTATAAAATGTTCAGCATAACTGTTTAAGTCTGCTGGTTTGTGCTTTTACATTACATTACAACATCTATTTCCTTAACTGAATTTAAACACATCAACATGTAAGGAAAATGCATTTGATGTTGCAGGGTGTAATATGAAACTATTTCAAGCTGTGAATATCTTACAAAGCTCAGTTCAACATCTTATTCAGAATGTGAAGGAGGAACTCCAAACTTACCCAGACATAAACCATCAATCAATGTTTTTCATGCATATTTTACATCGCATCCGAGTTTGATGAAAATGGCAAAATTCAAAACAACTTTCTCAAATTGGCAAAAAAAATAATTTGAGGTTGTTTGTAGCTCTTTCGACAAAATAATTAATGCGCCAATGGGGGAGATCATAACACATCTGCCAAATAAGTTCTAACTTTGTAAACATTTACTTCACACGACTGATCAACTGTTAGAAGTGCATTTATTTCTCTGCATCTCCAGATAGCAAGTAACATCACCCAAACTAGTTTCCTACTACAGAAAAATTACAACATGCCCGACACAACAACACATTCCTGAAAAATCTCTCCAGTTTTATGGTCCATGCTAGTCTGCAACCTTTACTTCCTGTTTGTTGCAGCCATGTGTAGCGTCAATCTCTGGCAAAATGACACTCTGTGTAGCCTAGTTGATTTGCCCCAAACTAGTGGGTGGAAGCGCTTAATTCACATTTTCTTTTGTTTTGCGTCATTTTAAAAGTATGATTGAAATTTGCATTGTTGTTAGATAAAAACATATATAGCTGACCCCCTAATTGTCTCTCTTCATTAGTTTCTCTTGATTGAAGCAAACTGAAAACATGGCAGATTACCACTTTAAGAGTATTTTCACACCTGATAGTCCTGTAGACTCCGTTGCAACATTTGTTACATTTTCAGCTGGTGAGGTTCACTTTCACACTGCACTGTGTCAAACAAACCAAACCTTTTGATAAATCTGTTCCCCTCCTTGCCTGTGGGTGGCGCTGCACCAAGAAATACTGAAGGAAACAAAAACCTCTGAACAAGGTATGACCTCAAATTCCTTCTTCACAAAATGTAAACAAAGATAGAGTTTGATTAAAGTGGACTAAACAGACTGGAGTGAATGAACACAAAATATCACACTATGATTTCTGTGTACTGTCACACCCCTACTACATTACCAAAGTAGTGGAAATTAATTGAACTGTCATGTACTACAAGTCTAAAAATATTGCAAAAATTACAATGAGTAAAGCTTTTCCCTCCAAGATGATTCAAATAAAAACCAAAACCAAACTGCACTTCAGCTAATTGTTTTCAACCCTTTCCTTCACCCATCTTGTCCTTGCCCCTGCATTGCATGCCAGGCTTGGTGACAACATCAACTTGTTCCGTAATGTACAATCACATAACTGCGATAAATGCTCACTGCGGTGATTTAACATCGTTGGCCCCCTCTCTGCTCCAGCTGCGTCCAAGCTGCAGGGTCACTCTAGGTGGTGTGGGTGATTTAGAGCGACCCAGGTGGAAGGGCATGCCCTTGTGTCAGAGGAAATCTATGAGGCCTTCAACCAGATTCAAGCACTTTACCAAAACGTAAATAAATTAAATCAATAAATCTCTTGAGGTTGGAGTATATAATACTATTTTTATTGTAAACCTTCCCGTTTTGTTTTAAATTTCTGCATTTCTACCAGGTACATCCTAGTAAAAGTAAATTTATTTCAGTAATGTAATTCAAAAAGTGCATTTGGGTCCCTAGTAGGAACAATAAATGACAACCAATGGGCTACAGCACAATCATACTGCATCCTATCAATCGCAACTGGGAAATGGTCAATGTTGTACTGCAGCACATGCATAGTTGAAGCACTAAAATCATTGGTTTGTTGAATTTGCAGCACAATCAATAAAAATGTAGAATAAAGGCCCTTTTGTAGCAAGAATTCGTCTTGAAGTTTTCATGAAAGTAATATCAAGGAGTCTCCAGGTTTCTCCAAGTCAAATTTCCATTATGAATGAAATTAAGACCTAGATGTTCACAGAAATGTACAAATGTCGGTCAGCCAAACTGGTGACAAATTTGCACTTATCAATGATGGATGCAAAAAAGCTACTGCTGGCTAGCAAGGGTATGTTAGCAGCTAGTTAGCGCTAGCCTCAACCGCATTGAAAATGTCCAATGATTCAAACTTTAGCCTGAAGAAAAATCTAGCAAGAAAAATAAACTGCACAGAATATGTGAGATTTGTCCCGCCAAGACAAAATTTAAGACTTGTGGTTAACATATATAAGGGCAACTTATTGTTTTTCCTGAATTTAATACATTTTTGAGACCTTAATTTTAAATACGTAAATTTAAGACTTTTTAAGGCTCTCCGGACACCATGTATATTAAAATCTCATTCCTACTTGCTACACCCGTAATATAAATAATCTTGCTTAATGTCACCTATTTTAAAATTTTTGGCCAACTCCAAAGTTTTTATCATAATTCTCAGTTTAATAAAACAATAGAAAAATATATAACAGATGCAAACTTACTTTACTTTCTAAGTTTTTTCACCAACTCTTGTTTAATAGTTAGTGGTTTTATTTTATAACAGCATGGGTTGCGGTAACCAAATATTAGCATCTTTGACAGGATCAGCGTCTAGCATAGCTGAACCACTGATGCAGGATTATTCGGCATCAGGTAACACTCAGAGAGTCTTGCCAACTTCTGATCACTTTGAAAACTGTCACTGCAAAGAAAAAAATAAACATATTCAGCTTGATGATGACTTAAGGTGGATTTTCTGTCCAGCTATTAAAATATTGACTCAACAGAATGAAAATAAAATGCAATTAAATGTTAATATTAATGTTATTATGACGTCAGTCAAAATGACGGACATTGAAAAAATCTAGCATGACTTTTGTATACCAGTTTAAGGTATTTTTAACCAAAGGAGTAGAAAGAAGTGAGGAGACACAAGTGTTTCCTGTTGATTCACAGTGAATCAAACAGGTGCATCACTTCTACTTTATTAAAAATAATGCTCTACCTGTACTGCCTGTACACTGAAAGACACAAATAAACTCTATACCAGCAAATTCATTTACACAAATACATGCCAAGAGATATGTGGCCAATTTAGAAAGCACAGATCTAATTCTGGATTTCACCCTAATCAAAAAAGATGTAATTAATTAATCAGATAATTCATTGCCACGCATGGCAGGACACACATCTGTGCAGCAGTAATGGGGAGGGAGAAGGCAGCGCTGAGCTGAGCAGCTCTCAGACTCCTCAACGGTGCAGGAATCCAGTTCAACTTTAAAAGAGAAAGGAGTGGGGCTCTTAAACAGAAACTCAGTGCCTGCTGTTGGTTTGTGAGTTCAGTGCGGTGCGACCACAGGAAGGAAAGATCTGAGGCTATTTGAGGAAACAGAGATGACTTGAGGGAGGCAGAGCCGGTGCAAGACAAACATAAACTGTGCCACTTCATCTGAAGACAATGGGGGACAGGACACCGAGTGTGCTCTCATCCACATCTCCATTGTCTGCCCATCTCTTTTACTCCTCCTCTGAGCATGGAGCATAAGCGGGGTGAAAGGAGGAGGGGAAGAGAAGAGGAGGGGGAGCAGCAGGGAGTTGGGGGGGGGTCTGGCTGTGTTCTTTCTCCTCTGTCTGTGTGCGAATGCACAGACGGTTCAGTAGTAATTTGATGTGTGTCCCTGGGGACATTTGATGGATTAAAGCTAAGCAGCTCCATTTCGCAGCACCACCTGATCTTCCTCTGCCTGTGCCCCATATAAAGGCTGGCGTGATTGCTGATCTCAGCTAGTCTGACAGTCTCTCTCTCTCTCTCTGTTGCACTCTCTCCCTCCTCTCTCTCTGTCTGTCTCCATCTCTTCTCTTCCTCACTGGTCTCTTAAGCCTGCTGCATCACAGGAGCTATCCAGTGCTGAACAGGATCGCTTTTATTTTTTATTTTTTTATTTTTTCTGGGGGACGCTGGGGGAACCAAAGAGTATCAACCCAGCACTGCCATCAGCCTCGTTCTCCGCCGGTTTCCATTTTTTTTTTCCCTTTCTTGTCTTATGTTTCTGACCACATCAACCACAAGGATTTACCGTCAAGCCAGCTCCGCTTGTTTGCGTCCTCAGAGGGTCTTTTATTTTCTCTCATGCGTTTCTCTCAGCCCCGTGTTTTCATCCACTGAAACATGCCCCGCTCTTTTTTGGTGAAGAAGATCAAGCTTGATGATTTTTCTTCGTCCAATGTGGCCAACTCCAACCATCATCACCACCTGGACGACTCGTTCACTTTTGCCCGCTCCATCACAGACTCGGTGACCAGTCTCGGGGTTCGCCTCAGCGAGAATGGTGAGTTGCAACATGCCTCTAGTTAAAGACGTCCTGTAAACAAGCTCCGCCGCTGATTTCAGCATGCCTGGTTTTTCTTTAGCTGGGCGAGATTTTTTGTTTGAGTCAGCTAAAATGACCAAAACTGTGTAAATTAATGTGACACATTACATGCATCCAGCTGATTTTCCGCACCAACATCCAAAATAATCCGCTTCCGAGGCACCCCACCCCCATCGCCATGCTCCCAGACTTTTGTTTTTTGACTCCGGCGAAGGACAGACACAATTCAGGTCACAGCCACGGATTAGTTTATGTAAATAGGGAAGCAAACATGTGTCTAATCAGGAGAGCTGGGATACGTATTTGTAGAACTGCTAGAGTCCTGTGGTGGACAAACACATGCAAGGTTGGCAATTTCTGCTCATCATGTGGAGTAAAAAATTCATGAATATGAGAGATGAGTATCAGATGATACATTTGTCCTTAGCTGTTATTGTCCTTGAGTCCCATCATGGTCCGATCCTCCCTTGCCCCCCTCTTCCCATCCAAATGGAGCAAGCACACAGTCTCCCCACCCCCATCGCTCCGCTACATCTTTCTCTTCCTTCCGGGCATTTGAAAACTAGCAGGGGTTAGAGTTTCAGCCGAGCAGGCCTATTGCCGCCACAAGAGACATCAACACACTGTACAGCGGAGCTGGGAGGGAGGCGGGGAGCTGAAGGAGCGCCGAAATGAGGCAGAATAAGGATAGAAAAATGCTCGGGGCAGCAATGAGGCAGATCACGTGACGGGAGGTTGTACAGTAAACACGGAGGCGAGGCACATAACTGCGCTGTGGTCAACGCTCGGACTGGCCGGGCTTCCGGTCAGAGGCGAGGGGCGACCTTCACTTTCACAGCCTGCTTTGGGATCGTCGCTTCCATTTTGTGGCCACGTTTTGGTGGGCCACATGAGAGCCTTTGTTGTGATTCCCCAAGTCGTTTTAGCAGAAGGAGAGGAGTCACAGAGCACAGCTAGACCCTGTTGATGATGCCCACCTGTTATTCAGCCATTTCACTGACAAGGTGAAATTTTAAGCAGCCAGATTACAATTATTCTTATTGTTTTCCAAAAAGAAAAAACCCAGCAAATATTCAAAATAAGCAATAAACCAACATTTAAAACTCAAGATATGCAGTGATAAAATAACTATTTATCCTCACAGAGACGTGTCTTTGCATGTGCTGAATTTAAATTATTCTTCCTGCACTTAACAATCCATTTGTACAGTTTTAGTCACTCTATTGTTCTTCTCTCTATTGTTCAACGGCATGAAAAATAAGCACTTTTATTAACAGAAGAAAAGAACAATAAGTCACCATAACATCTGGACAAAAAGCTTTTCATCTGAAAGAAAGAATTATCATTTTCCGCTGAGTCCAAAATAAAGGAGATAAAATAAAAGATTTCTCAGCGCAGCTGAAAAGCCTAACGTCAGCACTTCTGCTGCTCCGGGAGATTTTCTTTCCCCCCATTGTGGAGACATTTGACTTGAGTGTCTGTCGAACAACAAAGAGGGGTGGCTGAGAGGGTCCATTAATTACATGCTTGCTTTGCATTACAGAAATGAGTCTATGAGCTGTAAAGGCTGATACAGCGCGAGTCCTAAATGGTGAGCTTCGTGTCTGACCTTGAGTAATTGAAACACGGTAAACACCTCTGCGTACAGTGATAGCACACACAGCTTTTTGTTGGCAAGAATAATAAAAAATATATATACCTTGCTATAATGCAGAGCAAACACTCTCTGTGCCTGCTGCTAATGTGGCTGTAAAACAGGTGGATTTGGCTGCTCATCACTTCTGCAACAGCAGCATTTATGCATTTAGCAGCAGCTGTAGGAATGAAGCTGACAAACAGATCCATTTGTTTGGTTTTCAGAAAGAAAGTGACGCCGTCTCAGACAAACACCATCTGTGCGGTTTAAACTCGTGAAGCCATGCAGTGCAGCATAATGCCGCGTGCACAGGCCTGTAGTTTCCTTGTTCCCTGGTGTCACGGTCACGTCTTTGACAAAGGGGGTGTGCGAACCGAAACCCTTGGGAATGGAGAAGCAGTAGTAAGAGAGCACTTAAACTGATTTCTTAATGGCTTGTTTCTTGAAAGCACTTCAGCAAGCTCGCTGCTGCAGACAGGTGACCCTCTTTGGAAACATGGTGCGTGATGCCATGTCTCACATTATCAGTCCTCCAGCAAACTGCATTCAATAAACTATTATTGTGTCTCTAAGACACTTGATCTGTTCCACGCTATTATTTCTATCTTCTCCAGCATTGGACTCCACCAACAGCTGCACTATTTTACAGATGATAGGTTATTGATCAGTTCAAAACTTTGAATTTCATTAAAAAGCAGTCAATACCTAATTTCCACTGCTTGCTGCACGCAGCGCTTAGGAATGCCTTTTTTATGCAGTTATGCACCATTTGTCTCAGGAAAAGAAATTCGCCACATTTTGAGTTTGCGCTTGAAAAATACCAACCCAGAAGACAGAATGCATTTAGTTTTTTATTGAGCTGCACACCGTTTCAGCATCTATCAACCTCTGTTTTGGTTCATTTAGCTGCCAGCAAGCCTTTTAGCTGCTCTGTCTTCGAGTTTCTCCGGAGGTAAAAACGAAGGACGAGAATTATGCCGACTAAAATGCATCCTATAGTGAACATGTGTGCACATCAGTGTGCTGTGGCTACCTGCATCATCTTAAACCCTGCTTACTGCAGAACTAAAACATGACATAAGCAGGTTAGTTTAAACTATATCCTGCATACTATAATGTGATGCAATCATGTCCCCACTGTCGCCACATGCTTGATTCAGAGGAAGAACTGCTGTGAATATCACCGACTTGCAGCAATAGCAGTTCTAGTTCTTCGAATCATAAGTGGGTAATATCATATTATAATAATGAATTGGACCTGGTTTTTCTAATAGAGATTATTTTTGTGATGAACTGGTTGCAGCTAAAAATGTATTAATGAAAATGTAAACTATGATAAATTCTGAAAATCAAGGGAAAACGGTTTGTATGTAAACAGAGAACTAAAATCTTCTGTGATGTGTTACGTTAACTCTAAGATCTTTAGTTCATTGGCCCAGTTTATATCCTACATGCTAAACTTCACTGAGTCATTATGAGAATCTAACAATATAATTCAGAAAAATATCACAGTTTAGCCATAGCTCATAGTTTTCCAACTTTAGTTTTAAAACAGCTTCATTGAGAACGGATGAGTGTCAAGGACAAGCTGGATGGCAGTGAGAAGCAACAAGTGAGGCAGGGGTGGCGCTGAGTTACTCTATGCTTCATTCTTGAATCTCACATTTAAAGACATTTAAAGCAAAGAAAGATAAGACAAATCAGAGGAGCACCAATAAATCAGCCCAAATTTCTTTAATTTCCGGAAACTGCAGAGATCAAAAATCATCCACCGTCTGAGTCAGAGAGGGACTGGCGGACCGGCCCACCAGGCCATGTCTGCATGTGTGCAGTTAACCATATTCACCCAACTTAGCGACTTTCTTGCTATATTTAATGACATTTCAGACAAAAAAAATCTGTATATGCCAAACTCAGAATCGGCAGCACAGGCTTCTTAAAGATTGGTGATCGGTCAGAAAACTGCAATTGGTGCATTTATTATTTAATGTGAAAATTTTCTTACACTGAGAATACAGATTTATCGTTTTCTTGATAAATTTCAATTAATAAACAAAACCAAACAAGACAGTATTATCAATATGTTTCTCCACTGCTTGTTCAATGAAAGCATCAATAAATATCAGTAAATTTGAAAATATAATTAAATGCCGTTAGAGTATGCGATTTAGTAAGTGGAGTCCTGAAGAAGCTTGTTTCAAACGGGAATGTTTTTTAAGGGCAGTATTTGTGTTTGTGGTGCTATGAATGCTGAGCCATGCAGGTACAGCCATACATTTACTTAAAAATGTGTTGTTTTTTATCATAATTTTTATCGTTATCACAATAATAACATAAAATGTTGCGATAAAATTCACCTATCCCTTCCCCTTGACAAAATATTTTAGTGGTTTACAAACAATAACTCCCGTGGTGCAGCTGAATGATGGTAACCAGCCTAAATGTGTCACTTTTCTCTCTTGCTGAGAATAACTGGAGTTTAGTAAGAGACTCGGTGCTGCCACTCATCCTTTCACTGCTTTGAGAAAGGGCTGCCATCCCAGATTGAAATAATGTAATCACAGATGTGTCACCGTGTCCTCATCCATCACAACCTCTGGCCAACTGCGTTTGTTTGTCTCTTACACAGGATACATCCAGGATTACATCACACCATCTGTATACCAGGGGGAGAAGAAGATGGAGCATAAGCTGGCATCGCCGGTGTCGGACCCCCTGTACACCCAGGTGAGCAGCGGAGGGGAGTACTGCGACCCGGACCTGAAGCACCCCGACAGCCCACAGTCCGGCATGACGGCCAGCGGCTTCTACACTGGTGAATCGGAGGCTCTGGCCGAGGGTTACACCATGGATGCCTTCTTCATCTCCGATGGGCGCTCCCGGCGAAAGGGAGAGGGCGAGGCTCGCGGGTCCAGCTCGAGAAGCAGCAGCGCGAACGGCGGGGTGCAGGAGCGGGGCGCCGGCGTGCCTCGCCACACCTGCAACGAGTGCGGGAAGACCTACGCCACCTCCTCCAACCTCAGCAGACACAAGCAGACGCACCGCAGCCTGGACAGCAAGATGGCGCGCAAGTGTCCCACCTGCAGCAAAGTGTACGTGTCCATGCCGGCGTTGGCAATGCACATCCTCACCCACGACCTCAAGCACAAGTGCGACGTGTGCAGCAAGGCCTTCAGCCGGCCCTGGCTGCTGCAGGGCCACATGCGCTCTCACACGGGGGAGAAGCCCTTCGCCTGCGCCCACTGTGGGAAAGCCTTTGCTGACCGTTCAAACCTCCGCGCCCACATGCAAACACACTCTGCCTTCAAGCACTACAGATGCAAGCGCTGCAATAAGACCTTCGCTCTCAAGTCCTACCTGAACAAGCACTATGAGTCAGCTTGCTTCAAGGGCTCTGCGGACGAAGACGACTCTGGATCAGAGAACTAACACACGAGACAAGCAAAATTTCTGAACCCCTGTCGAAGGTTCACAACCAATAACCCTGATCACTCTGCCCTCCATGCCTTTTTTCTTCCCTTTTTTTAGAAAGCAATATTTTCACTGAGATTACGTGAAGAAACTCTGATAACCGATTATGGCAAAGACAATTTCAAAAGATGCTGGACTTTTTTCCCTGCACAGTAGCTAATCGTCCACAGAAACATACAATCAATCAACCTTTTCCCCCAAATAGAGACTGTAGATGGTAGTTGTACACAACTCAGCAACGTGTCCTCACACCAACGTGGGAACACGTGAACACACACACACACACACACACACACACACACACACGCACGCACGCACACAGACGCATACATGAATGCACACCCACACTTACAACACAATTATATATGAGGCCTGGCATGTGAATTTTTATCAATGACTATAATAATATTGATATCAATAGTAATAATATTTAGATTCCTGATATTTTATAGGAAATAGTAACAAAAAACAAACAAAAAAAAACATAAAAAAGGACTAACGGTGTTCTTTTGTTTTTTAGAGACAAAATGACCTCTTGTATTTTTATGCTGCTTTTTATTTGCTAAGAATTGAATTCTTTTGCAACTGCCAACATAAACTTTTTACAAAAATGTGAACTATGACAGTATTTGCAAAAAAAGGGAGATCATTTTAAAAGGTTAAAAAAAAAAAGACAAACCCTCCTTTTTTCCACACCAACGTTTCAATTCAACGGATGTTATTTTTCTATTTAATTTTTCTAAATTTATTTTTTTGTGCTTTTTATCTCTTGTTGATCAAAAGCTTCTTTGTAACTGTGGGTACATGAAACAGAGCTCATCTTAAATAAGCTATAAGACGACCATATGTCATTCAGATCAATTCTGCAGGAACAGCGATTTTAAAATGTTGGCCTGTTGAGCAGGTATTATTACTTCCACCATCCGATCCGATTCATAGTTTCACCCTGATGCACAGACTTGGACAAAAAAATAAAAACAAACAAAAAAAACACACTCACAGAGAGCCAGACCAAATGATCTAATAAGTGCCATGAGCGGTTCACTCATCTATAGCAATTAAAACTCTTGTTGTTCTTCCTCCACCATGCTGGCTAGCGTAAACGCCGCTGCCTCCATGGTGCCTCGTCCAGTCTTAATGAGTAATCTCGACCCCATATTTGAGGTGCTCCCCCCCTCCACCAGTATTACCTCAGAGTGAACGTACGGACTCGCACACCCTCAGTTACAAAGTGACAAATTTTTTGCGTTTGTCTGTTTTTATATGTCGCTCAAAGCTACGCCCATGGTTTAGTAGATGCATACCATCTATTTATCATGTAAATACTTTATTTATCCTCCTGTTTATCTATTTATTTATTTATTTATTTATTCATTCTATTTTTTGCTTATTTATTGAATACTTATTTATCATGTATTTATTTATTGTTTGCAATTTAAAAAAACGAACATCCATTGACCTTGTAAGATGCTGCTGATCTTCAAAGAAAATGTTTATATGCATGAAAACTGTAGAGAGTCCATGGGACTTAGTTTTAAAGAGGAACAATGTACAGTACCAGTGCTAGAGGACTTCCAATGAATGAATGCAAAATTAGTTTTATGTTTTGTGGCAATAACATGACTGAAAAAGCAATTGACATGGAAAAACAATCACAGCTGTTCTGTTTTTGTTCAACTTAGGGCAATAAAAAGAAAACAATGACAAAAAATTATTGATTTTGTTTCCCAAAAGCCCTCCACCTCCTCATAGACGGAGATTTTTGGCCTCTTTCTTTTTTTTTTGTCTTTCAATCTCAGGCAATAAGTCCTCAGAAGTGGTCTACACTGAAAATCAGAAAACAAAAAGGTCTTGGGTGTGCTAAAGCCGCAGAGGCGCAACAGCAATAATGACTGCAAGATTAGCAGGTCATAACTCCAAAACTGACACGAGGTTGCTATTTGTTCACTTAATAATTTTTATTCTACTTTAAAAACACAGCAAGACAGTAATAATAATAATAATAGTAATAATAATAATAAAGTATTTAAATACACCAAAGTGTGTAACGGTTTGAAGGAATCTTATGTATTCTCTTTAAACGATCTTGGCATTAACTTCCAGGGAAAAGAAAGTTTTTCAAATTGCTGTAATAAAATGACACGCAGCATTGCACTTCTAAACCGCAGCTCTATGGGTTTTTTTTTTTTGGTTTTTTTCCCCCGCTTCCCTCCCCTACGCAGCAGCCGTCCTCACCCTGTCCCAACTGCCTCTGAACAGACGCGTCAAGCATTAGATGTGCTGAAGTGGGATTGGCGGAGGGTGGCGGAGAGTGGGAGGATAACAGGTGTTTGTAGACAGACTGCAGATAGGGAGCGTAATTGAGTCGGTGAGCGACCTCCAAGGGGAAGGTCAAGCACCAGCAGGCAAATGCACTGTCAGCTATTTGCATATTCCAAATGGATGGCACTATCGCAGTAATGCTGAGCTCGCTCTGGAAAAAAATAAAAAAAAAGCAAAGCTGAGGAGGAGAAAAGAGAGCAAAGAGGAGCTTCTGTTCTATTTGTTCATCCTCTTCTCTCTGTTTCACCATCATCCTGTGTAGTGCTACAGCTGAATCACTGCATGAGAGCATCCAAACCACCTGTCTAATGATCAACGTGTAGGACACACAATCTGGAACATCGCTGTAATATTACACAAATGCAAAAAAAATAATTGCTTCCAAAAGATTGTTTTACGTTTTTCTATATTAACATGCAAGAGGACAATAAAGCACCTCCAAAACATGGGGGATGTGTATTAAAGTGACAAATACATGCACTGAGCATATTAAGTAAATACAGGCTTGCATCTAAACCTGGCAGTATTAAAAAACTATTTCCAGAAAAAAGGGGCACAACAAGCAAAAATATTGCATTTAGATGTAGGGAAACATTGTTCCTCTTTGATTTTGTAAATATATTTGTAAATATATCACAGCAATAATATCACAATGCATGTAGACATTTAAATGCTCTTTTTCTATCCATGTCTTTTTTTTTCTATTTAAAAAGAAAAGACAAATGCAGGTACCAATTGCAGTCTGGTTGGCCATGTGAATCAGGGAGCGTCTTGATTAAGAAGCTATCTGTTATAAGTTAGAACAACAACTTTCAACTCTGTGTTTTCTCAAAGATCTGATCATGTTGGGTATGATTTTTTTAATTTCCTTTCTTCTTTTCTTTCTATTTATGTGCCCGGCTTGGCTGCGCAATGAAAAAGTGCCAAAAAGTATGATTTCCATGACAAAAGCCTTCAACATATGGTTGGCTGCTTGAAACCATCCATATGGTCCTCAAAGAAAAAAAAAAACTGATTAAGATTTTCCACCTTCTTACTCATTCTCTCTCTCTCACTCTCCTCCTTATCTCTCTCTCTTTCTCTCCGTTCCAGTATGAAGAAACTTAAGCCATGATTGCTGAGGGGTGTTTTCATTTATCTTGTTCTGCTACAATTAATAATGATGACAACAATAGCAATGATAACATTAATAAAAACAATAGCACAAGGAACCAGCAAGTCCATTTGTATTTATTTTCAGATGCCCTAATTTCTTACTAATAAATTAGATTTTCTGTATTTTTGTACATTTCAAAACAAACAAAAACTCCCATATCGTGCCTTGCAAAAGCATTTTGCTACCTTGCAACCAGAAAGTTTAAACTTTTTACTGCGACTTTATGTAATAGACAAACATGACATGGAGAATAATTGCGAAGTGGATGCAAAATTAGGCATTTTTTTCTCTTTTTATATAGAATTTTGAGAAGGGTGGTGTTTGGAAGGAATATAGTCTCATTAGAGTCAGACTATTTTTTTAGACATTACTGAATGCAATTATGGATATGCATTTATTTCCAATTTAAATCTGACTCCAAAAATTCCCCTTCAAACATTTTGGCTTGGCAATCGGCTTTTAGCCAATCAAATTACGCTCCTTTGATCATGTGACACCAGTGTGTTGGGCTGGACCAAAGGCGCATTTCTTAATAATTAGTCCTGGATTAAGCCACTTGACTTAATCTGGGACGGACTGCTTTTGCTTTGGTCACCAGAAGGTCACCACATTTACAGGTGAATTTTTGCAGGCAAATTTAAAGTTAAAAGAAATCATATACAAAATTGAACAGAATAAGATTTTAGTGTGATAAATTCAACATCTAAAAATTATTCTAATTAGACTATATTTGTTTTATACTGGTGTGCGTCGCTATTCAGCCCCCTTTACATTGATACCCCTAAATAAAATCCAGTGCAACCAAAAGTCTAATAAAGAAAATCCATCTGTGTGTAATTTAATCTCAGTATAAATACGACTGATGTTTTCTTTTCTCAGAGGTTTTTATAGGGAACATTAATAAACAACCAGCAGACAGAAGATGGTTATACACTCAAAAAAAGAGGCTGCACTTGAAAAAAACTTTTAAAAGTTGAGTTAATTTGTTACATATAACCATTTAAGACTCTGGTGGAGTTTAATCTTCACATGGACAGAGTAATAACAGAACTATTTGTTTTGTTTTAATCAAAGCATATTCTTGTGTGTGTCAGAATGGACCAGTCAAAGTCTAGACCAAAAGTAATTTGAGAGTCTATGGCAAGACATGTATGTGCATTCGCTCTCCAATTAAGCCTTTTGCAATAAACAGTTAATCAATTCATCGCATCATAAATTAAAATGAGCTCGATAATTTCCGTTCTGATGATTAACTTTTTTTGAAGGGTAATTTTGTTCGCAGAGACATAATTCATTTTATTTATGGTTTCTGTTGTATGTGGTTTTTATTCCCATTTTTAAAATTGTTTCTGGTAGTTTGTTTCATTTTTGACATTTAAGTATCTCCTAGTTCCAGTTTTTTGTTTATTGGTGTTTGAGAGGACGAACTTGCCTTATTATGCCAATATCAAATTATTACTTGAAAATGGTGGCAAAACAACATTACTGTTCATTGCAGTTATTTTTGGGACAATTTGTTGTCCAGCAAAATGTGTTATTGTTATTGTGACAGGCCTACTGGACAAAGGATATTTTGGAGAGAAAAATTTCAACCTCAAGATGTGAAAAGCTGGTAGAGACATACAGTTCTGGGAAAAAAAGAAGAAGAGCCCACTGCACTGAAGCCCATTGGAAACCCCCTGGTTATTCCACCAGATATTGATTTCTGAACTCTTCCTGAGTTAAAACATCAGTATCGTTGTTTCTACATAAAAGACACAGTCTTAAAGCGCTGCATCTTTTTTGTTATTTTGACCATTTCTCATTTTCTGCAAATAAATACAAAAATGTTTGCTTGGAAATTTGGAGACATGTTGTCAGTAGTTCATAGAATAAAAGGACATTGGTCATTTTACTCAAACATAAACCTATAAAAAGTAAAATCAGAGAAACTGATCATTTTTAGTGGTCTCTTAATTTTTTCCAGAGCTGTAATAAAAATGGTTCTACAAAACGTATCTCCACAACACACTCTGATTTTTAATAAATGAGAAAGAAACAATAATTTTCCTACTTTATCTACTAGTTTGCGCTGGTATGTCACAGACATTTCCAGTAGATAAATTGAACTTTGTGGTTTTGAATACTTTTGCGGGTGTGAATACTTTTGCAAGGCACTGCAATCTGCAGATGTTCATACTCAGAAGATAGTGAGTCTGGTATCTAATTGAAGTAGCTTTTAGTCAACATTAACAGAGTGAGTAATTATACTTAGACAATAACGTGCCATCAGCTGCCACCTCTTCTGCCAATATTTGAGGGATTGGATGAGCTTTACTGTCAATTTCCTAAATTTTAATTTCCCCACTCTGAGGGGGAAAAAATGCCAATATCTTTAGTTCTGAAAGCGGGTGAAAAGGAGAACCATCAGAGTGGCTGACAACACCAATATCGCTTTGAGTGAGAGTTCTTGAGATGCCGGCGTTCTCAAAAGCAGAGGCATCTGTTCCGCCACTATTAAGCCCTTCCTGGCCATTAAATTTTAATGGAACATTGATTTTATGCTGGAACTACCCTTCCTGAGTGACTCAAAAGCCGGAGAAAAATATGGAACAAAATAAAAATGAATCACGACAGTGGACAGGGATTATTATTCTGGGGGCTTTTCTTGATTGGTTTCCAGGGAATATACAACACTTGAATTCAATCGCTTGTGTCCTTCAGTGTCCTCCAGCAGCAGAGCAGCGGCATAATGAGACAGCAGAGCGGAGCGGGGACAATGTGCTGCACAGCATTCTCCTCCATGATTGTGCTTACTGTTGCTCGCTGCATTGCTCACATTTAAACAATAAATTGTTGCTTCTGTTTTTACATGCTGAGTAAAAGATGAGCAACAAAGTGCTGGTCTGACTGCACAGAGTGCTGCAGCTCCTTTGCACATCAGCATTCATACGCAGTACTCAGTCAAACTTTACCCCAACAGATGTTGCCCCCTATCAGATTTTATGATGAAAGTAAATAACTGATTTCATTACATGGCAATGAACTGTAAAATAGGGACCCATGGAATCCAATTACATCACCCATGAGAGTGCTGTGTGTAACAACAATCAGCAGAGAGAGGCCGGTAGGGAGGCTGTGGCCCTGCATACATATCTCTGCAACAGTCTAGAGAGCGACGCAGCAGCCGGCGCCTCCCACCGCCTCTAACACTCAGGGCACATCAGGTAAATTATTAAAAACAACCCTGCAAAATTGAGGATGCTACACTCAAACTTCAGAGATATTGACTTGAGAACATCATCGCCGTCTGAGTGACTGTCAGAGAGAAAATATAAGTGCTTTCTGTCGGATGGAGGGGGTGTAGGGTAACCACAAGGTTACTGCACAAATCCTCAGCGTTAATGCGACTGTTTAACCCTCCTCAGTGCAGCTGAGATTACTGAGGTAATTAAAGGAGCGCAATGTAGTTGCACCATAATAATTGATTTAGCAATTACTTATACAGCGAGTTCTGATTATAAACTATTTTTCCTTAAACCGGATACTGAGCATTTCACCACGTACTTGTTCAGGATGAGGGATTGCTGTAAAGTTAACGACTCAATTCAATCAACTGGGCTTGCTCAGAAAAAAAAAAGTTTAACCACTGCCATAATCAACTAAATGTGATTGCACTGCATCAAAGCTCTACCCAAATTGGATAAATATAAATCTATACATGATTGGAATGTATTGGAGTTGTGGGATTTTATATTTGTAAATGTAAATTAGACAAATCTGTCTCCAAATTCTCCAAGATGAGATTTGTTGTGAATTGTTGCTAAATAAACTGAACTGGCCTTAAGTTAAGTTAAAAAATTTAATCTTTGGTGCCTTTTATTCATACATTGTGATATTAAAATAGGTATTACATTCATATATTTTTCACAAATTTGCAATGAACAGTTTTCACATTTTTCTGGCATTTCCTTTTTCCAAAAAATGGTCATAAAACAATTACATTAATCACTGCTGCTTCATCTGAAGCTACAAAAATACAGCACAGATGAACTATCTTTCTTCCTATTGTTAAAAAAGTATTTAAATATTTATTTATACAACTCCTGAAGCTACGAGAAAATTCTACATCCTTTTACGTAGAATCAAATAATGTATAATATATTTTTTTAATTAATTACATACATGATAGTTTAATTAATTACATACATGATAGTTTGATCCTATTTATATTACAGGTCAGTCCAGCATGCCCAGGTGGGCCCCATATGGGGGAAAGGTGGGCAGACCAGATGGGTTCCAAATGGGTTTGTCCGCAGGTTCCATGGTGGCCCCACATGGGTTTTCCCATGTAGGGTCACAGCCCACATGGGCCCTACATGGTGGTGGACTCACATGGGTTTGCCCATTTAGGGCCCACGTAGGGTCCATGTAGGCTGTCGCCTCACATGGGCCCTACAAGGTGGTGGACTCACATGGGTTTGCCCATTTAGGGCCCACGTAGGGCCCATGTAGGCTGTTGCCTCACATGGGCAAACCCATGTGGGGCCACCGTGGAACCCCTGGACAAACCCTATGGGACCCATATGTCTGCCCACCTTTCCCCCATATGGGGCCCACCTAGGTATGCTGGCAGGGTCAAAGTCAGGTTATAATGGCAAAAGGTGAAAAAGTTATTTAAGGAAGTGCAGTGCATTGTGTTGAGTCATTCAATGAATATCTAAAAAGTAAAAATAATATGTTTGTAAACAATACTATTATAATGGAAATTGAATTTCTGTCACTTTTTGGGATATTTTAAAAAGTATATTATTTTTCATTAAGAACAAATTTTAGGTGGATTTTGAACAGAAAAGCTCAAACATTCAGCAGAAAAATAATTTAAATAATGAATCTATGAATCATTCTATGAGTTACTTTATAAAAAGTGACAACATTTTCATTCCTTCAGGAGGTTTGAACTGCTGATTTGTTTTTTTGCTTATTGAAGATTTGTTAATCAACTAATAAAAAAACTGAAGATGATTGTACCACAACAATAATGTGACCGAATTAAATAAATAAAAAATGCAGCAGCAGTTACAAGTGAGTTTATTACAGCTGAACAGCAACCAGCATTTTCTGTTTTTTTATGGTAATTAGATTAACTCATCTTTAACTCACCCTCATTTTGACCCTTCCCTTGCACCTGGCGCCCTCTGTTGGCTGATTTCCAAAAAATTACAAATAAACAAATGCATTACCAGCACAACATTGTGGATTCAGCTGCGGGAAGAGTGTTGGGAGGTTTTCACACACCGTTTTAAATGTTAGCATCCTTTACATGTTAGCACTGGTCAAAAATGCAACGTGTTGAACAAGAAAAGGTTACAAAAACAAATCAACACAAATTATTTGATGGTTGCGTCTAAATAACATCAATAACAATGAAGGGATTGTTAATGATGCTTAAATAATAGGTACAGAAGTACGGCTGAATCTCACGATTATTTTAGTAAGGAATAGTCTATCAATTATTCTGACAATCAATTAATCTGATATAAAATTGGTACATTCTGCAGATTTTTCATTTAACCACTTATGTATTTTTTAAAGCATATTAGAAAAACAAATAGAGTCCAACTACTATTTTAAATAAGAAAAACTGTTTCTTGGTTAAACATAGCATTCCTTTAATGAACACTTGATTTTTTTGTAACTAAAGATGCATCTGCAGCTAAAAAAACACACACCAACATGTGAAAAGCCATTTCTAATTACTTAACATCAATGACAGTGTAAGGCTGATCTGTTGACTATTTTCTGAATTAACCGATTAATAATTAGATAGCAAAATGTGCTTAATATGATTTTTTTAACCTAATTTGAACTGAATTTGAGGAGTTCTGGGTTGAACAGGTTTACCCCCCAAAAATGCCTATTTTAATCTTAAATACAAACTGGTACAATTTTGTGTAATAATGTGTTCTTTTTAGCAAAATGGCCATTTTTAGAGTGTGTCTACTCCAACTAATGATTAATTAATTCTTAAATCATTTCATCCCTATATAGAAAGGTACAAAAGAGCTGCGTAGAATTAAAAAAATGTACCACAATCTGCACATTTCTTATTTTATTGACAAAAAATAAATAGTTTCTGTCCAGATGCAAACTGTAAACCAGTTGGCATTGATACTGACCACCCAACAAGCCGTTCGAAAAATCATCCTGCACAGCCAGTCAGGACCAACCAACTGTAACTTTCCCTTTAAGAGCGAACAGTTTGTCTTTTCACATTCTGCATCACAGGAGAGATGCTCATTAAAAGCTCCTCCATTCCTCACTGTTTCATCAAGTGAGACTGCCAAGCTCTTTAACTCAGTGTTCTTGATGTTTGTGCTGTTTGTGTAAAAACCCATCTGTTTCCTCGCCTCTCTGTTGGCAGAGGGTCCACCTCATCCGTATGCTTCTCTTTTTGAAGTCATGTCAAAATCTCATTTTTATGCATCTACGATATCCAACTTGTCATCAGCACTCAGGCAAAAGTCAAAGAGGGCACTCCTTAAATAGCTCCTTTCTTTCCTTTATGTACAATGCATGCAGAAACAAGGACAGGAAAAGATTCACAGCCAGAAGATTTTAGGATTTGCAGAGCTGCTGTGATTAGTTGTTTAACAGACCGAAAGGAGATTAAAACGCATGATTGTTTTCTGGTTCAATAACAATAGTTTACAGACATTTTAAGAAATGAGCGGCAAATATTTGTCATTGTTCGTTTAATTTCTTTGTTACACAATAGACAGTTCCAGTCAGAAGTTTACATTCAGGCATGTATATTGTGTTAATTTGAGTTTTAAGTGATTCATTTTATTCGTTCTAACATTTATCATCCCAATATGTTTAAATCTATAGGTTACAGAGTACAAATCTAGTTTTTTGGCAGAACATTGATGACAGGAAGGAAGTGAGGCAAGTTTAACATCAACAAGCACAGAGAGAGAGTTGTGGTTCCCAAACTGACACCTTCAAGTTAGACTAACATTTGCAGCAGCTCAAGGTTTTCAAACCTGACAACACTGTAACAACAGCCAAGCATGGTAGTGGTAGGATCATGCTGAGGGACTGCTTCACTCCCAATAGTCCTGGTACTTTGCTCAAGGTGGGCGGAATGATGAAAAAAGAGAACTACTGCTTAATTATTCAACTTCACTCTTAAATTAACTGATAAAACTTGGACACGGTTGTTGGAGAATTGGTCCAAACAGTCCAAACACACATCAGAACTGATTCTGTATGTCTAAAGCTTCTGGCATAGCTCCAACCTCGACTGTAAAGTGGATCCTCAATTTTTGTGGGTTTTCTTGTGGAGCGTATCTAAAATATTTAAAAGAAAATTGTGAAGCTGAAAAACCTAAGCGCAATACTACTTGACTTTGAGCACCGTTCATTTTTCTAGGAAGGAAGACTATAGATATATAGATTTCCACTGTGCGCATTAATGCATTAAGGTATATTTGGTGTTTGAATTGTTAAAATAAAATAAGCAAGCGTTTTTAGAGGGGCCTCAGGTATTTGTTGATTTTAGCTTTTTGTATACGGTTGTTGTCCCTAACCTCTCTGAGAGTACACTGTATTGAAATTGTACAGCATGCCAGAAATGAATCAAGTTATATCATTTCTGGTAAGAAACTGGGTCAACATGAGGCTTTAATTACATCAGAAGCTTATATTTAGATAAATATCATGCAGTTGTATGTAGATATTTTGGTCTACGTGTATAATTTTGATCATGACTGGTTAGAGAAAATCCACAATGAATTCAAGACCGTGCCACCAATTCTTGTTTTTAAAAATCATTGAAGTTGCATCATTACACCCTGAAAAAGAAACTATTAAGAGTGAAGACCTGTGACTAGATCTGTGGTTAACTAAATATCTAAGAGTTATAAGGCCTTTTTCTTTATTGGCTGTTACAAGTTACAATGAAATCAATCAAAAAAGAATGAGGTGATTAGTAGCTAAAGGAAATCACTGGCTGATGGCACCCTAATGATTTGTATAATGTAAATTTAACGCTTCTTCTGAGGCTTTCTGTGCTTATATTTAAGCATTAAGTGCTGAAATAATGTTCTTGTGCTTCTGGTGGTACTGTAAGGTTAATGAACTGAGCTAAGTGTAAATGAAAAGAAAGACAGCAGCTCAGTCCACACCTAAATAACCTCACTCTCAAGCACCACTTGTTCTCCCTCGAGATTTGAATACAGGGAGCAAATTTATTTCAAGGCACAGAAAGATCATTAAACAGAAATCTCATTCTGAAACGCCTTACTGCAAGGAGGAAGCAGAAAAATAATTTTGCAGATTCAGTCAGCAAAGCCTTTAACATCGCTGCACGAATCAGTCACGGAGAAACATCCACTGTTGCTAAATCGTGTTGTGATTTCACAGGCCTCGTCTGTCACAAAGCTGTACTTTGAAGGCTGGAAATCAGCATTAGAATAATTATCACTTTAAAAGGCATGTCAGCGTGTAGAAAAAGAAAGAACGAGGAAAGAAAAAAGGCAGGAATAAATATAGCCTGCTTCTCCGGCTAAAAGCTGGCAGGTAATTTTCTCCAGCTGCTCTATGTGTGACAATCCCACAGGGAGCGAAATCTAATATTAACAGCAAATTATTATGTGGGAACTGTTCTTCCATGACCTGCTGTTGTACCTGTGTGACTAACTCAATCTGAGTAATTGAGATATGTTAGCAAGTACAATGCAGCACTGCTGTGACAGCAGAGGGTCGTGTGGAGTGTAGCAGGACTCCAAAAACGCCAAAACACCGGAGCTAATTTGCATGTCTATACACCTTAAGTGACAGGGTTCCCTCTCATCATGTGATGCTGGTTTATCTTCAGTGTTTAATATGGAATCTGAATGACAGCAAAGCAGAAATTTGACTATGTTGTACAGAGAAAAAGTGCAAATTTCAAATACCACATAGATACATGACTTTCTTCCCTTTTTTTTACAAATAAAAATCCAAAAACTTATGTTTCTCTAACCTCGTTTAGTCAAAATAATTTTGCAATCTTGCTCCAGTCTGAAGTTATTTGCAGCGTCTAACAGGATTGCATTTCACCTCGTGTTGTTCTTTAGCATCCACGGTTCTGCTAAAGTAAAGCCTCCTCACAGCATGATGCTGCCACCACCATGTCTCACCATGGGAATGGTGTGTTCAGAATAATGCACAGTGTTCGTCTTCCCTCAAACAGCATTTTGTTTTCAAATGAAAGCTACATTTTGGTCTCATCTGACCAGCACATGTTTGATTTGTGTCCAACAAAATTTAAGCAAAACATGCTATGGCTTTATTTTAACAGTTTCATTTTATTTACTATATTGTTGGTGTAGTTGTTAAGCATTTTGGTCAACCGTTGTTTTTAAATGTGCTATAAAAATAAATTTGATGGTGAATTTTAAACTTTGCGTTGATATTGAGGCCAAAACATTTAGCACATTTACTAGCACCTGCATTACAGAAGACATTTCCTCTGTTTTATTAAAGTTTATACAACACTGAAATCACGGTAAATTATTACAAACTCTATATAAACCTCCTTTATGCTGTAACTGATCCCTGTGTGACCAATTAATCAGCATGAAAAGCGCTGTCACTCTAGTTCAAAGAATTTCTAATATTTCAGAATAACTACCTTCCTCTCCTGTCCAAAGAATCATTTTTAATTGTCTCATTAAAAGTTGTTGTGGCTTTGTGTTGGGGAAACAATAATACTACCGTTTCTGCTTGGATGCAGCAGATCTTTAATGATTTCCACTTACCTGTGTAAAGCTACGAGTCCCAATGTCCTTTTTGTAACCACAGCAACGCAGCTGGTTTGTTAAAATTCCTGCAAAAATAGAAAACCACAGAAAAGTTTGATTGCTTTTAAGGAGCAGGCCTACATCACACAACCGCCAACAAAACAAAACAAGGACCTCATTAAAAGTACTGTCATCAAAGGTTATGTTTTACTTTGTAACCGGCTGACTAATGACTGCTGGAATGAATTTTAATGACAAGCATTTCATCTGAGCAGGTGTTTTGCATTGGTTTAGTCCTACATAAACACGCTAATAACATTTTTATGTAATTAGACAACCTTAATAATTGGATAGTTAAAAAAAATAATGTAATAATGTTTTACAAGTTTGTTAATTTTATCAGCACTATCATCACTTCTTTATCTATCCAACTCTACAAGAGTAGGTTGGAGAGTTGACAGACAATCCCATAAATGCACAACCACAAACAGCTATTTGAATACAACATTATGCATTAGTAAGACTAAAACAAAAATATGATCATTATTATTTAATCTATGTTTGGTATGATACTTAATGTCTTCTTACCTGGAAAGTCAATGGTCTGTGGCTCCAGAGCCTCATGCAGCTCTTTGGGCCATACACAGTGGCACGTAACAACTGTAACAAAAAATATATTAAAATTATTTTTGAGAAATTTAATCAGACTAATTTTATCAGTTCTTCTGTTTTCCATAAAACAGCTGGTTCAAGTCATATGGCTGCAAATAATCTGTTATTTATTCATTAAGTTAATTTCAGTACTTCTTTGTGATTCATTATTATAGAAAAACTCAAACAGCTTCATTCTCTACACATATTTTTATAAGTTTGATATTTTTCTTTTGTCCTAAAATTAGACATGAAAATTGTTGCTTAGTTTCACCAAAGAAAAAATGATATGTTTCAAACGTAAATCTTCTATGAGTTTTGTAGTTAGAGACAAATTGAACTCAGGAAATAAGAGTACAAAAATCACTCTAAGATTGTAAATTTTCCTGACCACTGATAGATATTTTCACTCCCATGTACCGTAAACATTGTTTGTTACAAACATTTAAAGTAGTAAATAACATATAAATACATTGCCAATCTAGCAATGAAGTCTTTAATTAAAAAATACAGAATTATCCAAAATCTCTAAAATTATATTTAAATTATATTTGTTCACTTTTTTTTATTATTTAATTATTTTTATTATTATTATATGATAAATGCCTTAAGTCCGACAGGAATAAATTGCCTAACCCGGGTAAATTTATATTAACTTTTTTCTTTATTAATTCACAGACTCTTTAAATATAAATAAACTTGAGAGAAAAAACGCTGTTAACATTTAAAAGCACGGGGGCATGCACCTCGTAGAAGTATGAAACAGCCTCACTTTGTAAGGCTGACTAGCTAACATTTTTAGCTAGTCCGCCATTAAAGCAAAATGTAAAGACAACAATAACTTGTTTAAATTTCAGTAGAAAGTAATTTTATTTTAGTGTTATTTTGTTAATAGGCATTTACTACCAAAAATCTTAAGAAGCTAATAATATGAGCTAAAAAAAAATACAATATTCACAAAGAAAAAAGAAAACAGTTGACATAACTTACTCCATCCTTTGCTGACCAGTTACAAATAGGGCGAGGCGTTTTTATTGATCGACGCTGACAGCGACCAATCAAATTCCTCCGTTGGTAACGGACGAAAAAGTTCAGGAAGTAGCTTACAGCAGCTGGTAGTGTTTATGCCAGGAAGTTTGAGCCAATGTTTCGGGTTTTTCGGGCGGATAAAACACAGCTAAAACAGATTTTTCTGTTCAATAGAAAAATGTCTAAAATACCTACTGAATGTGGCACGATAGATGTTAAAAACAGTGGCGACAACAGGTCGGTTCATTCGGACACCATCCAGGAGGTTCATAACGTTCCTATGCAGGTGATTATCAGACCGTTTCCCTCGGAGCTGGACGAGCAGAAAGTCCAGAGTCTGATGGATACCATTAAGGTAACCTAATTATTCTAATGAATTCATAAGCAGTCGTTTTTGTGCTATAACTGGAAAATATTGTCTTGAATTTAAATCAAAAGCTAACACTGTTAAATGTCTTTCTTCGCAACCCTCTGAGGTATTTAAACAGTGATTATCTGGTGGTATAGCCAGTCTTTATCATACATTTTATACATTTAACTTTATAATATTATTCAATTCATTATAATAATGTGTTAATATAAGGTGACACATGAATTCTTACAAAGCCAAAAATAAACCATTACCAGAAAACATAAAAAAAAATAGTTTAAGTCTAAGTAAATGTACAAGTTAGCAGGGAATCACAGTTTCAAGTACAGGAAAAACGTTTGTGTATTAGTAAGTGGAGTCAAATTTTGGTATTATTTGAATATTGAACTTGGACAATGTCAAAACATGAAACTATTAAAATTGTCACAATATTGCTGGGGATATAATATATAATGTTTTTAGTCCATTTTTGTTGCCGTTTTTGTTGTTTTGTTTCATGCTGAAATTTAAATAATGATTGTTCTTTCACTGAAGTTAAAATTAAATAGGTACTATATCAAACAACTATTAAACACAGGCTTTGGATTATGGATTATAAATGTAGTAAATGTAAGCTAATCTAGGTGATTAAGGAGTGGGAATTATGACATGTTTATACTTTCACACACCCTTGAATATGCAAAACAAAAGTTTTGACATTATGCTTCATGCTATATATTTTTTGTACATATTCAAAAAATAGAGAAACTTTACAAGAAGTCAAGTGATTTAGTTTTTTATGTTTTTTCCCTCTCTATTCTTAAATAAATTTTTAATTATCAATATAAGCATATCATTTTTAACATTAAACATCAGCTTTGCGGTTTTAATTTGTACCAAATCCATAAATTTTATAAGTTGTGATCTGAAACGATACAAACATTGTGTGTCATTTTTACTGCTCTTTCTCGCACCGTGCATACTTTTGTAAAGAACTTTTATATGTGTTACCCCAGACGCAATACAATAATCTAAACACGGCAATAATATTGTACAGTAAAGACTGTACAAAATTTCCCTTGAATCATTGTTCTACTGTACATAAAACTGTTGAGTTAATAATATTTTTTTTATAGTTTAATTGTGATGAAATAATGAAGGTTATTTCACTTTAAAACATGTTTTTGTAATACTTGCATGTGTCGTGTTTTGGTGCTATTGTGTGCCCTAATTGACGTTTCGCCTTTCCTTCCAGGAGACGCCAGACATCAGCATTGTTCCTCCTATTGATGTTCTCTGGATCAAAGGCAGCGAGGGAGGAAATTACTACTACTCCTTCGGAGGCTGTCACAGGTTTGCTGCCTATCAGAGGCTTCACATGCCAACCATCCCAGCCAAACTCATCAGATCAAACATCTCAGACCTCAGGACTTACTTGGGGGCTTCAACGCCCGATCTGCGATAATTTTTTGGACTTTTTCTTGTTTTGACTCGCTATATCAGAAGTGTCCAACTCCAGTCCTCAATTGAATTATGAAGTTCTGCAGATTTCTAGTAGTGAGCCACTCATTTCATCTAAGTTACATGTGTAAAACTCAAGGCTCTTGGGCCAAATCTGGTCCGCCGCAGCTTTTTATGTGGCCCTCTAGATTCCAGAGGGACACATAAATAGAAACTTCAAGATAACAGTTGTGTGATTAAATATTTTTTTATCAATCAAATCACTTTTTTTTTACATGTATACTGCCAAATTACATCAATGAGTCCCTCCAGTTTTTTTGTGACTCTGCAATTGCGTAAATTCAACAGATGCCTGCAATTTTTCGCGTTAATATAAAATTGTGAGTTTATTGCAAATTTTCCGCTAAAGTCAAAAACATTGTGTTAACGTGATGCTAACTCCCACCAGAAGGTGGCAGTATGTTTTCCTCATACCACACTTCTCCCTCAGCCTTACTTTATGTACAAATTATAGTCCATGATTGATATGGTGTGTAACAAAAAGACAAATTTACCTTCAGATAAGCAAAAAAGAAAAATGCTAAATTCCTTGCAGATATTTCTAAATTGGCTCCACAGAAATGTCTGACTTTAATTTTTTTTTTAAATCACAAAAACAATTATGAAATCCAGGAGGGACTAATCAGTGTGAAAAAATACTCAAGAAGAAGTTGTTTAATGCAAACTATTTATTAAAATTTTAACAGTTAATGAGTTTAGCCTATATATATCCTGACACAACTGGCTGTTTAAGAAATAGAGGTTTCAAAATGATTTTGAAACCGCTGATTTAGATGTTTTCAATCATTATAATATGTGAAATGCTTATGACTCCAGACTTTGTCACATCACTGCTGTTTGCTCAGGAGGATCATACCGTGACTGCCAGCTGCAGCAGGTGATTGCAATGCACAGGATTTACCAGCAGGGGGAAACAAAGCTCTGGATGTACACACATTCCTCATGTCAAATCGCTGCATGTTTAAATGTTTAGTTTTATTAATCAGATACTTCCTCCTTAAATTTTGCATAAGAAACTGAATCCATGATTCATCATGTGGTTCATTGTTTTTCTGTTGTGGCAGCTTAAGCTGATGTATTTGTGGATTTATTTAAATAAAGAAGAAAATATATTTTTCTTTTATTTACTTTCATTTGACTTAAATAAAGTATAGATTTACAAAGAGAAAAAAAATTACAAGTATTTTCTTATGTTGAACTCTTTTTTTTTTTATTCCAAACACAGCATGACTCTGCTAATTTCTAATAGATATATTTTTTTAAAATTCTGGTCTGGAATGAAAAGAGTAAATTATCATTTTAATTAGCCACACATTCCATAAAAATACCAATATTCTAATATATCTTAAAAATGATTTTTTTGTTTGTTAGACAGTTGAAGTTTTCAGATGTTCTCCCTGTTTCTGTACGCGCAGTCGGCTTTAGCTCTGACGTTGTAGACACCTCAGGAGATTAGAGACCAGATGTTTTGTTGGAGGAGTCAGATGTTCAGAGAATATCCTGATGACACAATGCAAGATGTTGTTGAGTCTTGCAAAATTATCCCATTCTGCTTGTCATCAGACTTCTGTTTCCATTGTCTCTTAGAAGGATCAAAAATCCTACCAACAAAATATCGTGTAAAATCTTTACTAATGCATGTACATTTTAAATAATTTGTGTATTGCAGTGCATAGAAACAATAATTTCATAAATACAAAAAGTCCCTTGTGTATGTTTTTATTTTGAGTCTTTGAGAGCGGCTCACTAAACCAAATTGGACAGCTGCTCCCCTGCCTGCCTCTGCAGGCAGGTTCCTTCTGCCTCGGCGGAAGGAACTGAAGTTTTGCCGAATAATATAGGTAAAATATAGACGAGGCTTTTCCGACGTTAGTGCTCTCACAATGTGAGCTCGGAGCCATTTGACGATCTCCCTTTGTGGCCATCGAGGAAATGAAGGGCGACCCGGGGCCAGCTTTAACCGACGGGCCCTAAAGGACTCTGAATCGTCGCGTGTGAGAAGATTTCCTGTAGCTCACTCACTGTCTGGAAGTAACCATATCCTCAAAGGGGGTTTGACACGCAATACCGGTCTGAAAAAACGCATTGCACCTGTTGCTGCTGGGACCGCTTTCCATGGGTGGTTTTACATGCTTTCTCTTTGAGGATTTCAACCAATCAGAGGGCCAAGGGGGACAGACTGGATCAGGCTGTGTCATTTTTTTTTTCCTTTGTTTTGCTCAGTTGTCTGTATTCGTTTGTTTATTTGTAAAGTGTTGATTAACTATATTATTTGTAAATTGCTTACCTGTATTTTATGGTTTTGCTTTTAATGGATTTTTTTTTTACCTTTACTGTAAGTTTACTGGAAAAAGTTCAGTTTCTCATGAACATATAAAAATAATAACATACAGATGTGGAGAGATCCTTTGCTCATAAATCTGGTGTAGAGATTATTATGTCTCATAAATTGGATCATAATTGTTGAAGCTACAGAATTATTATCAGACTTGGACATGGTTGCCTTGCAGCAAAAAGGTCTTTGGTTCAAATCCCAGTCTAGAGCTTTTCTTTATGGAGTTTCCATCTTCTCCCTGTGCATGTGTGGCTTCTTTCATGCATGTTTCAGAAATCTTTTACTCTCCCTTGGCAGCCATTCAGCTATGCCAAAATGTTTTCTTTCACAAAGCTCTACCTCTTTGTGCATTCTTCACAGACCACCTGTCGCCCACTCTGCTCCTTCAGACTAGTGGCAGCAGCAATTAGCAAACACCTGGAGGAACTGTGCATCTGCTGAGCTCTTCATAGGAACTACTTCTCAGTTCAGGGCTCTTAAAAATGGTTGTAAACATCATACTGGAGGAGCGCTGTTGGATGGCGGAAAGAGTAGGAGCTTCTTAAAGAGACAGAGGCCCAATTTCAAGGCATCAAATTGTGAAGTCAATTTTCTTTTAAGTTATATTTAATATATGCAGCATTTTTATAAGAACTGAAGCTAAGGTAGTTACTTTATTGTGTCACAAATTGGCTCTGTGTGCCTGGAAAATACACAATACTGCCCCTGTAAAAACATTTAACTTGATCAAATCTCTAATAATTTATTTCATCTTTAAATGAAAAGGTTCAATTTAAGACTTTCTTGCATAACTTGGCGTTCTAAATATGAGAAAAAGATTGGAACGTGAACAGAAAAAGGACTTTAAACAGAAGATAGCCTTTGAGGTCCAGCAGGTCCTTGCACATTAAATCACCCCTAGATAAACTAAGCTGCTTTGCTCTTTGCCTTGGGTTTTGTTGTGTCACCTGTCAGTGAACCGGACAGCGTTCCTTGACCCGTGGTTCTGAACGTCCCGTTTCCTAGCTCAGTGGAGGAGGGAAATCACTGCGCAACATCTGTTCAACCCGGCCTCAAGGTTGACTCTCCCGGGAGGGTTTTCTTCTGGCACTCACATACTCTGGGTCCAGAACCAAATGGTGACCAATTTGAAAAACTGTCCTGCTCCATAAGCTGGATTCTAGTCTCTCCTGCAGGTGAAAGAGGCAAAAATAATCAGAATTTTAACCCAATCAGTCCGGGATGGATTAATCCAACTGGGTTCCTTTACTTTTACTGATTCTGTAACTCTTACTCTGTAATTTTCTCATGTGTCTCTTTAAACTATCTGAGCATTTACTATCCATCACCCCATCTATAAT
Source organism: Poecilia formosa (assembly GCF_000485575.1). Lineage (NCBI taxonomy): Eukaryota > Metazoa > Chordata > Actinopteri > Cyprinodontiformes > Poeciliidae > Poecilia > Poecilia formosa. The sequence goes on from NW_006799996.1 coordinate 1,345,677, forward strand.
TATTGGGAATTAAACATTTATTTTTCTATGTGAAGAAATGTTGTTTACGTCTTTCAGAGACAGTTTCATAACTTCAGATAACACTGACAGGACATGCAGTGTTCCTCCTTCAAGGTCTCACAGTATTGAAATGTTTTAAGCAGGGACAACATAAAATGTGCATCTAGTGAAACATTTTGAAGTCATAACTTCCAGAAAAAGAGCAACAAACAATCCTCAATAAGGCGTTGAAAACATGTTGGTTATTTTTAAATGCTTTGGAAATCATCATCATTTTTCCTCTACTTCAAATTTTATATTAAATTCCCCCAAAATACACTGAATTGTATAGTTATGACGTTTTAACATGCAGCAAAGTTTAAATGGTATGAATGATTTTGCAAGGCTATAGCTTCAGATGGATTTAAGACATTTTTTTAATTCTTCTGGTAGAGCCAGGATAAGTCCTATTACTCAATTTCTAGTTGTGACAGTCAGGTTTTAAAAGGAACCTTTTATGCAAAATTCACATTTTACACGTTTTTAAACTTCCATTTGAGTCTCAAGTTCTGCTAACAACAGCCGAAGAACTTAAAAAAAGAAAAACCAAAACTTCTCAATTGTTAAATTACATTCAGTGGGCACTGCTCCGTTACCTAGCAACCCCAGGTGAGTCTAGCCCATCACCTAGCAACCCAAGTAGAGTTCAATCACTTTAGGTCAGCTGCGCTGTACAATGGCTGCTGGAAATGACGAGTGTTTTTTTGTTGTTGACTTAACATCCAGAAACCATTTGCTGCATTCTTGTTGGTCGTGCAGGAGGCTCTACTAATGCTTTTCAAAGATGTACGGTTGTATAATTGCAAATCTGTTTACAGCCATTTTGATGTGTGAGTGTAAATGTGGAGTTGGGGTGCGTGGCCAGCAGCAGTTTATTTGGATTTAAAGTGACAGCTCATTCTGAGACTAAAATCTCATTATGTAAGAATTATTTTGTGCAAAAAAATGTAATGAACAACCATAGACCTACCCTAAGCTGTCCAAGGAAGCATAATAGGTCACCTTTAAAATAATCTACTCTGGACAAATGACAAAACTTCCATTTAAGGCAAGCAAATAAACTCCACATCTAGCAGCAGATGGCAATTTCATAATAAGACATCCAGTAGGTCATCCTGAATCCCAGTTTTTGACTTTAAAGGATAATAAATCCACAGATGAACCTTACCTAGAACTCTGTTGCTCAACCTGAAGCTAACCTGATCAATGACCCACTGCAACATGTGTTTAAAGTCAGAAACTTTGCAATTTAGCAGTCTGTTGGATGGAAAGTTGCTTTAGCAGCTCATTTTAATGTCATGATGAAACTTTTTGTGCAGTCTTAGTCAGTAAAGCAAAGTGAAGTCAAGTTTTGGGCGTCTTGTTTTGTTGTAGCATAGCTAATTTTAAAGATTAAACCTGTTTTTACCGATGTATGCATGGATTCTCTCCAGGTACTCTGGTTTCCTCCCAGTTCAGTTCAAAAACATGAATGTTGGGTTAATTGGTCTTTATAAATTGCTCTTAGATGTTTGTGTGTGTGCGTGTGTGCATGTTTGTCTACCCCGTGTGTCTCTATGTTGCTCTGTGGATGAAATGGTGACCTGTCCAGGCCCTGTGACCCTGGTGACCTTTGTGACCTTCCCTCTTGCTCATTGACTTCTGGAGATGGGCACCAGCTCACTTGTAGATTAACTGTCACAAATATACAGTTTTTCTTCTTCTTTTTCACTTCTTCTACTAATGTTAGTATTTCTTTTGTGCCTCTCTCCTCTTTTCTGTATTTGGTGATTTCTAAAGTCTGAACAAGTTTTCCAAACATGTCTCTTGTCAGATTACTAATTAGATATAATTTATTAGTTTTTCTTTGCATCGTCTTTCTACCCAGCAGGATATGTTTTAATTCAAAAATTTGTAACAAAAGCATCTGCTGTCAACATTTAATGGCGCTAGATATGTAAAAGCCTAAAGATAAGTCTGAAACTGAAAGATTGGATTTGTTACGTGGGGAAAGAAAATTACAATTTTGGTAATTCTTCACCTGTTTTCCTGGCGTCTTTCCCAAAATGGAAAAGACAAGTGAAAACACCAATTGAAGCAGATGTTTTCTGATTGTTATAAATCAGGAATTGCCTCCAAGCATTGGTGAACAAACTGTTTTACAGAAAGTTAACACAATAAAACATGCATTATCTGCAGCATAGTTCATTAAAATGACACTATTGATGTATGAGAGAAAATATAAATAAATAGGCACACTTAATGAGATTCTAGACCTCTGCCTGTTGCAACAGGCAATAAATCAATCACATGATAAATTAAAATGAGCTGAATATTTTCTGTTTGCCTAATTTATAGTTTTTCTCTTTTCTTTCTCTTTCTACCAAAAACTGGATGACAAAAGTCTTCAGGTTGGTTCTTTGAAGGACAACTTTGTTTATAGAGACTAATAGTTCGATTTGTTTGTTGTTCCTGGTGTTTTGATTATTTATTTTGTATATTTAAAATGTCTTCCAGTTCCAGTGTTAAATGTTAATTCGAATGTAAAGATTATTGATCTTTGAGAATGTGTTCTGATGTCATTATTACCTTTATATCACTTTAAAATGGTCAATATTATTGTTTATCGCGATAACTTCAGGGACAATTTATCATCCAGCAGAATTTGTGATTGTGACCATTTGACCTTCAGGAAATTAATTCAGCAAGTAATTTCTTTACCTCAAGTAAACATGTGGTACCTCTGCTTTTACTGGAGTACATTTGTGCAAGTTTATTTGTACTTTTACTTAAGTACAATCTTTACAGTGTGAGTATTTTCTCCATAGCTGCTTACCGTGAAGTTTTCCCTGTAATATTAATCAATTAATCAATCAATGAAGTTTATTTGTATGGCACATTTAGGCAATAAGGCAGTTAAAATTGCTTTAAAAAAAGTTATAAAAACATCATACAGTTACCAATTGTGAAACCAGCAACAAATTTACTTGCTTTTTGTCGAGTGCCTTCATCAAAATCATCGATACAAATCCAATAAGTTGGTCATTGATTTTGGTTCTAAAGCAGCTCTAAGCAGGTGGGGTTATTAGCCTTCAGTGTTTCAGCTGTTTTGCAGTTTTCTTGAAGTTTGTTCCAGATTTGTGGTGCTTAGAAGCTGAACACTGCTTCTTAAATGCTGGCGTGTTTTTAAACTTTTACTTCTCTATTAAAAGATTTATGTCACTTTAGTCTCTTTATGCGGCCAAAAAGCATGAAGGGAGCCACACGTAAATAAAACTCAAAATTTGTGTCCGTTTAAATCTCAGAAGGTTTTCAGTAGCTGGACTGCGTTCAAGAAACTAAAAGTGAACTCAGTTTGGACAGGAACCCGTCTCCCGAGTTTATTGTTGCCCTCTCATGGCGTTTGTCAACATTAAAAATGCAAGCTGAAAAATGATCTCCGGTTCGCCAGCTCGCACATTTGTTCCACTCTGGAGAGCGTTCCAGCCAAATCCTCCTGAGAGAGTTTTAACTGTAGGTGTTTGAGTGGCTGAGGATTTCTCACAGCTTCCTATCCAGAATTCCCTCAGCCTGCCGGTGGCAGCAGGCGTGTAATTTGTGCCAGATTTGCAATGCCGTTTCCACTGATCCTCTGACCTCACCGCACAGAGACACTGCAGCCCAACCTTTCTCTCTGTGTAGCTGTGTAAAAGTATACTTGGGATGAAATAGCAATAGGTTTTATTTGGCACACAGTCTTCAAACGTAGGGCCGTGATTCAGCCGGCTTAAAAATTTACACGGAGATTTGACCTGCCAAGGAACGTTTCCTTGGCATAAAAAAAATGTATGGCTACAACTAATGATTATTTTAGTTATTCTGACGATTAATCGATTAATCAAATAAAAGATTCTGCACATCCTTCAGATTTTGAATGAGCCTTTTAGTATAATTTTAGGAATACGTTAAAAGATGCAAATAATTCATTTGTCTTTTTTTAAAAATACGCTGCAAAAACACAAAATCTTACTATACATTTTTGGTCTAGTTTCTCATCAAATATCTTAGTTCACTTCCAATAAAACAAAACTATTTCACAAGTAACTTTTCAGGAAGATTTAGTCGCTTGTTTTAGTTCAATTCCTTAATATTAATTAGAAAAATACTAATTCAACTGGCAAATTATTTCAGTTATAACCCAAGAGAAATGTCTTGTTATTGGTGAAATAATTTGCCACTGGAACTAATACTTTATTATTAACATTAAGGAATAACTGACTTAAAACAAACTCCTGTATCATGCTGAAAAGTTACATGTAAGTTAGTTTTGCACGAGAAACCAGACCAAATGATTGTATTGATCTAAATGTGTTAACAAAGCACAAAACACGTCTTCTGTGTTCTCACCCAGGAAGAAAACAAATCACCATCTTCTGACAAGTTGATTGTTTTGAACCATCAAGCACGCTGAACGTTGATTAAGAAACTCGTAATGACACTAAATGGGCGGATTTTAAAATCTCACAACCTTCTCAGAAGTAACATGGAAACACGGGTTGAAAAGACTCACTGAGACAAGTATATCTGAGGACCTTGACCTCTGGGTTCGCAGCCCGCTGTCCTGCATGTTTCAGATGTTTCCCTGCTCATACACAGCTCACAGTCAGAAGAAGCCTGCTAATGTCCCACCGGTTTAAATCAGATGTTTAGAAAAATATCTAAAACATCCAGGAACGTAAGATCCTTAGAATCACTGATTCTGGAGTTTCTCACCAACATGCTGTGTTCATAATGACAGCTGAGTGTTTAAAAATGTGTGCAGAACTCAGAAGATTCACTGAATGTTCTGTGCGCAAATATGCTAGGGCTGAAACGATTCATCTTGAACTAATTTAGTAATTAATTAAGCGTTAACTGGAGTGTACAGACTCAGAAAAAGGCCATTTGTTTCTAGTTTCTAGTGCAAATAAATCAGTACAGTTGAAATAAGACAAAATAAACTTACAAGTGACTTGTCAGCAAGATATAGAAGCTTGTTTTAAGTTATCAATTCCTTAATACCGATTTAAAAAAAGTATTAGTTCCACTGCCTTATAACAAAACATTTTTCCCATGTTATAAGTGAAATAATTTGCCAGTGGAAGTAGAACCATTTCATCAATATTAAGGAGTTATTGACTTAAAATAAGCTCCTATATCTTGCTGAAAAGTTACTTCTAAGTTAGTTTTGCCTTATTTGAAGTAACACAACACATTTACACCAGAAACTAGATCAAAATTACTTGGAAAGATTTTGTATTTTTTGTTTAATTACATAAACATGATTGGGTTCATTGTAAATGTCATGCTAAAAGAAAGATAAAACTATTTGAGGATTTTTAAAGAAGGAATTTGTCAAACTAAAGGACACTTACGTAGCCTTCTGGAGCCTCACATGCGTCTAGTTTTGGGAGTTTTGCTGTGAGAAGATCGCAGTGCAGCCCAAGACCTTCACTGGATCATTTGTTTGATTCATTTCATTTGATTTATCAGCATGTATGTCATTTAAATGAATAGGGAGATAAGATTGTTCATTGAAAAATATGAAAATTGACAACTACAGGTTATAGTTCAAACATCTGAATTCAGGAACGCTGTCTACAGAAGCTGTGAAGACTTTTTATCCAAGATAAAATAGCATTGTAATACAAAGTAATCAAAGAACCAATATTTATGGTATTATTTCATCTCTGAATTAATGCACCTGCAGCCTGGGAAGGAAAATGTGCTTAAACAGTTTGCTGTGTCTTAAACAGAGCTGCTGTTTTCTCCCAGAGCTCAGAAATCCAGCGACCCGGAACCCAGCAGGTGGCTAAACCAACATGCTTTCGCCTCATCAGGATTAACAGATCTCCGCAGTCCAGAAGGACCCAGCAGCATTTCATGGCTCCATTTGGACGCTGCATGCACCCACAGCCTGCAATCCATTAAAGCCGCAGCAAGAGTTCATGATATGTGCAATTAGCCAAAGAGACGAGGCTCGCAGCATCATTTGCTGGCTAATAGTTTGGAGGATTTGTTGATATTTGGTGGGCTTAGTCACTAGATATTCTAACTGAAGACAAGAAAAAAACTATCACAGATCCCATAAGCCTTATCAATAATAGGAAAGTAGATCATTTCAATTTTAATAGAACCCTATAGTGGTGTTTCTGATTGGCTGCCAGTTAAATTTATAACGATTTTTTACTCCTGAAGCTGGAAACGGAAAAGTTTCTGACAGGAAAAACACCGAAGGAGGACACTGCTATAAAAAACCTTAACTGTGGGGATTAATTAGAATTTGATGGGATTAATTTAAAAATGTTTATGTGGTAATATATTCAACAGTCAGAATGGCCTGGTAAAATATTTGATCTTAGAACCAGAGGTGGACAGTAACTGGTTACATATACTCAATTACATTTACTTGAGTAATTTTATTTTGAAGTATTTTTACTCTTACTTGAGTAAAATGTCTGTGTTTTCTACCCACTGAGTGAAAAACAAACATGTTTTAACCAGAAAATCACCAGACTCAGACACACACCTGCAGTTTTTGTTAAAGTTTCATAAGTTTTTTATTGAAAGAAACTGATTTGGAAAACAATTATTTCCCCTGATTTTGTTATTTTTTACTTACATAAATTATTGGTCCTTAAAATACAAAAGTTTCCACTGAGCTTTATATTTTATCCATCTGATTATGTAATTTTTAAACATTAAATGATTGATAAATTGATCGGTACTTGAGTAGATTTTTTTTTACCAAATACTTTTTTACTTGAGTAAAAACATGTTGAAGTATTTCTACTCTTACTTGAGTACAACTAAAATCAGGAGGTATGAGGCAGCATTTATGCATTTATGCTAAACAAATGTAATAATTATTAAATAGTAGATAAAAGTGAGAAAGGAAATGCTAAATTCATAACTTCTGTACAGAAGTAACTGTTGTTTGCGGGACCATGGACGGGTTTGGGAAAACCTGCCCTGACAGATCTGTGTGCTCCTTCAGCCGGCAGTCGGGGCTTCTGATCTCTCACTGTTGATTCAGCTGAGGCACGTCGAAGTGTCTGACTTGGCTGCCAGCTTGAGTTTACGTGGCTTGGAGGGACTAAATCATCCATTTGCCACCGCTTTGTTGTTTTGAACCCGGGGCAGCGAGCAAATAAATCCCTGTCATTCCAGAATCATCTGTTCATTGTTTATTTACTCACACTTAACTTTCTCCTGCTGTCTTAAAGCAGGAGGGCGTCCCAGCAGGAGCCACCGCTCTAACAAGCACGCTAGCTTTTTACAATAAATGCACAAATGTAATGTCTGTCCCCGAAGAGAGTATTTGCATGAAGGAGCGTCTTACACTTTTTGTTTTACCAGCTAATAAAAGCAGATCTCGGCATGTGGCAGAGCAATAAACGTATCAGGACAGAAAAATACACTGATTATAATTGGTCCCTAAATGCCTCTAAAAATATTCCAAACTTCTTAAAGTCCTGGCTAAGAATAATTGGTGCAACACTTACAGCCTCTGTTATTGCACACAGTAACAGAAGTGATGCTTCAATGAAGCTGCAGTGGTTTGCAAAAGTATTTACAGACCTATGTTTCACATTTTGCCACTTTGCAACCACAATTAGTTTATAATTTTATTAGGATTTTATGTGGTTTAACAAGAATAAATACACAGCAGAAACTACAAAATCTTACAAAGTATTTTTGGTCTAGTTTCTAGTACACTTCAAATAAGACAAGTAACTTTTCAGCAAGATATATGAGCTTTTTAAGGTAAATAATTACTTAATATTATACAAGCTATAAGTGAAATAATCTGCCAGTGGAGCAAAATATTTGTCCCATATTATAAGTTAAAATGTCTTCCTCCACTGGCAGATTATTTAACTCATAGTTTTTACTTTTTCATCCATTCAGTTTGAAGAAATGATTGACTTATTGACCATCTGTGGTTGTGTCCAAATGTGTTTGTGTAAAAAGTCACTTGATGTTTGTGGCATGACTGACTATGAAATAAAAATAAAAACAAAAAAAAAAGGCTAACGAAAGAAAAATTCTTTGTTTTGTATTTAACATTTTCCATTTAAGAAAATATAAATTTGCAATAAAACATTTCATCTTAAAAATAATTACAAAAAGTGTTCATCTGCTTCAGTTCCGAATGCCAGAGCGCCAAAGTTGTGCCGCTCTTGATTTGCTGTCAGTGGCCACACAAAGTCATTCCAAGGACCACAAACTGCCCCCAAACCACACCTTGAACATCTCGGGTTTCAATGAACGGCGATGTTAATGTAGGTTTGCAGTTCCTCTTTCCTTTTCTGTATTTATGCTAAGAATACCCACACACACTGTATTCATTAATATAAAGGGAAGTAGTAGCACTTGGTTTTATTTAGGGTTATTAGAGTAAAAGGGGGCTGGATATAATTGAACACTTTCAGATTATTTTTGCAAAAATGTTTAAAACCTTTTACCATTTTGATTCCATTTCTTAATTATGCACTACTTTATGCCTATCTGTGACTAAATGTGACAAAAACTCTTGTTTTTAAACTCTTAAAAGCTGCTGGAATAATTTATAAATAATCCTAAATTCAAAATTAAATACTTATATCTATTAATAAACAGCTCCACCTTTGACAAAGGAGAATATTTTCCTCATATTTATCTGCTGTTCTCAAGATTTTCTCATGAATTATTTTACAGCTGTAGAAAAAATTAAGACCACTTATACTTTACTGAAATAATCGACTTTATATGACAACCTTTATGTTCCCTGACGAGCAAATAGTGCTTAGATGATTCCCTCAACCCACCAGTACAGAAAATATTAGGGCCACTAAAAAAAATAACAATAATCTGATTCTAATCTCAAAATTTTCTTTAATCATCTGAGACCAAAAGTCAAAATTCTGAGATTTAAGTCGGAACTCTGAGGAAAAGGCAGAATTAAAGTCAGAGTTCTGATATTAACAGTCAGAGTTCTGAGGGGAAAAGTCAGAATTATGAAGAAAAAAATCAAATTCTGAGAAAAAAAATGGAATTCTAAGATTAAAAGTCAGAATTCCGGAATCAAAGTGAGAATTCTGTAGAAAACGTCAATATTATGGGGTGGGGGGGTGGGGGAGGGAATGAATTGTGAGATTAAAGTCAGAATTGTGGGGGGGGGAATCAGAATTCCTGGATTAAAGTCAACATTTTGGGATTAAAGTCAGAGTTATTTGTTTTTCAGTGACCCTAATCCTCTTCCGTACATGTGAAGGACTGATGGAAAGGATGCCTGGACGCATGACTAAAACTCAAGGTTTATTCCACCAAATATTATTTTTCACTCTTCCTAATCTAAAACATCGTTGGTCTGAAAATGCTGCTGACTTATGTAAAACAACCTGCTATTTTCTTATACTAATAACTTGATAATTCATATTAAATCATAAAAACTAAACATTTTGCATGGGACTGGAGTGAGCAGGCAGCTCCTCCCATCCAGCTATAAGAGCCCAGCTGACCTGCGGCTCCGTCCACCCTGAAGCAGGCCAGCTCCAGCTGCCTCATGAAGGCTTGGGCAGCTTTCTCACAAGCTTTGGTCTGAGGATCTCAGTCCCACATGGAAATGTAGACGCAGCCCGCCGGCCTGGTTTGTCTTCCGGAGCGACTCTGAAGCGGATTAAGGAGGCATTGGTAACTTTTAATCATGACTTTCGCCATGCTGCGGCCCGTGGCGACGCACTTGATCTACTCGGACTTCACGGTCACCAACTCCGAGGACGACGAGAACCGCAGCGAGAGCGACGGCAGCTCGGAGCAGAGCTACTGCGGCTCCACGGAGAAACGGAGGCGGATCCCCCGCAAGCTGGAGGGCGACTCCGCGGTGGTGATGAAGCAGCGGAGCGCGGCCAACGCCAGGGAGAGGGGCCGGACCCAGAGCGTCAACACGGCGTTCACGGCCCTCCGGACTCTCATTCCCACCGAGCCGGTGGACAGGAAGCTGTCCAAGATCGAAACGCTCCGACTGGCGTCCAGCTACATCTCCCACCTGGCCAACGTGCTTCTGATCGGGGACGCCGGCGCGGAGGGGCAGCCGTGCCTCGGAGCGGTCCATGCGCAGGGCGAGGGTGCAGGGAAGCAGCCGCGCACCATCTGCACCTTCTGCTTGAGCAACCAGAGGAAAGGGGTAAATATATTTATGCAACTACCTTTACATTTATTCTACATAAACACAGCATGAGAACATGACGCATCCATGTGGAGGAGACTTGCGTATTTGAACGCTCTTTGTACAATCAGCGGTAATTTAAATCTTTTTGCACTTTAAACTGTTACTGCAAAGTAAAAACACACAATAATACAAAATAACCC